>NC_067197.1:37648213-37966963 GCF_000699445.3 Schistosoma haematobium | reverse complement strand
AAGGCCATGGTTCACACCTACGAAAAAGAGTGAACTACTGAACATAAAACTCGTCCTTCAGTTTGCGTATGGACACAACTCAGTAAACGCGAACCCAGAATACTGAATCCGCGTCGAGATTTCATCAAAAACCAATAAACTCGGGCTGATGAGACTTCTCAAATAAGTTAAGTGGTCAATGCACTTGAACACTTCGTTTCCTATTACTAGTTCGGGAACTGGTGTAGACTAGTCCATTTTGTATTTAGAGACAAAATCGCATCCCAAACATGCTTGGATTGTTGCCTAAGGTGGTCAGAAAACTGTATCTTGTCAATGTATTCATAACGTCAATTGCGTATTTTAAGTGATTTTCATATTAAGATACCAGTCCCTGGGAAGTCACATCATGAGAGCGTTATCTCAAGATGATGTCTGTGAAGGAGTTAAATGACGGAAAATGTGGACAACCCTGACGAACACTACTTGAGGTTGAAAATCTTAATGAGTTCGCCACGTGCTTTAACTTGATTAGGGTTCGAAATTCCTTAGTAAACCTTTTAATAACGTTACAAAACCTCGACTTAGTCGAGTCCTATCCCAAGGTCAAGGAACACCATTGTAACTGACAGTCTATAAGCATGCTTATGTTTAAGATTTGACAAACAGTATACACTTGGTACACATACGTACGTCTGGAACTTACTTACTTACTTACGCCTGTTACTCCCAATGGAGCATAGGCCGCTGACCAGCATTCTCCAACCCACTCTGTCCTGGGCCTTCTTTTCTAGTTCCATCCAATTCTTGTTCATTTTTCTCATGTCTATCTCCATTTCTCGGCGTAATGTGTTCTTTGGTCTTCCTCTTTTCCTTTGGCCTTGAGGATTCCATGTGAGGGCTTGTCTTGAGATGCAGTTGGGTGCTTTCCTCAATGTGTGTCCTATCCACTTCCAGCGCTTCTTCCTGATTTCTTCCTCCACTGGGATCTGGTTTGTTTTCTCCCACAGTACGTTGTTGCTAACAGTGTCCGGCCAACGGATCCGAAGTATTTTGCGTAGACAACTGTTAATAAACACCTGTATTTTCTGGATGATGGCTTTCGTAGTTCTCCAGGTTTCTGCCCCATACAGTAGAACTGTCTTGACATTTGTATTGAAAATCCTGACCTTGGTGTTGGTTGACAGTTGCTTTGAGTTCCAGATGTTCCTCAGTTGTAAATATGCTGCTCTTGCTTTGCCGATCCGCGCCTTCACATCTGCATCAGATCCACCCTGTTCATCAATGATGCTGCCCAAATATGTAAAGGTTTTCACATCTTGCAAATCTTCTCCGTCAATTTTGATTGGATTGTTGCATGCTGTGTTGTATCGGAGAATCCTGCTTTTCCCTTTGTGTATATTGAGACCTACTGCTGCTGAGGCTGCTGCCACACTGGTCGTCTTTTCCTGCATCTGTTGTTGCGTTTGGGATAGAAGGGCCAGATCATCTGCGAAGTCCAGATCGTCCAACTGCATCCTAGATGTCCATTGTATCCCGTGCTTCCCTTCAGACGTTGACGTCTTCATGATCCAGTCGATCACCAGGAGAAAGAGAAAGGGTGAGAGTAAGCAACCTTGCCTGACACCGGTCTTTACCTCGAACGAGTTTGTCAACTGTCCTCCATGCACAATTTTGCAGTTTAATCCATCATAGGAATTCCGTATGATATTGACTATCTTCTGAGGCACGCCGTAGTGTCGAAGAAGTTTCCATAGTGTTGTTCTGTCCACGCTATCAAATGCTTTTTCGTAGTCAATGAAGTTGATGTAGAGTGATGAATTCCATTCAATTGATTGTTCCACAATGATCCGTAGAGTTGCGATTTGGTCTGTACACGATCTATCCTTACGGAATCCTGCCTGTTGGTCACGAAGTTGGGCGTCTACGGAGTCCTTCATCCTGTTTAACAATACCCTGTTGAAGACTTTTCCCGGTATTGAGAGAAGAGTGATGCCCCTGTAGTTATCACAGTTGCTGAGATCTCCTTTCTTCGGTATTTTGATCAGAAGTCCTTCTTTCCAGTCTGTTGGTACTTGTTCCTCATCCCAAATCTTATTGAAGAGAATGTGGAGTATCCTTGCAGTTGCCGCTACGTCTGCTTTCAGTGCCTCTGCTGGGATGTTTTCCGGTCCTGCTGCTTTTCCACTCTTGATTTGTCTGATGGCCATGCTGATTTCTTCAATTGTTGGTGGGCCAACATCGGTTGGGAGGTCCGTGGGTGCTGCTTCGATGTTGGGTGGATTCAGTGGAGCTGGTCGATTCAAGAGTTCTTTGAAGTGTTCTACCCACCTGTTTTGTTGCTCTTCAATGTTGGTGATTACCTCGCCTTCCTTGCTTTTCACTGGTCGTTCTGGTTTGCGGCGATTTCCAGAGAGTTTCTTTGTTATGTTATACAGTTGTCTCATGTTTCCTTCTCTTACAGCCTTCTCCGCCGTCGTTATTAAATCTTCCACATATTTGTCGGTTCTGATGCTCCTCTTCACTTGGTTGTTTACTTCTGTGTATTCAGCTTGTGCCTTGGCTTTTTCTGCTCTTGTTCGTCTGGTAATGATTGCTGCCTTCTTGTTCCTCCTTTCTTGAATCTTATCCAGTGTATCAACAGTGATCCACTCCTTGTGATGGTGCTTCTTGTGACCCAGGACCTCATGACATGTTGAAGTGATTGCCTCTTTGATCCCCTTCCAGTTGCTCTCCACAGTAGTTCCTTCTCCATTGAGTAGATCATGAAAGGCCTGGAACTTGTTGCTGAGGTCTATCTTGAATTTGTTGAGTTTGTTAGTATCCTGAAGAAAGGCCGTATTGAACTTTTGTGATATTGTCCGCCCCGTTGTCCAGTGCTTCTTGAGTTTCAATTTCATCTTGGCGACCAGCAAGTGATGATCTGATGCTATATCAGCTCCTTTCTTGGTTCTTACGTCCTCTATAGTCCTCCTGAACGTTATGTTGATGCAAATATGGTCGATTTGGTTTTGTGTAGTGTGATCCGGTGAAGTCCATGTGGTTTTGTGTATGCATTTATGTGGGAATATGGTGCCGCCTATGACCAGCTTATTGAAGGCACATAGATTTGCAAATCTCTCACCATTTTCGTTTCTTTCTCCCAGTCCGTGTCGTCCCATGATGTCTTCATATCCAGTGTTGTCCGTTCCAACCTTGGCGTTGAAATCTCCCATCAGAATAGTCAGGTCCTTTTTTGGGCACTTCTCGACACGTCTGGAACTAGCTTAGTTTTTCTGAGTTTACTCTTTTCAAGCTGCAGTTAAGCAACGATTAGCATTTTTGATATTATATTAGTCAAGCTGACTTCGTTGTGATTGTCACAAAATGACTTGTCTTTTCTCATAAACTGGAACGATCAAAGATCCAGACCAGTCAAACAGAAAAGCTCCTACTTCCCAGATTACAGTCAATATACTAATAAGTCTGACTGCTGAAACATGACCATCATCCTTAAGGAACTTCAGAATTGCTTGTATCCCAATGTTTCTGTAAAGCTCTGTTTATATAGCGCATTAAAGGCTTCTACCATTAGTTAGACTACACTGGGTTTTCACCAAACTTCAATTTTGTTGAACTGAAGGCAATAAGCACATATTTCACAAGTTTAGAGTTAATCAATGTTTTTTACTGAACAACAGGAAGAGATAATTTAATTCAAATATATTATACATTAAAGTTACCTTACAAAGCGCGCCAATAGTCTTGCAGAAATCTAGAACAGATGGTATTAATAGGCCACTTTTCACAGGATACGAGGAACCTAATGTTCCTTGGAACTTCCCTAGCCATTTTTGATTTTGCAGAGTAGTCCCTGCTAAGATCTAGTCTTGCCAAAGGAATCTCATACGTTGTGCCTCACTCTAACCGTGAACTCCTATCGAAGGCATGACGAATACACATCGTAACCACCGTATTTAAAATTGGAAACGGTGATGACCGGATGAGCGACTCATACTCTAACCTTTAGCCTACATATGGAATATTGAATTCCAGAAATTCAAATTTGCTACTGTACCAGGTTTGTAGCACTTCGACAATATAAATCTTTCTCAGCATCTCCACAAAATTACGAGGCTATATCACTTAAAGTTCCAACTGAGTGCAAGTCACCTGGTTAAAGCTTTTAAGACTCGGTTACTGCATATTGACTAATACAAACTATTGTTATGTCATACAAGGGAAGCTTTGTAAAAAGATTGTATACAGAAGGAAACCTAGATCTTTAATTTAATTTGAGAAATTTAAATAATTTAGGGGGATTACTTGTGAGAAAGATAACTCCGAAACATTTGCTAACATTCATGTGACTGCAGCACTGAACAGCATAAACTGCACGACAATTGTGACAAACATACGGATCCCAAGAACCAAATCGATTGCCGATTCTCCCTAGTAGCCTGAAAAGTCGCTATATGAATCGGAACAAATATTGGCTGAATAGAAACAATTGAGATATCCAAGTATTAAAGCAAACACCAAAGTTGCGAAATACTCCAGACTGACAATTAAAAGTCCAAAGTTTCGATTATTTCAGCAACAAAAAAGTTCGGAAACAGTAAGCACGGTCTTTTACAAACGGGGTTCGCAGTTTCTATGGGTACATGTGCCCACAGGTGGCTATTAACTTTATACAAGCCCTTCCAACTAAAAATTACTCAGTACGAGTAGACAAATGCATCATATGCGTTAACAACTAAACTGAAATGACGAATTAACGGCAGATCACCCGAGGTAAACTGTGTAGTAATTACTACACAACTCGAGTTGTGTCGATCAACCAGTTGTCTGGAATTGCCGTTAGAGCCCAATCACCTTCTAACAGACTACAACTGTCCAATTAAAGGTATAGATCAAACCAATCAATAAATGAATCATTCCCAACCAACGCCATCTCTATCTTACCGTGTTACTAATTTCACAACCGCCACAGTTTAAATAACCTCTTTGTGCATGACAATATTCAATAGTACCACGTACTATCGAAAAGAGGCTTACAAGGTCTTGATATGATTATCAAAGTTAATCTCAATAACAGAATTATTTTTTTCTGTATAATGACATCATGTCACAGTTAAGTAGTTCCCACCTTTCCAATAACTCTATTCTCTTCATAAGGAACTTTGGCCCTCAGTAAACACATTGAAGAATGACACAGGTATTCAGTGTTTGACAACGCTTCTACCAGTAACACCTTCTAATATGATTTTTACCCACCTAGAGAAATCAAAAGACAGAGTCGAGGAGATCGGAAGAGTGCATTTGGCGATAACCAAAATATCTGAATTCTCTGATCTAATCTGGCTAGCGATTGCGGTTGATGTTGAGCACGGCGTTACCACACGTGATCTGGTGCGGACGTCTGACTGAGCGCCTTCAGCTAGATGAGTCCAATAAAACATATGGTCAGCATCCAATGTCGAAAACTTACAGGGCTGTTTATTTTGGGGATTTATTTAACGCCGTCCTGGAAAAGAAAAAAGAAAATGTAAGTGCATGTCGAAATACACTCGTATGTGCGTAAAAACACAATATCGGCGAAAAAAATTGGAATATAAACTAATTTACACGTAATATCGTTAAAAAAAGTTTATAATTTTTTTCTTGTTGTTTTTTTGAAATAAAAAATAAAAATATGTAAGCATATTAAATTTTTTTTAAATATATATCGTAAAAAGAAAGATCAAGATAATATTAAATGTCTAGTAGTGCCTTACGTGCAATAGTCGTTTAAATGCTCTGAAAATCTAACTCTTCTTCCAGAACGCGTCGTTTTAAGTTTGTTTTCAGATAGATTCGGAGTATCATCGCTAGTGTTGGTTGTCGGTTGAGGAATTAGGAGTGGAGTCGTGTCGTTCGATTGTACCGAAGGAGAATCGACGTAGATAGGATTTCCTTCTAACTACGCTGCTTTGAGGCGATCGATGCTGATGCTATCGTTGGTTCCGTTCTTATCGATTATATAGTACTTCGGTTCGCGTTGAAGAACTGTAGTGGCATTGGACAATAGCCACACAATCCACAAAGCTGTGAACACGAGACTACTCAGAAAATAGATATTCAATATCTAACACAGAGAAATACCTAACAATGGAGAAGGCGCGAAGAAGGAATTGAATGGACTGGAGTTGATCGACTGGCATGGCTCGGCCATGCAGGCGTGGTCTCTGCTGAATGTTACCTTATATCTCCTATTCATATTAAATATATTGTTCTTTCTCTAGCCTAACCTTGTTCTACATCATGTATTGGTAATTGATACGATACGGTGAGTTGGTGTAGTCGATGGTGTGACTCCCACTTAAGATCTTATAGATTAGGCAGTTATATCATGACAAATCTACAAATTTAGGATTAGGTCTATTATTAGAGCAGTACTAATATCCTAGTAGACCATAGTTCTACATTGGTGAGCCCAACTAAAGAAACGCAACCTATTATTGTTAATCCTTATTTCCACCTTAACCTTATCAAACGGTTTTTATTCGTGTAAACCCATTATTCTAACAGTCCTGATTAATGCTCACATGTATTATCGTAATGTTATATTGATTAGTTCTTATGACATACTAGCTCAATCGATAATAAAAACTGGTCGTCTATATTAACTAATTAGCTTTGATGGTTCATTAACAAGCTTTAATAGCATTTACATGCTTCAGCGACATAGACTTGTTTAAACATCAAGCTCTAGCAAATATGACCTGTAAATAACGCAAATATACATTGACTAACAATGCAGCAAGGGCTAAATAGTTACCTCGATCTAATATTCAGTGTTCCTTATCTTATCACCTCATCCTGTTTTAAACTATGCACTATCCTGTAATATCTTTTCTTCTGACCACTGCCTGCCTAATTTCAAATTCTCGAGTTCCATTGCCAAACAACAAGGATGACACTTCTCTAAAAACATACGGTGAGTTTCAGCCATAAGTTTTCTGCAATCATAAGGTCATTTTAGATGGCTCGTTCAATGGTGACCGCACAATTATCTGGATTCATTCGGTTGTTCTGATCCGAGCGAGTGGCAAAAACGTCAACAGCATCAAGCACCCTGGAATTAATTGCCATACTGCATGTTTTATTCTGGATACTTTTGGATCATTACTACTCCTCACGAATGGCGTTATATATGTCGTCCACTGAATAATCTAATTTTCAAAAATAACCCAGGCGAGTTCAACTATTTTACTTAATGATTTTTTGTACTTAACATGTATATGTTTTCCGGCTCCTTTTGCTATATATTTGTAAGTGTCCCTAGGCTAAATGCAGTAACTTTTTATGGATTGGTTTATCATATTAGCAGCCTAAAATGCGAACATAGTTTAGATAATAAGATTAAAAATTTAGGTACTATCAACTGCACTAGTAAAATAACTAAATCATAAATTAGCTGTTGGCTAAACAAACGTTTAAAATCAAAACTCCGTAGCCTACTAAACTTACGATTAAACGAATATTTCTGAATTGGAAATTATAGTATAATTAGGCGTCTCGGATTCTGTAACACTACAAATTTCTGATAATTTCGAATCACCTAAAGCAACAATACCTATTTTTCCACTGACTAATCCTCAATCAACACTATAACTAGTTAAACATAATAGTTTCAGGATATCGTCATAAAGCATTGTCATGACTTGACAATCACGTAATATGATTGATAATATTAATGAAACTATTAACATAACCGGTCATCAAATCGACTATTTATCACTAGTGTTGTTTTTCTTTTATCTTCATTCACTACAGATGATTACAGTATGTTTCTCTATCAGTTGCTCATTCAGTAAATATCTCAAAACCTTGTCAGTCTAATTGATGGTTTAGCGACACAATCATGCATGCAAATAATCAGTATAAGCAGTCGAGCAAATCTCCTGCAAACTGAAAACATCAATGGCGAATTTACCCCAACACTGACTAAGGTTCAAGCCATTATCATAGACATGAGTTGGGAGTGTAATCCCCTTGGTAACCACTTATGTACTCCCTGATAATCACATGAGCGTCACTCATTATTAATCATCTTGTAAAAATTTATTTAGCTAAATACATCTTGCAGCACCACATCACTTAGTAATATGACACAGGCCTAACTGATTCTAATAACTTATAACCACTATATCTCAATTAAATCGTATTCCGCCTTATGATAAACTGCATACTTGCAACTAACTTGTATGCCCAATCAGCAGGCAAGTATAAATATAAATAAATAGTCTGCCGCAGATCAGAACATTGAGTCTAGAGCATGTCTCCTACGAATACACTCATGTTTAACAATTTGTTCCTAGCTATCTGCCCAAAATTCATATAATCATCACTCACGTATTTAAATTTTGCTTTGATAAACATTCATGTGTATTAGTAGTATTACTAAATTCTATCACGGTCAAGTAAAAATGAGGTTGAGAAAATCTCCCCGTAACTAAATAAACCGTATCAAACTAACTGGAACACTAGTTGAAATTCTTCTTCACGGTATACTTTTGTTCCTTCAGTTAGCCTACTAATACAGATGCAATTGGAATTCAACTCATATGGACAACTTACCGGCATAATCGTTATTTGATCTCATAATTTAAACCAAAACTAATAACAATATTAACATTCCTACAATATTCATTACTTTAATATTTCTAAACACAAAATACTTACTACCTATACGTTAAGTCATTAACCAACGGCTATTAACACGCATCGTTTTATTATTATTATTGTAATCCCATTTTTTATAGCTCAAATAATCTTCACCCAAATTTTTATTTCAAGCATGTTAAGCATAAAGGCAGATATTTTAAAATTACTACATGTATTTCCCGACCAGATGCTGCCGCCTTTTTGATTTATCTTTCAGCTTACCAATACCCGGAGGATTCGTATTATCCTTGGTAACCTCCGGCACGCGACGATCCCATCCAATTTGGTATCGAACCAACATCACGTTGATTCTGGTGGGAGAGTAGTGTAGTGGCATTGGACCATAACCACACAATCCACAAAGCTGTGAACACGAGACTACTCAGAAAATAGATATTCAATATCTAACACGGAGAAATACCTAACAATGGAGAAGGCGCGAAGAAGGAATTGAATGGACTGGAGTTGATCGACTGGCATGGCTCGGCCATGCAGGCGTGGTCTCTGCTGAATGTTACCTTATATCTCCTATTCATATTAAATATATTGTTCTTTCTCTAGCCTAACCTTGTTCTACATCATGTATTGGTAATTGATACGATACGGTGAGTTGGTGTAGTCGATGGTGTGACTCCCACTTAAGATCTTATAGATTAGGCAGTTATATCATGACAAATCTACAAATTTAGGATTAGGTCTATTATTAGAGCAGTACTAATATCCTAGTAGACCATAGTTCTACAGAACTTTGAAATGTCCTTCGTATGCTGATTCGAATGGTCGTCGATGCGAGTCTCGACGAACGAAGACGTGTGTACTATATCGTAAGTCAGGTTGAACGAAAACATCAGTTGATTGAGGTCGAGTGGAAGCAGGTTTAACTGAACGCATTGCGTTTGTAAGCCTGTTCGTGTAGGAGGTTAGATCCATGTTCACTGGAGAGGATGAAGGATCCACGAATTCTCCTGGAAGTCGAAGTGTCGTTCCATAAACGAGTTGAGCCGCAGTGTATCCAATGTCAGCTTTCACTGCATTGCGGATACCTAGTAAGACGAGTGGAAGAGCGTCCGTCCACTGTGAAACGTTTGCAGCTGATAATGAAGCTTTTAGTTGTCGGTGAAAGCGTTCTACCAACCCGTTTGCTTGTGGGTGGTAGGCAGTCGTTCGGAAGCGAGTGGTTCCTAAAAGAGTGGTCAGACGACGGAAAAGTTCAGATTCGAACTGACGTCCGCGGTCTGTAGTGATGGTAGAAGGGCAGCCGAAGTTTGCTACCCATCGTTCGACGAATGTGCAGGCCACTGTTTCAGCAGTGATGTCCTTGATAGGTACTGCTTCTGGCCATCGAGTGAAGCGGTTTACGCAGGTTAAGAGGTAAGAGTATCCATTTGAATCAGTAAAGGTCCTACCAAATCCAAATCAACATGGTCGAAACGAGCATCGGGAGTTTTAAACGAGCCTAAGGGGGATTTATTGTGTCTGATAACCTTAGATTTTTGGCAGCTTACACAGGAGCGTGCCCACTCCCTCACGTCTTTATTCATTCCAGGCCAGCAAAACCGTTCTGCGTGCAACGTATTGAAGACGTTGCGTCGATAACGTTTCGGCACGATTGGGCGATCCCTACCTGTAGATGTGTCACAAAGTAGAGTTTCCTTACCTGTTCCCA
The DNA here is from genome assembly GCF_000699445.3 of Schistosoma haematobium. Classification (NCBI taxonomy): domain Eukaryota; kingdom Metazoa; phylum Platyhelminthes; class Trematoda; order Strigeidida; family Schistosomatidae; genus Schistosoma; species Schistosoma haematobium. The sequence goes on along the minus strand of NC_067197.1, from coordinate 37,956,630 downwards.
TCTGTTTGATGCGTAGTTTAAGGGATGTGGACGATAACTCGTGCTGAAGATCAGTGTCTTCTTTTGAAGCTCGGCAAGTTTAAGAAGGTCGATTCCTTGGAAACTGTTCAAGGAAGTGATGCGAGATAAGGCGTCTGCAACTACATTGTTTGCTCCAGAAATATGTTGAACATCTGAAGTAAACTGCGAAATGTAGTCCAGTTGTCGAGACTCACGGGGAGAGTACTTGTCAGAAGGAGAGCCTAACGAGAAAGTAAGCGGTTTATGGTCCGTGAAAAGAGTGAATTCACGGCCTTCGATATAGTGTTGGAAATGCCGTACAGCACAATACATAGCTAGGAGTTCCCTACCGAATGTGCTGTACCTCGATTCGGTGTCTAGCAACCTTCTAGAGAAAAATGCCAAGGGTTGTCAAGAGTTGTTAACCCATTGTTGTAAGACGCCACCGATTGCCGAGTCGGATTCGTCTACCGCGATACCAATGGGTGCTTCGGTGTCCTGATGTGCGAGCTTTGTTGCTTTAGCGATCAGTTCCTTAACTGTGGAGAATGCTTTTCGTGCGGTGTCGTCCAAATTAATGGATTTCGCATTTCCACGAAGTTGGTCGGTCAGAGGTTTCATAAGTAATGCGCAATTCGGTATGAAGCGTCTATAGAAACTTACCAGGCCGTTAAACGTGCGTAATTGCTTGACGTTGGTCGGTTCTGGGAAATCCAGAATGGCCGCCACTTTGGTCCTAAGAGGTCGAATGCCTTGAGCATCGATAGTGTGTCCTAGGAAGTCCAACGAGTCGGTCCCGATTTGGCATTTCTGAACGTTTACAGTTATGCCATGTTTTTGTAATCGTTCGAAAACAAGATCCAGATGCTTGGGATGTGATTCTCTGTCCGGACTTGCGATTAGGCAGTCATCAACATACGCATGTACGAAGTTGAGACCTCGAAAAACGTTGTCTATGAATCTTTGGAATGTTTGAGCAGCGTTCCTTAGACCGAAAGGCATTCGCAAAAATTCATAGAGTCCGAAAAGAGTTATGATAGCTGTTTTCGGTATGTCGTCAGTAGCCATAGGGATTTGGTTATACGCCTTAACCAAGTCGATTTTCGAAAAGACAGTTGTACCTTTCAAGGTAGCTGTCAAATCGTGAATGTGAGGCAACGGGTAACGATCGGGAATGGTTTTCGCGTTCAATCGCCGATAGTCACCAGTTGGACGCCAATCGTTGCTGTCCTTTTTAGGGACCATGTGCAGCGGAGATGCATAAGGGCTGTTTGACGGTCGTATGATTCCTAAATCTATCATGTGATCGAATTCGTTTTTCGCTAACCTTAGCTTTTCAGGAGCTAGTCGTCGTGCTTTAGAGAATACAGGTGGTCCTGTAGTCGAGATGTGATGTGTAACGTTGCTGGTTACACACGGTAGTTTCGGTTGAGTTTGTTGTATCCCAGGGTACTTATCGAGTAGCGGTTGATAGAATGGGTCTATCATATGCTTAACTGTGACTGGGGATAATCTGCAACCAGTAAAAGAAGTTACGCAAACGGATAAATTAGTGTTTCCGTCTACTAGCCTTCGTTTGCGCGTGTCGATGATCAGATTATGGTGTTGTAGAAGATCCATACCAATGATTGGCATAGATACATCTGCAACAACGAAGATCCAGTGGATGGGTTTGCGTAAACCCACGTTAAGGTAAACGTACCTTTTGCCATACGTAGCGATCGGTTTTCTGTTTGCCGCCTGTAAGTTTAGAGCCGATTCGTTAAGCCGGTAGTTAGGATTTGCTGGGAGAACGCTAACTTCTGCGCCAGTGTCGACGAGGTAGCGAACTCTCGTTGTCACATCTGTGACGTATAACAGACGGCTATGTTCGCCGGCTACGGTTGTCGTTAACGCGTGCCGGCTCGGAAGTTTCCCGAGTTGTTTTTCGAGTCACTCGGTTTCGTGTTGGGAAAATTGCAGAGTTTTCTGCAATTTCTGGAAAACTTTCCATACCAGCACCAGTCGGGATTATCCGTCTCTCGTGGTCTAGAGACAGATCGCTTACGTGAAATGCTTCTACGTGGGCTGTGTGAGCGATTACGGTCGTTACGAAGATTAAGATAACGCGTGAGTGTATGACATAACTCGGTTATGTAATTCTGAGTCATGTGAGGCTTTTCTTTGACTGAAAATACCTCTGTAGTAGACGATTTCGTTATTTCTAAAATACGGTCGTTAGATGCAGCTAGCTCGTCTAAGGCGTTGTTCTGAAACGAGACCAGAACTGCTTGCACCTGTTGAGGAAGTTTAGATAAGAAGAGTTGTTTGAATAGACCTTCGTCGAAGGTTCTTAGGCCTATCACTTCTCTCATTCTTTGCAACATGTCCGTCGCAGAACCGTGTTGCAGGTCGATGGTATTGAAGAGTTGATCTAACCTTTGTCGATCGGTTAGGTCTCCTTGTTTAAGAATCGAGCGTTTTAAGATTTCGTAAGGTTCGGAAACATTACTAGTGAACATACTAGGTGTTACGTACCTGTTGAATTCGCGCGGTAGTGCCTTGACTACTGCGAGGAATTGTGCACGTGTGTCGATCACGCCGTGCTCGGAAAAGTCGGCTTCTGCGTAGCAAAACCAGGCTTCGATGTTGTCGGGCCAGAAAGGCATGAGTTGAAACGAAAACGGGGACAAAGTCTTAAGCTTGAGTACTTTGGGTGTCTGTTCAGTCATGATGAAATATGAAGTACGATAATGAACGAGGAGAAAATATATATATATATCCAAGAAAAAACACGAAAAAATCACAATGTTTAAAAAAAATAAAAAATAAGGCAATGATATATAAAAAAAATCCCAGAGAGGAACAGACTCACAGTTGCAATTAGGTGTACCAGATCACGTCGGTCTCACCAATGGAGAATGACACAGGTATTCAGTGTTTGACAACGCTTCTACCAGTAACACCTTCTAATATGATTTTTACCCACCTAGAGAAATCAAAAGACAGAGTCGAGGAGATCGGAAGAGTGCATTTGGCGATAACCAAAATATCTGAATTCTCTGATCTAATCTGGCTAGCGATTGCGGTTGACGTTGAGCACGGCGTTACCACACGTGATCTGGTGCGGACGTCTGACTGAGCGCCTTCAGCTAGATGAGTCCAATAAAACATATGGTCAGCATCCAATGTCGAAAACTTACAGGGCTGTTTATTTTGGGGATTTATTCACCGCTACGACATCATCGCAGTTCTCCAAGTATGAGTCTTTTTGCGTTTGTATGTGTGCCTGTACATTTATTATCTTTTCAAATAATTGCCTTCTTTCTAGTACTACGCAATGTATACTTTGAGGTACATTGCCTATTGTAATTAGTACTATTTCAGGTAGAATGTAAGGCTCATTTCAAACTGCAACTCCTGAGTTCAGTCTGCGTAAATGAATATCTGAAATGAACTTATCAGAAATATTACAAACAAATTCAAGGAAACAAAGAGCATTGCAATATATGAAAAAAATATATAGAACATAATCACAAGAAACAAACTCACAACTTAACTATTTGCGTATCAAATCACATCAAAGCTCATTAGTGAATAAGTGGTAGATACGCAGGATTCGGCAAGAATACACCGAAATGATTCCAAAAGTAATAAAACAAGGAGTTGAGAATAAGGAACGCAGATGGAGATCAATGGCCGGTTATGTACAAAATGTAGACTGTCCATTTAGTGTAGCAGATGCACCGAACGACGTGTCTTAACCGTGAACTGATGCGACTGTGACTGAAAGTCTTTTGACTGTGGTATATTTAGTCAGCATCAATGTTAAAGACCTACAGAGCTATTTGTAACTCAAATTTATTTACCACTACTCCTAGTGGAGCGATGAGAACCCTAAGATGAAACAAGAAGAAACCAAGAGTTTAAACCTAACGATCATGCTGTTGGTAAACGCACTGTAGTGACATTGGGCCCTAACCACATAAACCATAAAGCTTAACACGAGAAAATTGGGAAAATAGATATTCAATATTTAACACGGAGAAGACCCAACGATGAAGAAGGCGAGAAGTATTAACACAATTAATTCAATCAGTTCGAATTGATCAGATGGCATGGCTTGGCCTTGCATGCGTGGTCGTACTTATGCCATTTTTTCTTTGTCCATATTGAATATATTGTTCTATCTCAAGCTCACATGTGTTCTCCATCATATATTGATGATTGTCAAGATACGATGAGTTAGAGTAGACGATGGTGTGACTTCCACGTAAGATCTTATAGATTAGGCAGGTACATCATGACAAATCCACATTTTTGGATTACGTCCATTATTAGAGCAGCACTAATAGTAGACCATGATTCTACAGCACTTCATGTTCATAAAAGCTGTGATTTTATTAATAATAACGAAAAAATAACCGGACTTTTAACGTTCGTCTTCACTTTCGCCCTTATTTCCAGCTGTCCTGTGAAGATGAGAAGGAAAATTGAAAACAAGTGTTTAATAGGATTGTGCTTAAGGAACGCAAACTGTACAGATTAATATTGGTATACATCCTCGTATAAATCATACCGATGGTTTTTCATCTTTGACTCAATAAAAATTTTAAAATGCAACTAACCATCTATAGGACTTGAAGAACGAGAGCGGAAGAGACGCATATTTTAGTCTACATACAATAATCCACCAAGTGCTACGTCGACCTAACAATTCTACGATGGTGTGTTGACTTTTCACCGCTATCCGATACTATAAAATATTTTCCAATCACTCTGTTATCAGGGGCTGCACCGTAATCTAGAGAATGATGTCGTGAAATGCTATAGTTGACTGGTCGGTTTGAGGAAAGAAAGAGTATTCGTTTCATTTCTCAGTACGATAGCACGATTCTTCCCGGCAAATGTGCCTTACAGTAAATTTTCTTTACTTATATATAACAGCCTCCACTTTGTTTTCTATGGGGCAAATATTATGACGATCAATGGTACACATGAAAAAGTCAGGAGAATTATTTCTGACTCGGTATTTCTGAATGTTTACGGCGATGCTATCTTGTTGGAACCACTAAAAACCAGATTTCGACACCAAGAAATGGGAGTCCCCTCTCGATGTTGTCATAAAAAAGTCGTCAGCTTATACACACGCTAGAATAATAACTCTCATACTTTGGTACTCAGAGACCTCCCAAACTTCAGTCAAGCTTGAAAGGCAAAATAACAAAACATAATGATTTTTTTTCCTTGCTAGTTAGCTATGTCCTTATGCTCCTACACCCCAAACTCAAGTTCGGAATTTCTTTATTGTTTAAAGTTGCGTCACCTATTCCATGATACTCGATGTCCTTTTTAGCTCCTATTTCAAGTGGACAGATAACTCACTTAACCTGTGGATGCTCACCACCTATGATCAATCACAAAAGCTCAAACTATCCTTAAGTATTGTGTTTTCCCCCTAATTCGTGTTCAATGATTAAAAAAAGTCAGTCAGTCAGTCAGTAACAACGTAGAAGTTCGTACGTACGTACATCAGTTCGAGTTGCCACACCACATTAGCACAGAGATGCAGTGGTCGATTCAAATCCCGTAGTGCTAGATGTAGTAAAATTATAAGCTGTAAGCAGAAAAATTAGGGTTTGAAGATGTTATTCAAGGAGTATAATCCAGCGAAATAAATTTGGAAAGATAAAAAAGAAAGGGATATGAAGAATTCAGAAGATTAGAATTCGGGAGAACACAAAGGGTGGATGCACCTGCGCCATTGCAAACGATTTTGAGCCAAATCGTTCAGGGTCTCTAACCATCGGTCGCTATCATCTCGCGGTCCCCAACCAGGTAGTCTACATCTACCAACATGGCTCAGTTCACTTGTCAGTGACTTCATGGACTTGTGCCATGTTTTGGTCTGGCCGCCCCTAGCTTTCTTCCAACCTACTCCTATACCACTGAACATCGCACGTCGAGGCAGTCAGTCGTTGGGCATACGTAACACGTGTCCCAGCCATCTCAACTGATGAAGTTTCACTACTTCATCAATTGATTTGCCATCCTTATCCAGTACCCGTTTCCTAACAACTGTGTTACTTACTCGATGGTCCCATGATATACGAGCAATGTTTCGAAGACACCTATGATCAAATACTAGTAGCCTACGGATATCCTCTACTCTTACCGGCCATGTTTCACTGCCATAAAGTAGGACGGAACGAACTGTTGCGCAGTAAACACGTCCTTTGGTTGATAGACGGATATCTCGTCTACGCCATAAATGACGCAAGTTGGCAAAAGCTAGTCGAGCCTTCTGTATCCGTGCTGAGATTTCGTCACACACTAAACCACAAGGGCTGATGAGACTTCCAAGATAAGTGAAGCGGTCGACACACTCAACTACTTCACTCCCTATCACTAGTTCGGGTGTCGATGTAACCTAATCCTGAAGCAACATTTTGCATTTCGAGGGAGAGAATCGCATCCCGAACATGCTTGCATTGTTGCTCAGAGTGGTCAGAAGACTCTGCATTTTGTCAGCGTCTTCGCCAAATAGAACTATGTCATCGGCATATTCCAAGTCAACAAGTGAACCTCCCGGTAGAAGTTCAGCCCCTGGAAATTTAGATGAGGAGAGTGTTATCTCTGAAAGCACGTCGACGACAAAGTTGAACAAGAATGGGGAGAGTGGACAGCCCTGACGAACACCACTTGAGGTAATCAATTCTGATGACAGTTCGCCATAAGCTCTCACTCGACCAGTTGTGTTCGAGTAGAGAGCCTTTATAAGGTTAATGTACTTCTTTGGTACTCCTTTCAGTGACAAACACTGCCATAGAACCTCACGATCAACAGAGTCGAAGTTTATTAGAATTCAAGTGTTTTGTTTTTCTCCTTACTTATCGTTCTACTCGTAAAGTTTGCAACCCGAAACACGTTCTTCTTAGTCTATGATAGGTTATCTGTCCTTACCATCACTTAACTACGTATTATCTGTTCGGCATCTTATAATTTTTACCTTTACTTAACTTCATGGCAGTGTCATACATTGAATGAATATCAAATCCGCGATACGAAAGTCTAATATATCTGAATTGCTTGTCGTGTGGAACTAGTGTGCAAAATGTGTTTCAACAATGTGTGCATCAAGGAGATTAGACTATAGCATTATTCAGACGTACAATAAACATAAGGGAGCCTGTTGAATTTTGATAATGGTAAGTATTAGTACACTTATTTATGCTACCAGAATAATAGACCTACGCTGCAATCGTATATTTCCCACTATGTGACTCTAATCTAATGAGATATTACATGGTTTTCCTGGCCAGTAAATATGATGTTGGAAGACAATCTCAATTCACCAGTCTGAAGGGTGGAACACCTTAATAACTTACGGCCTCATACGGTCTAGTGGGTTGTAACTAACTAACAGTATTAATATTAATTTCCAGTGCCCAAAACCTCTTTGACTGATATTTGTAAATCCTAAATGGTTTCACTTCCTACAGAGAAACCTTACTACAAGCTAAACTAGGCAGTTACGCTTAATTTAAATCCATTCATGACTCTACAAGCTATAATGCAAATAATAGAGTTATAACAATTGCCATGAAAAAAATCCAATTTTATACCAAATCACAGTGTTTTCCTTACATTTCAGGAACATACATTATTTTAAACCCTTACATCTCTCGAATTGCGTTTACTTATACAGTTCTTAATCCATTAGTCTCGTCGCGGTAAATAAATTCCCAAAATAAATAGCTCTGTAGGTTTTCGACATTTAATGCTGACCACATTAGTTTTAATGAACCCACCTAGCTGAAGGCGCTCGGTCATGCATCCGCAACAGATCACTAGTGGGAACTCCGTGCTCAACATCTCCTGCAACTGCTAGCCAGATTAGTCGATCCACCTATCAAATATGTCTTCGAATCTCCTCGCTTCTATCTTTTGGTTTCACCTGGTGGGCACGATTCATAATAGGTGTTACTGGTGAAAGCGTTGTCAAATTCCGAATACTTGTGACATCTTCAGTCTCCATACTTCCGGTTTTTTTTATTTGACTAACTGAAATACACTTGCATTGAAATTAACCTAATAAAAGCAAGTACAACGTCTAGAATCTCTGAAGAACACATCTAGCCTGGGAGGAGAGTAGTATATTTGATACAAAAAACAAGAGGCAATGTGACCACGCCGTTCATATTCTAATGCACGGGAATTTATCCCTCTGTTTCCATGACCGATATGTCAGATAATATAAAAATATAATTGAGTAAATAAATACAGTAAATCCTATAGCATTTGTCACGTCTTAATCTTGTCCTTAAACTGGCATGCCTCGTGCAACATAGTACTATTTGATAGTGATTACCGTTAGAGATTTCGAATAACATGACGCAAAGCCGACTGCAGTGATGTAGGATCACCTATTATATGTCTACCTCTAAATTTCAAGTTTTCGAGTTCTTGGCAATGTTATTTTTATCGCAAATATGCATTCACTTGAATGGTATCTTGGATGCCTAATTTTTTTTATTTATAATAATATTGTTCCTACATCATTTACTCTGTGATTTGTTCAGTTATCATGAAGATAAACAACATTTGTTATGAGATTATCAGAACTGCAATTAAGTTTGAACTCACTTAGAACTTTTGCTTCACATTGACCAAGTTTTCCACCAGAAACAAATACATTATGAGGACAAATAACGTTTGATATGCGATCACAGTGAATTGATTCTTCTGAAATATTTTTCTCACATTTATCAAAAATCTCATTGAGGAATAGTGAATCATTAGAAAAAACAGCATCTATCGAAATAGCATCAGATTTCCGATCATGATTTGGTTCATTCGACATATTTTTCTTACTTTTGTAGTAAATTTCATCAAAAATATGTGGTTCCTTAGGACAATCCAATATCTGGTAAAATAACATGAAAAATCTGATAAGAAGTTAAGTCACTAGGAAGATTTTGTCTCACAGTGATTCTGAGTTTCATTTGATACACTGGTATTCATTGCACTGCTCCAACTAGTTTTTGAATAAGAGTCCTTTCAGCTTTCTCAACAAGTATCAAGTGAAATATAAGGTTGTTTTGGCTGGAGTTTAGTTTCACAGTTTTGGACTCGGAATTTCATTTAAAGAATCATCTGTTTCTTTCCCCTTTGTCACTACCACAATTTTATATGCATTTGACAAGATATTATATTGCTGTGAGCTAGACAATTCACTGATTTTACATTCTACTTCGGAAAGAACTAGATTTGAAGCTATTACAGAGCATGTTTCCGAAATGCCCATTAAAGGAACACTTCGAGGATCATGTATGGCTGCCACTGTATCGTTTAAACCAATGTTTATTAACGATTTACACAGCCCTTCACCCACACATTAATTCTGCAGCCGTTTTCAACTTCTGTATGCATATTTTAAATCAAGTAATCAATTTCCATCATATCTCCAAAATATGAACGATTCAGTAGCCCCGTTAGAAGTTTTTCTATGGATTTCTAGTGTTTATTCATAAGAATCTGCTGCAAGTTATTGCAATTATTTAGAAAAGAGTGCCACTTTTTAATGCTGAGATTATCTCCTTAGTTCAGAAAACCCTGGTAGTTATTATGGCTGATTTTGAGGTCCATGTTACAATTTGTTTCTCAATTTTTCCGCGAAATTCCCGTCGCTAAATTGTTATGACTAATGGCCCGTTAAATATCACGTGACAAGATCGCCAATCAGAACACAGACTTACATGACCTTGTCCCCACGCTGAACCAATAATGAGCTAATGATGTGAACAGAGAAGCCATAACAAACAACGGGTACGTTATTTTACTTAATTCAAAGCTCGTAAAACACCAATATTTAATTTTGTTTCCAGCTTATTAAATAAACCATAAGTTTCCGTTTGAAGCATGATTCACTGAAATATCCATTTTTGTTCCTAAGTTATTGTGATATAAACGTAGCTTTTGCTAATCTATTTTTCTGCCCTAATCCCCAGTTTTGGACGTAATTGTATTTCCCAAATTGCTTATGCATTGTGGTCATGTTAGTCACCTATTTACTCATGTACCTTTTTACACTAATCTGAATCGGGAACAAGTCCAGTAGCGTTCCAGTTGTCTCATCTTCTCCTTCACGCGCGCTTGTCAAGCAACCAAGTGATAGAGTAGTTTTCATCTTTCTGCCCAATGCAGTTAGTCTAACTTCGAACTCAAGGATAAACCACTCAGCCTATCGTAACAAGGTATTATCTTCTGTATATTAGTGGATGGACAGCAGCACAAGCAGCCAGGAGTCAACTCTGAGTCCTTATTGGTACTCAGAATTAAAACTTGCCAAGACCAGAACACACTATCAGCTCCCGCAAACCAGGTATCATCATACCATAAAATGAATAATAATTATACAAGATCAAACCAAAAGTGGCTGTCAGTGTGGGATACTGTAACCGAAAAATCGGAAATAAGGCTTATGATATAAGGAATACGAACATACACTTGCCTTCTAACTAGTTCCAACCATTGAGTGATCTAGTATTCGATTCAATTAAACATATCCACAACATGAAGTAACGGTTAAACAAGTTTATGTATTTTGGCCGATCCACGTATGAGCGAGATGTTCAAACCCATTATCATTTGAGTTTTACACAAATTCAGTGAGATTTTTTTCCAATCTGTGATGGTTTGTTTACCCCTTTCAGGTAAAGAAAATTCACTGCATTTGATGCAATAACTAGTATCTTATTATTAACCAGTGATCAAGCAGCACTACAACAAGCCAAATTAAATCCTAGTTCGCTAAAATATCTAATTGTTTATTATTATTTCAGGTTATTAAGTTGTTATGAATTGACTGTGTTAATATATCTACAATCTAGCACAGTAGGGTTGAAGTGCTGGAGTTCATGTGGAAATACAAGAACAATATCGTATGATTTACTAGATTTTCGAAATATATTTAAATATGATGTTTATTTATTGTAGAGGTGCTATTAAAGCTTGATAACAAGGTAATTGAAAAGAGATACTTGTTGAATTTTGTTTCTAATTATGGATGCTTAAAAATTACTGAGCCCCATTGTTATGGATACTTCAAATAAGGAGCTATGATTAGGAATTAAAGTAAACGTTTTCACGAACTGACATCAGCTATAGTATCAAAATGGTATTAAGCCATATGAGTAGTTGAATTTTGCGCAGAAACCCAAGAACACACTCTAAATCTGATTGGTTTCTCCATAAAATTACAGTCCAGCCAACTAACTTATCGGAGGCTGGTATAAAGTAGCGAATTTGACTATAGCATCAATGATGAAATATATAGCAAAAAACTAAGTAGTTCTCTAGTTAATTCTAAGAATAGAGCTTAAAGTTCCATGGGAAATAATTACAATTATTTACACAAACTAGTTAATAAACTACCTTTTTAAAAAACTACAACCTAATCACAAACGTCCAGACGTTAAATTTGTTAAAAATACAGGATTCAGCTAAACATACCAAGTTGACTATATACTGTGACTCTCCAGCGTTTATCAGTGATAAAAGTAGGCATTTCGAGGGTTAACGTCGTGTAGGTGTATCTGGTTACCAAGAAACTAAAAACTGATAGAAATAAGATGATGTCATAAATTATCAATTAATTTTGAAGGATGTTTGCTGATTAGTAAAAAATATATATATTTGCGAGTAATAAACTAAATTCTAAAATTGGCGGCTTACTTAGACAAACAGAAAGCTGTAATGAGATGAAAACGGCTTTTGAATTCTTTGATTTGAAATGAGCTTCAGCACACTGCATGACATCCAGCCTAGACTACAAATAACAGACAAGTAAACAACACCGAGTGAATTTATTTGTATTTAGTTTCTACGATTCCATCCTAAACTACGAACAGTAATATATATAGCGATTCAATTCTAATTTGTCTTAAATCAGATTCTGAAGTAGCAATTTTATATACAATAATGTCAGTAAACCAGATGTTTTTATTGGAAAAATCTCCGTTCCAGTTATACGATATGTTCTACCTAAGTACTGAACACTGATCAAAGAAACAACTGAAATGTTCCGGAAATGATCAAAAAGTTTTGTCAGACTATGACACAGTATGAAAATAAGGTTGAATTTTACGTGTTGTTGACGGACAAGAAGAATATGTAAACGTACAATAGGTTCCCAATAAACGATCGTAAAAACCCATTAAAAAACTAGTCGTGACTGACTGTGATACCGCCACTATTTAAGTCTAAAAATTACAAGTACCTATAGTACTCATGAATTCACATACTGTACAACAGGTGATAATTAACATTAAAAATAAACCTTACTATTTGAAAATGAGAACACAGAATTTATAAAAACACCAAACAAAGTGAATTTAATTTATAATAAAAAAGTACATATACAGGACAATACAGACCTATACTAGTTATTAGAGTTAAAATAGAAATATGTGCTTTAACAAGAGAAAAAAAAAGTAATCACAAAAACAATGTACGTAATGTGTTGAAGTATAAACATGGGAATGATGACTAGGATACCAATGGCAAGCGTAAATATTAATCCATATATATGTATATAGGAAATTTAGTTGAAGAATATACTTGAAATTGTGCCCTTTGATATATCACAGCCGGATTAATAAATATATATACATATAATAAGAATATAAAGCAAATAACCAATATAAAGAATATATATATGATGGATTGTAAGAATTAACCAATTTAAACACAGTTGAAACATAGACAGCACAGCCCAATATTTAATAAAAAGAATCAGTTGACTTGATTATACAATAATTCAATGAAGAAAATAAGAAAGAAAGAAAAAAAGGTATAGAAAACTTTCAGAATGTACACATTGTTACAAGTTACGTATATAGACAGAATAAAGAACTTTCCTAGAATAGAACAAAGAAGATGAGAATATATATATATATATATATGCATAACAAGATTCATTTTTCCAAAACACGTGCAAAAGATTAGATTAAAGCCAATTAGATAATTAAGTACAACCGCTCAGTTGTTTTAACAAAACAACAACAACAAATAGAACAGAAAATGATAATTAAAGGCACTCGAAAAATAGTCACAATAATACAGTAAGAAATCGTATTTGTAGTACAGTCAACTATAAATATACATATAAATGTGCAGTAATAATAGGAAAGGCCACAAAAAAAAGAAGATATATCAAAAAGAATAATTACATATTACATGAATTGATTAATAATGAGGGGATCAAAACTTTATGATACAATAATTAACATTGAATAGATATATAAAGTTTTTGTAGTTATATAAATAGTCTTCATTATAACATGTTGTAATATTAATTGAACGCAACTGAAGACCTATAAAAGATAAATTAAAAAGAAAGAAAACAAATAAATAAAACTACATGAATGTTATAGATAAAAAAGAATAACCTTGTGGAGAAGTGAAAAACAAAAAAGACAGAAAGGAAAAACAGTATAGAATGGACTGATTACATGAAATTACTTAACAATAAATCTAAATTTCAGTGGTTAAGATCATGAGTCAGTTGAAGCTAGACCACCATGGAAAACCTGGAAGCAATGGATGGCCGTTTCGTCCTATTGTAGGACTCCTCAGTGGAGGTCAACCAGGTCTGTTGCGAGATAGAAACTTACTGGAGACAATGATGGACGTGTCGCTCAATTTCGTGGATTAGTTGAAGTTAGACATTAACACCGTTCGATGCCGGCTCAGTGGTCTAGTGGTTAAGTGCTGGCGTGCGAAACCAGTGGGTCCTGGGTTCGAATCTCGCAGGGGGCGAGGTCGTGGATGCGCACTGCTGAGGAGTCCCACAATAGGACGAAAAGGCCGTCCAGTGCTTCCAGGTTTTCCATGGTGGTCTAGCTTCAACTGACTCATGATCTTAACCATTGAAATTACTATAATATCCACAAAACCCATCTGATATAAATCTAAATTTAATATAATAGATCATTTCAATTAATATGGGATCTTTTACAATCTAAGCAAAGATTTATTACAATTCTGTTATTATATCTTATTTAATTTATGTAAATAATTTACTTGATACATAAATTATATTTGTTTAAATGTAAATGAAGATATAATTAGTGATAAACAACTAGAACATAAAAATAATAATAACAATGATAATAAGGGTACATATTGACATTCCATGATTAACTTTTTAAGGTGTTTGTCTAAAAGACAATTCCAAAAGAAATTTAAAAAAATAGTATCATAATCACACCACTAATAACTAAAACGTTCTAAAATTGATTATGATATTGAATAGATAAGAATAATATCAATTCAATAAATGTAATATTGAATAGTAACAATGTATTGCTTCAAGGTGTTATACACGTAGAAATAGGATAATGTTAGAAAATAATTAGAGGAAATAAAAGAGATAACTTGGAAAAAAAAGAAAACATGGAAGAAAAAATAATCCGAATGATTATTTATCATTGTTAAATTGTTTCACTCAATGATTTTAAAATAAAATGAATATTAAAATAGTGAACAGTTTCACAATTTTATAAGCAGTTTAAACTAATACTGACTGTTATTATCTTTCTGATTCAATCAGTCAGTCAAAATGACCGTTGTTGCTACCTTGACGTGGTGGTCAGACTTTCTTATCGTGATGAACCAATCGAGATATACTGGCTGAAACAACCGTTCCTCAAGGTCCTACCATGTCAAACAGGTTGGTTGAAGGGCGGTAACACTAAAAGCAACAAACCTAAGGTCCGAAGGCGAAGTCGTACTGCTGACTGTACAGAGGTGTGACAGCAGTAAGATGTTTCCTTCAGACAAACAGCATAACAGCGATGTTACCTTCCCACAAGGAGGAGTGGGGTTAGAAAAGGTCGATCCTAAAAATACACACCTCATCTTATCCTACGTATATCCGTCTCCGGTAGTAAGGTCTCAACAAGTACGTAGCTAACACAAATATAACTCACAAAAAGTTCATGTGTGATCGACCTCAAGCAGTTGTCTCTTGGGCATTATGATAACGCTCTCAGGTCACTAAGACCACCTCTAATCCAATTTCATTTTCAGGTACCTCCAGAAGAACCCTTCCACGGAGTGGGCAACCGGGAAGTGATAATCGCACTCATACCTCTCTCTAACAGCACTCAAGACCACTGTAAGTTTCTGATTAAATAATCTTTAGTTATTTAATATGATATTCCTATTTTAGTCAGTAAACAATGACTTAACATCAATAAAACTATATGATGATCATGTAAATCCAACTATATGCTTTAAAATAAATAATAATTCAAAACAGTCATACTACTAATGCCGAACTTGTTTGGTTTAAATAATATCGGATGTTTTTATATTCTATATTGTTTTCTTACAATGGGTTAATATAAATTATAACAATAGTCTCAACTGATAAATAATGATAATGTTAATGGGGTTATCAAAAAGGAAACAAAATCTATTTTACATTGAAAAGTGGATATCGATAAATACAAATAAGTACAATTTAAATCTACTAAACTTATTAGCAAAACTGTAACTAAGGTTAATTGATTTAAAGATTTTATCAACAATTATGTTTAATGGTTAAAACACTATTCTACTGACATGTAATTTAGTCGGTTAAGTAAAAAAAAAAAACATTTTAAGACCATTTTAATAAATAGGACAAAAAACTAGTACATGAACGCATATTTATGAAAAACTAAGCAATGAACTATCATATGCTCTTATTAACTATGATATAAACGAATCTCTATTATATACTAACAATTGATCATATGAGTATATAGAAAAGAAATAATGAGGATTCATCAAACAGAATATAGAATAATAGAATGGAGTACTAACAATTGAGATGGTGAAGAAGATAGGTGTGGCACACAAACCGACAAAATCACTACAATCAATCATATGCAAACCAAAGGATGAATTAACAGAAGAAAAAAAATTCAAACATCATCTACAAAATAAATTGTACAAACTGCGACAAACACTACATCGGTCAAAGAGGACTCCCCTTCCACCTTCGTCTACATGAAAATCAATTAGCAGTCAAAAGCCATGATATCTCTTCACTTATATCAATACACGTGGATAACAACGGACACTCATTCGATTGGAAAAATGTAGAAATCTTAGACAGAGAAAACTCCAAAAACACCAGAGAATTTTTAGAAGCCTGGCACTCAGGTCAATCAGCAATCAACAAACATTTCGAAATCAATCCAATTTATCAGCCAATCAGGAAAATCATGCATGAATATAGGAACAAAAATCAAGCCAATGAGAGACACAACTAAAACAAAGAAGTAAACAATGATAAATTTAAGGCCAATAAGAACCAATCAGCATCGAGGTGCACAGAACAAGCTGTGAAACACATATGGAGAAATTCGAACACTTCACTTCTATCTGAAGTTTGTGCTGATGATGTCGTTCAGAAGAACGATGAAAGCTCGACGACCAAACCATCCAGCTCAGAGAACAAAACTCCACCAAAAACTACTAACAATTATGTAGACTAGAAAATGTTGATCTTGTGCACATTTTAGTCGATAAGACAGAAATGATGTATTTTATAGGGAAATTTTGGAACATATTATGGAATACAGATTAAAATATCAACAAACCACAAACATTTTAAAAGATTTAAAGTAATAAATATCTGATAAAAATGAGGATGTATGTACCATGAATGTAAGTGACATATCAGTATTATTAGGAAATCAAAAGAAAAGTAACTTAGATCTGTTGTATATTCATATAAACAGAATTTAGAGCTAAAACTATAGGATTAACAACCGGAAACGTTAACATTTTACCCAAGTGAAAGATGAAAAAAGGTTAATTTGAATGCATACAGTACTGAACCAATCTAATATATAAAACGAATATATTGGAAAAAAACCATGGTAGATGTGAGTGTATCATCTCAGACGAATAGGTTCAGTGGAACTACAATAATGACATCCACAAAACAGACGAATGTCACAGCTCTCATCATTCAGATTTAACATCATAAAATATACGATAAAGACACAACCTACTTATCAGGTTGAACTAAAATTCAACTTGAAGGTCATTACTTCGCAAGAAAGCTGAAAATAATGCTTATCATGAAATGAAACTATATGGAGAATTTTTCAGAAGTAGAGGACCTAGTTCAGGACTCCAACAAAAATTCACGATTACATGCGACTTTAGACCTGAAACATTAAAGGACTCGTGAGAAACGACTTTGAAGCAGATGTCGATCCGTGATTTAAAAAGAGAATCCAAAGAATTCGAAACCTAGATAAGAACTAGTCCCGTAGTATTGTCAACTGATTGGCTGATTTACTCATGGACCATGTACAGATGTTTGAATTCAACTTTGAGCCATACTTCAATAGTGCAAGTTCTAGTGATACTTTAAAGTTAGTCAAATCGAAGTACGTGGAGCCGGTTTCGAACTTACGACCTAACAGTAAAAGTAAAGTGTTTCAGTCACCAAGTAAGAATATGATAAAACATTACCCAATTAATAAACGTAATGAACTAAAAACAACCGTAAAATGTGCTCACTTTATAAATGATTGAAAATTAGGCGAAGAATTGTTTATCACAACTCGGGTACGATTAGGATCTCTTTGGAAATATTGCTGAATTAGATTCCATAATATTTCTGAATATATAATGTATAAAGAAAAAATAGTATGAATGACTGACTTTAAAAAATTATAAATTTTAAAAAATATACTCTCATTTCCAAACTTGTAAACAGGCATTTAGGTAGACGAATTCCGACTGCAATACAAATACAAAATTACATTGAGGTTACGCGTGACAATGTGCAAAATAATTTTTAGTTACAATGCATATTTAATATTATTTATTTATTTGAACACATATATATTGGTACAGAAGTGCACCGAGTATATATGCGCCAGCCAAAACAATGAGAATCTAAGAAGAAAAAAAAGTGAGGAACATCAAAAACAAAATAATAAAAAACAATAACGAAGAGATTGGTGTAGGGTAGTGTAGTAATAATCATAGTCATAATGGGGGAACGGAAAGGTACAATCAGAACAAATCTTTCAGTTAAGGAAGATACAGCCACTTTTATAAAGAAAGTAAAAGAAGGCTACAACAGGATCGCCACTGGCTTCTATTCTGAGCCATATCTGATAACGTCTCTAGCCACTGTGTAGCACCATCTCTCGGACCACAGTCAGTCCTTTGCAGCTTTCTTTCATGCCACGACACCATGTCATGCACTGACCACCTCTCCGCTTCTTCCAACCAGTCCCAGAGTCGGCAAATAATGCACGACGTGGAATTCTCTGGGACGACATTCGTAGAACATGTCCAAGCCACCGAAGTCGGTGTTTCAATATGGTGACACCAATTGAATTATCGTCTCTGTGCCCAAACGCACGATGCCGAACCTTTGCATTACTAACATGGTGTTGCCACTGGATGTCAGCAATCCTTCGGAGACAGCGATGATCGAACACAAAAAGTCGTCTAACGTCCTCAACTCGGAGGCCAGGTTTCACAAGCATAGAGCAAAACTGCTCTCACCGACGCGTTGTAAATCGACCTTTTACGGCCAGACTAACATCATGAAGGCGTCAAAGATGGCCCAGATTGGCATAAGTCGCTCTGGCTTTCACTATACATGCAGTGATCTCATCACTCACGCCACCACCAGCACTCATGCAGCTACCCAGATACACGAACTTCTCGACTATTTCTATCGACTCATTCCATGACGTTGGTACACTCTCTAGTTCTCAAACCTTTGTAAACAACGTCGTCAGTTCCTTAGTCAGAAAGTCACCAACATCTTTGAAAAGATGCCGGAGGTAAGTCATCTGGGCCCGGTGATTTGTAGCGCTTCAAGAGTTGGAGTTCCTTGCGGACTTCCGCCTCATTTGGTGGATCAGTCGTCACCGACCATGGAGGGCAGGACAGTCTGACCGATGTTGCCGGAGCAGCAGGCCAGTTGAACTGCCCTTCGAACAATTCTGCCCATCGTCCAAGACGTCGATGGATGTTAGTGGTTGGCGCTTCGTCATCCTCACAGATTGTTTCGCTCACACCAGACTTTTTGCTGCCGGTGGCTCGGATGAGTTGGAATAGCTTCCGGTAATTACCAGATGCAGCTGCTGCTTCCAGCTCATTAGCACGCTCCGACCACCAGGCTTCTCGGTCCTTACGCAAGCTTTGCCCAATTTCCTTACGTAACATCCTTCGTTTACGGTCAAACTCACGGTCATCCAGAGTAGACCGACGGGCTTCAATGAGTTGTAAGGAACCTGAAGAAACCCAGAGCTTATAAGCGGGACGTGTCGCGAACCCACAACTGACTGTACCCGCCATTTTCATGGCGTAATGCAATTGCAACCAATGCTCATCTATATTTTTCGGTGGAATGGCAGATAGCCTAGAAGCTAGCTCGGTTCGATACTTACTAGCAACAGAGGTTGCAACCAGCTTGCTAACATCAATCCGTTGGTGGCGGTCACTTCGTTGTCCACTGAAAAGTAAGGTAAGATTGGCGCAGACCAAGGCATGGTCAGAGTTCAGATAGGTACTCCAAAAGGAGCGGCAGTCTTTTACACAACCACGCCAGCGGTAGCTGATCGCGATGTGACTAATCTGAGTCCAGGCTTGAGATGCAGAGGGAGGACGCCAGGTGGCACATCGGCGATGACTGTGCCGAAAGTTAGTGCTAGCCAGAAACAGGTTGTGGTCTGTGCACAGTTGCAGTAGACGGTCCCCGTTATCTGTTGTGCGACCAACAAGTCCCCATCGGCCACCCAAACGACCCTCTTCTGTGCCTAGACGCCTGACCTGAGCATTCAAGTCTCCGGCTAGTACTACAATATCTGTCGAACGCACTTTCTGGAGAAGAACAGTTAACTGGTGGTAAAACTCATCCTTGATTGCATCCGGGCTGCAATCTGTCGGGGCATAGGCGGAGATGACGAAAAGACATCGTTTCTCACGCCGATTTCTTTTCCCTTTGATGGAACTCTCTAATCTAACAGCACATAACCGACTGTTAATGGAGATCCAATCGATTAGTGCTGCTTCATCTCTAGCGCTTAGTCCGACACCAACGCCAGCAAGACCAAACGAAGATGCCACAGGGTCTCCGGATAAGCGCACGTAAAACAAGCTTTTCGAAGCGACAGATGGAGAGCGAATTTGTAGTACTTCATCAGAGTCTTGAATACGGGTCTCCGATAGACAGCAAACATCAAAATTAAGACTTTCCAAAGACATACCCAGCTCTATCTGTTGTCCGACCTGCATAAATGTGCGAACGTTGAAGGCAGCTAGTTTGAATGGTGCACGTGGTTTCAGAAAAACTGCTTCAGTACTCATATTCAGTGGAAACATACAATTTTCAACCGGACAGTGACTCGAGAACGTTTAGATACAGTCGAATTTCCACCATAGACGAGCTGCTGTATAAGTCGAAAAAAATAAGTATAAACAGAGTGGGGATAAAGGAGGGTGAAAATTGCCGTAGTAAATAATAATAACAATAATAATAATAATAGAATCATTTGAATGTTCGTCGAAGCAAGAGAACTAGTTTCCATGATCATAGACAGTTCAGTTCATTAATTGTGTGTGGGCTGCGATACTGACCGGGTGCCTAAACCGAAGTAGGTGGTTGGTTATCTTAGGGGGCCACACCCCGAGCCTTTGATCTAATGGTCTAACCCACAAGGCAGTGGAGCGTCGTAAGGAGATGAGGTCCCATGGTAGCCGGTGACCGAAAATTAGTTCATACGCCATTTGTTCCCGCAGGATACTGGAGACCATGTGCACCATTGGTTTGCAATCCGGTTAGAGCGCTGGACATTCGCTTTTCATCCTCTCGTTTTCGCAAACAACACCCTCGCCACGAGAAGGCAGTGAGTAGGACTTCCCTGGCAGAGGCTGTATACGCGTGGCCGTGTGAGAGTATTTCGAGAGAGAGGACGAACCCACCCCGCTCTCGGCCATACCGGGGCATTTGGGGGCATGCATAAGTCAAAAATTATTCATAATTGTACTTATATCATTGATAAAGTAATAGTCAGTCATAACCAATATAGAACCTAACACAAAGTTGTATTGGCTCAAAATCCCATACCATATAAGTACGAGATAAAATTAACAAGATAAATAGTGAACGTGAATAAAAAGTTAGTATGTCCGCTCTCCGAACCCAAACTTTTTACATTAAATGACAAAAAACATCAGATAGATAGCAGTCAGAA
Source organism: Schistosoma haematobium (assembly GCF_000699445.3). Classification (NCBI taxonomy): domain Eukaryota; kingdom Metazoa; phylum Platyhelminthes; class Trematoda; order Strigeidida; family Schistosomatidae; genus Schistosoma; species Schistosoma haematobium. The sequence goes on along the minus strand of NC_067197.1, from coordinate 37,935,361 downwards.
TGATATATGAACTGGAAACAATTCATACTACTTCACTGTACTATTCAGAGCTTTAAAACATACATCCAAAGACATACTGTGTCAAGTTTGAATATAAATAGCAGTGAATTAAAAACGTCCTGTAGCTCACAAAAACAACAATTACTCTGAAAAAATATTACAGTTTACAAAGAACACAATATAAACAACCGCAATTGTCTACGTTGTATATGCATAAAGCAATGTTAAAGCATATGAAGCTAAAATATACAACATGAGATGATTTATAAATACCCCTAATATGAAGTAATTTTATGTAGATTTAAAAAGGGATAATACCATAGAAACAGGCGACACAAACAAACATTCACAAAAGTATAAACATAAATTACGAAGCAAAAAGGATATATATATATATATATATAAATGAGGTCTTAACTTGGGCACAAATGTAAACAATCGAAGTAAAATATTCACAAAAAAATCGTATAGTAACGTATGTAAGTGTATACATAGACTTAATACGTGATATTGTTATGAGATGCGTATAGAATGTATTCTACTGAAGAAGAGTTGTATACTTAGATATCCCTTGGCATAATTCGTAATTTCTCATTGACTAAAATTGATAGTCTAATTCTGAAATCCACTGTCATAATTCCATTTCTAGTTTGACTATAAATTCGACAAAAAATAAACTTATATCCATAAGTACTAAAAGGTCATATAAAATTATTCGAATGAATCATGTCAACTATATGTAATCGCATGAAATATGAATAAATTTATCAATGACTGTTTCAAACTAATTACATTGAGTGCCTGAATCATCCTATATTATATTGGATGGATTTACTCAATATGTAGTTGTAAACGACCTAAAATTTTATACATCAGTCAGTCATTATTAACATAAATTCCAGGCACAACTGTGCATTAGCGCATGTTGCCATGTGATATTAGCACAAACAAAATGAAATCTACACCATACATAACAAAGGAATCGAGATAGTGCAGCAACAGTGATAATGAAAAGAAGTGAACATTGAGAATATGGTATGAGGAGCTATACTGAAAACGTGTGTATAAAGAAATATGAAAACTTAAGATTTAGACTAAGATGAAGAGTGAATGTATTTATGCTACGGCGACTAATTTCAGGAAATGTTACTCCAATCTTTCCAACCATTGATCAGTTACCGCACGGAATGCAACCAGATAGTCCGTATATACAAACACGTAGCATAATAGGAGAAGTATCATTTAATTTTAAGATAAAGACGATTTCAAATCAGGCAATAGTGGTGGTATTAAAATAGTAAAACGGTCAGCCAAGAAGTGATTGAACAATACTCAAATTCTAATCACTAGTGCGTAGAAAGTTACATTTAACTTCAGCATTTTAGATCTAACAACGCGGATAGTATAAACAACACTCACTCAAAGTGACAAGATGTAGAATATGTAAACGTATACATTGAGTAAGTTACTTTAAAATGATAAAGTCAACAAATTAAAAACTCACGTTTAGCTTCAAACAAGTTATTCACTTCTATTTCAGTATTTAAATAACTGTATTCATGTATATCTTGAAAGGTTGGTTCCAAATTAATACAACTATACCGTATAAGAGAAGTTGGTATCATTAGATGAGGTGACAAAAATAAAGGAATGCGCAACGTTATATCTCTACTTTGTGATAGCATAGATGAATGAAGTGAAGATGGTAGTGTACCACCAGATGATGACAGAGTACCAACTGAACCAACAGCTAAAAGATGATGATTTACTTGTTTCGCTACATTATTCCAGTGGGTAGTTGAATCGTTAATCATTGAACTTTGATTACGTGGTGGACAACAACAGCACAGACAAGTATGAAATCTAGCTCTACCTCCAACTAAGAATGGTGAATCTAGCGCTTGTTCAGCAGTTAACCGCTTCGACTGAAAAAAATAATTTGTAGAAATGCTTTTTATTGCTTGTATTGTATTATTTGACAAAGCACAAGAGTGACGTACAACACATATCTTAAGATTTATATAAGCCATCCATGTATACTATTGATAGGATGTAGGCAACGACTGATACAAAACGTTCATAGATATATAACAAAAAATAGAAAGGACTACATCCAAAAGAAATTATTAATAATTATGATCTGTGCTGGAGATATTACAGGCTGAATGCTAATGATTAAAAGGGTAAGGATTTAACTTAACTATCAGATCCTAGACGAGAAATAATATAGAATTTTAACGAAAATCCACAGAGCACACATAAGGAAACAATCAGTATACTTATTGAAGTTTTTTATCAATGTTACACGAGGACAAAACCAAAGCTGGGGATCTGAAAAGTTTGAAAGTAATTTCGTCACAAAATGATATCAGTAACTGAAGAACCACTGATAACCAGGTCAACCGTTTTATTCCCTTCTGTGCAGCTCTACAACAATAGTCACAACTACTGACCGGAAGTTTGACGTCTTAAGGACTGAGCCACCGCTCTGAGTCGAAATTGTAGAACAGTCCCAAACTAGAAAAAGACAATTTTACAAATGCCCCAGGTTCTCAACCATTCGACATTTAATATAATGCACTTCAAAATTGCGTTAGAATACTGTTGACACGGAATTGGAATGATGATATATGACATCTGAACCATATAGAACTCAAAACAATTCCAGAAACGTTCTGCAATGGCTAGATTGGAGTCATCCTCCACTAAACACTCAAACAGATTTTAAACGAGTACATCACATCCTTTTGTGCACACCAATTCATGTGTCAGCAAATACATAGAGAGAATAATCATAACTTCAATGTAGGAATGATCAAACCTGTAATTAACTGGCAGTTTTAATAAATAAAACCAATAAGCAGATCAAAGCAGTTAACAAACAGCTATCCCCCTCTACTGTATGAGATAGTTGAAACGGATTATATAAGTGAATTTAATGTAATATCGGATTTGTTGAGGCCAATGTTACACGGAAATACAAATTCAAGAACAATATTGAACCAACCGTGATGATATTTACTTTAAATATTGAGAATAGTGATTTAAACTGTTTCATTTCTTTATCTTTAGATATTTTATCGTTTGTTTAGTTTTCACTTTATTTCGTATACAAATGCTATAACGAGTTATTATTTGATCAGACTGTTTAAAATGTAACATGAGCTAATATTTTACCAACTTCGGAAAAATTTCGTCTTTTCATGGCAATTATCAAGTATTTAAAAAGATTATCAGTATAGGGGTTGTGGAGATCGTTAAGTTTTTGATTGAGATCATGAATCAATTGACGTTAGACCACCGGTGGAAACCTGGAAGCACTGGACGGCCGTTTCGTCCTAGTATGGGACTCCTCAGCAGTGCGCACCCACGAGATTCGAACCCAGGACCTACCTGTCTCGCGCTAGGCGCTTAACCAACTAGACCATTGAGCCGGCATCCAATGGTGCTAGTGTCTAACATCAACAAATCCACGAAATTGCGCGACCAACTTCCATTGTACTGAGGTAGATACCTGTCTCTACCCGACACGGATTAGCTCATGGCAAAGCTTGCGTAAGGACCGAGAAGCCTGGTGGTCGAAGCGTGCTAATGAGCTGGAAGCAGCAGCTGCATCTGGTAACTACCGGAAGCTATTCCAACTCATCCGAGCCACTGGCAGCAAAAAGTCTGGTGTGAGCGAAACAATCTGTGAGGATGACGAAGCGCCAACCACTAACATCCATCGACGTCTTGGACGATGGGCAGAATTGTTCGAAGGGCAGTTCAACTGGCCTGCTGCTCCGGCAACATCGGTCAGACTGTCCTGCCCTCCATGGTCGGTGACGACTGATCCACCAAATGAGGCGGAAGTCCGCAAGGAACTCCAACTCTTGAAGCGCTACAAATCACCGGGCCCAGATGACTTACCTTTGGCTCTTTTTAAAGATGGTGGTGAATTCTGGCTAAAGAACCGACAACGTTGTTTACAAAGGTCTGAGAACTAGAGAGTGCACCAACGTCATAGAATGAGTCGATAGTTGTCCCTATCTTTAAAAAAGGTTCACGTCGTTCCTGTAACAACCATCGGCGGATAAGTCTACTTCCCATTGCGTCCAAGCTATTGGCTTCCGTCACACTTCGTAGGCTGTTCAAAACTCCAGAAAGATTGACTCGCGTGGATCAGGCTGGGTTTCGTTCTGGTCGAGGATGTATTGATCATATCTTCATCCTTCGCCAAATGTTAGAACACCGTCATACTCATCACAGACCAACAATCGTAGTGTTTCTCGACATCAGGGCTGCCTTCGATTCGTTGGACAGGACTGTTCTCTGAAATTGTCTATTGAAGAAGGGTGTGCCTGAGAAGTTCATTAACATCCTAAAAGCCCTATATACAAACACCTCAGGTAGAGTGAGGGAATACAACCACCTCTCTCCATTGTTCCATTCGAGTAGTGGGGTTAGGCAGGGTTGCCCAATCTCACCATTCCTCTTCAACTTTGCCATCGATGACATTCTGGAAACAGCTCTGATGGATGTAAGTAATGGTGGTGTGGATCTGTTGCCTTGGGAAAGACTTCTCGACCTTGAGTATGCGGATGATATTGTCTTACTGTGCGATAATGCCCAAGACATGCAATCCGCACTTAATCAGTTGGCAATCAGTGTCCGTAGGTATGGTATGTGCTTTGCACCTTCGAAGTGCAAAGTACTTCCACCACAAGACTGGAAGGATTCCAATCCTGTACTCACCCTGGATGGTGAGCAGATAGAAGTAGTCGAGAGGTTCGTGTATCTGGGTAGCTGCATGAGTGCTGGTGGTGGCGTGAGTGATGAGATCACTGCATGTATAGTGAAAGCCAGAGCGACTTATGCCAATCTGGGCCATCTTTGACGCCTTCATGATGTTAGTCTGGCCGTAAAAGGTCGATTTACAACGCGTCGGTGAGAGCAGTTTTGCTCTATGCTTGTGAAACCTGGCCTCCGAGTTGAGGACGTTAGACGACTTTTTGTGTTCGATCATCGCTGTCTCCGAAGGATTGCTGACATCCAGTGGCAACACCATGTTAGTAATGCAAAGGTTCGGCATCGTGCGTTTGGGCACAGAGACGATAATTCAATTGGTGTCACCATATTGAAACACCGACTTCGGTGGCTTGGACATGTTCTACGAATGTCGTCCCAGAGAATTCCACGTCGTGCATTATTTGCCGACTCTGGGACTGGTTGGAAGAAGCGGAGAGGTGGTCAGTGCATGACATGGTGTCGTGGCATGAAAGAAAGCTGCAAAGGACTGACTGTGGTCCGAGAGATGGTGCTACACAGTGGCTAGAGACGTTATCAGATATGGCTCAGAATAGAAGCCAGTGGCGATCCTGTTGTAGCCTTCTTTTACTTTCTTCATAAAAAGTGATTGTGTCTCCCTTACCTGAAAGATTTCCTCCAATTGTAACGTTCCTTTCACTCATTACTACAACACTACCTTACACCAATCTCTTTGTTATTGTTCTCTTTTTTTACGCTCCTCAACTTTTTTTCTTTTCTCTAAGAATTCTCATTGTTTTGTGTGGCGCATATATATTGCCGCACTCTTGTACCAATATTTAGGTGTTCAAATAAATAAATAAATAAGAATAAATTACACGACCGATTGAGGCACAACAGTAAAGTATAACGTAGATGGTTAGAAGACTGACATTTATCAAGGGATTTCTAACATATTTTTTCAGGTATTTACGAATTGGTATGACGTCAATGACAAAATTTGAAATTACTATACTCTAGTAAGATTTCAGCTAACACAATCGTGAGAGTGAACATTATGGCAGCACCACAAGAACAATATCCACATAATTAGGATACTCAGTTGAACAATATATTTTCTGCATATTAAGTAAATGTGTGACTGTTTGTGCTTTCAAAAGAAAGAGGAAAGGAGACGGATCGCAAAAAGAGCAACATCCTTATATGTATACTTGATAGAAGAGAAGATGCCAGTATCACATAAATAATAAACGTTAAATGCTCCACTTACTGAACTAAAACTTAGAAGTCCTGTAAACAAATTAATTAAATTAGGATCAGGTGGATTTTCTGTCGGTGACTGAAAATAATGAGTATTAGCCGGAACGAGTATTCTTGAAACAGCATCATGATTAAATGGTCGTACAGGACAATTACGAATAAAATCTATGCTAGATGACGGAAAACCAACTAAGTCAATTAATTCCATTGCATTAGGTGATCCTAGTAGATTAAATATCATATCCAATTGACGAAATGAGCTGGAAGACTAAAATGAAGAAATAGAATTCAGAATGATGTATTTGACGAAGAAACTCTGCAATGTATCTGATAAATTATCAAGAAGTTTAATTACCGATCAGATAATAATCAAGTCCCAATGACTTATGCCAAAAATCACTTTTCTTAGATTTATTGTTATTATGATCTGCAACGATGGTCATTGTTCGAACAATTGGTTGATTTAACATTTTATTTTCAGGTAAATTCTACAATTTTCCTCTAGTCCTATGTTTGTATACGACAAGAATATTTCATTCTCGCATGTTATCGCTCTCATTGCTATGAAACAAATATTACTTAGGACTTGACGACCGGAAGATATGTACAAGGAAATATTCCTCTGCATACGTATCTTTCTCACAAATTTCTTAATCCACAATATTTCTACCTAGTCCCAACTGGACGGCTGTGTCAAGAGCCAGCATACTACCGCTGAATAGGAAAAACGAAGTTCGGAAAAGTTAAAATAATAAATTGATCTGGAGCTAAGAGTTTGAAACCAACTTACGCGAAAAAAAAACGAGAATAGATCATATGAAAACCGATAAGGCTCCGTCTACATACGACCTGCAATAAATGTGAAAGTTGCCACACATGACATTTAAACACCGAAGGGTGAATATTTGATCCACACATACACATCCACGCTTAAACCGGGTTGTTTCCCATAGGTTGGTTGTTACCGAGTTACTTAAATGATGGGTGATAACAAAAGATAATAAGTCAAACAATGCTAACTGAAAACATTCCTCTGCGAAGATCCTATTTAATAAGCTACGGTTCTCAGAGATCGAAACTAGTCTGATGGTAGTATGTCCAGCTTCCGAAATCATTCAAGTTTGCTAATGAATTAAGACCACAACCATCAGGTGTTTTGAAGTTAACCTATCAGGACCTCCTGGTTCCACACAGGAGGTTACTAATGACCTCAACATTGCTGAAAGGTTAGAAACCCAGATCGACCGCCCATTTAGGCTGTTCTGGGACAGTGGTCAAATCGACAGTAAGTGAACACTTCCGTATGGTATTTCGCAAGCCGTTTTAATTGCTTGGTCTAGGAATCAATCAAGACTTCATTTTCTAGAGAAAGTTTGGCTAAAAACTTACTTTAATCATTTGTCTCTGATAAGTTTGGTTACCTAACTGGTCCAAACCTATCTCCACTGTTTTTCCATCTTTTTCCTTTGAGCATTACTGCTTCTGGTCATTGAGTGAAATTTCTATCAAGCTATGTTTTATATTTCTATTTCTCATAGGATTTGGATAGTGACCTATGTGTTATTTCCGGGTACTTATTAACATAAAAAAGCAGTTTTGGATTTAATGGCTCATCATGAACTTTCCATTTTGGTTGCTGATAAGAAGTTTTTACGGCAAGCCCATATTACGTCTTAGTGGAAATCGTGTTCATGGTTAACTATTTACTTAGTAAGTCTTTCCTTAGACAACAAAGAATTTTCGCCTTCAGACGTAACTTGAAGAGTTCTTCCTATTTTGACCTTCGAACGCCCATGAATACCCAGGTAAACATAAGCTTTAAATAGAGCATGGTTTTAAGCCAAGCACATACTATCTAAGGAGCCGAATTTTCCCAACAATGACCGAAAATTATATGGTATATGTTATTCGATGAGAAATTGAAGGTTTCAGGTTCAAACAATATCGCCCCTTATGTTTAGAATTCATGCTTGCTAGCAATGTACGATTAGCTGAGTTTTGTTGAAACAGACGATCATAGTTTTGCGTACTAGGTTGGTACACTGAGGGCCTCCTAAAAGTACTTTTCAGTTTTACGTAATCTTGTTATACACGAACCTAGCATCTTGAAGGACAGAAAGCTACCTGCAGAGACCATGTTTTCCTCCTACTGATTCTTAGTGGACTAGGAACATAACAATATGTGCGTTTATCCTTCATAGTTCCTACCATCTCATATAATCAAACATCGAACGGTTAAAATTCAACAACAATTCATTTCCCGGTCCCGAAATGAATATATGAATAGTGAATTGCGCTAGTTCTCTACACTGGTTACGTGAGTTCTGTATGCGATTTCGATTATAACATACACATGTAATTTTTAAGTCTGCTTTTTGACTTCACGCTGAAATCAATACTTTTAACATGTAATCTGGAGTGCTATTTTAGAACACTACAATAACATTTCTTAAACTTGGAATTTTAACCCTGGTGGAATATGTCGGAAGAGGACTGATGATGACATGAACAGAAGTATGAGGGAGCTAAGAAATAACATAATTTCGAAAACTAAAAGCTTGAGTGCTGTAAGACATTTGTGGGCGATTGTTATTTTCCGGTTCCAAACACCATAGAAAAATCCTGGCCTACTAACTCTAAGAGGAAACTGGCTTGATAGTGAAGGACTTCTCGAACTGGTAGCCTGAATGTGAAACGTAAGGGAGGGGTTGATGTTGGTTATACAATAAACATTTTGCAAGTAAATTTCAGTGAAATAGCTCCACATTTTCCAGACATTACCATCGATACTGGAAATCTGTAAATTAGGATAATATGTACTATTTTCTACGCCAATCGTTTTTCGCTCTTCTCTTTCCACCATGAGAAAGTATTGGCAGAGATGCCGGATATTTGTAGAAAATATAGACAGTAATACTCCGCCAACGGACCTTAAATTCGTTGCACTCGGCCTAACCACTAGGCAAACTACATGGCTGGTGTGGCAGAACGAAAAACAATTATTCCAGTCGATATAGCTCAACCTACCCGTCACGAAACGTAAGTTCGGCCACCGCATCATAGTAACATTTATAGAAGAACAAGAAATTTAGAGTAACTTGTATGAATGTGACGAACGTAAGGCAGTAGGTGGGAATGACTTCTCTATGTGCAGAACTGAGGAAACGTCACATTTAACACTATAAGGGTTAAAAGTTGCATTTTTGAAGAGCGTTTTGCCTTGTGATAAATAAAGCATTGAGGTCAAAAACACAATTGAAAGAAGGCTCTGGACATTATTTTCAAATATATTGGTGTTCGATAGAAATGTGTATCTGAGACCTTGTACAAAATTTGTAAACGTACAACATAAATATCTTTTTCAAAAACACCGATTCATAGACGATCCCGTCATTGATGTTTAAAAAATGAATACTGTATTTGTATAAAGGCTACGTTTCTTGTACAAAAGTAGAAGTTTCAACTAAATAAATAAGAATACTTAATAGTCAGTAAAACAAGCGATTAGAGCAAAGGCCATGGGTATGCAGGCAATTTTTATCATGCAAACGTATGTTGTCAGTTAATTATCATAGTGCAAATATGCACTAGGTAAGCGATTAACGAAACGTGACCATGAAATGTAAAGCGATTACAAAGGAGCATACATAAGAGCTTAAATTGAGAGATATTTTAGAAATCTTAACTTCAGAAACGTAATTTGTACAGTAATTTATGAACCAAAGTCTAAATAGCACAAAATTCATTGAAATAGTGGTAGCTATTAAACTCACTTGAAATAAAATTTGACGACAAAGAAGCTCTCCAAGTATGCAGCCAACGCTCCACTGATCGACAGCAGCTGTATAAAAATTCGAACCTAGAAGTAGTTCTGGTGGTCTATAGAATTGAGTCACAACTTCAAGGGTTAGTGGATTACAAGATCTTTCTACACCAAAAGACGGCACTGAACGAGCAAGACCGAAGTCGCAAATCTACAAATGAAATAAAAAACGCGAGAACAGGATAATCCGGAGGAAGATAGATAGTAGACCAACTTGTATCAGTGCGACCAATCATGACTAAAATAATCGAAAGCTTCTAGTCACTTTTAGATGCAGAACAACTCAATAATTAACTACAGGTTTAAGTAATCGGCCACAATTTACGTTTCATGGGTGACGGCTAGTAGTAGTAACCGACTACCAAAGCCCGAATAAGCGTAACAGAGTTGAAAGAAATGCACGACTGTTTAGGTTACTTACCAACTGGCCTAACATATTAGTCTTACGAAACTGTGCTAAAGCCTTTATCCCCATGCACGTCTCGCGAAAAGCGGTTATTCGTATACGGTGCTATATTTAAGTTTGGCAGCATAGCTTCTTTTATTACTAACGACTTGGATAGTACGTTGAGTACATAACTTCAAAAATCAAGAGATTTACAGCTTCGATTCCTGTTTGCCAAATTCTGTCAAAATGAAGGCAGAACCACACGCACAAAATGATTAAGATGCTAAAACAAGACATGAAAATTTCTCATTATGAGGTTTGATTACATTTCTTCTAACTGGACTGATTACTATATATGGAAGTATTCAGTGTTTTATTGTGAGACGAACGTTTGTTCTAACTGACAGTGCAAACAGGACCCTGGACTCAAGCTGCTCTGGGGAGATCAATAGATAAATACCCAGTTGTAATTCTTACCAAAAAGCACACTACAAAGTCTTATTCTAAGCCCGGACGAAATATAGTTTCTTCCCTAAGCGTAGAAACTTGTAAAGTTAGTTTTCATAATAGTAGAGAAATAGACTATGTTTACAGATTGTGCAAGTTTTTCTTTAACTTTCACCACCTGGAAAACCTGTATCAATGATTCAGGAGTGGCTTAGTAAACTAACTTAAAGAATTTCAAACAATATGACTCATCAATTAGCAAAACTAAACCTCTGGAAACCAATGGTTGCGGGGAAAATTGCTGTACTACTGTATAACTATTTAACAGACACATATAACCTGAAGTCTCCAAATCGTCATTCTTTAAAAAGGACTAAAATAAGTTACCTTTAATAAACAGTCAGAATTAACCAAGAGGTTCCCTGGTTTCAGGTCCCGATGAATAACACCAGCAGAATGAAGGTATTTTAAACCTAACATTCAAGTAAGAAAAACTACACCTACCTCTTAGTATCTGATAGACAAACAGTTTGACATGCTCTAGCGACAAATATTGAGTGGACACGATTATTTTGTGCAGATCAGTATCCATATATTCGCAAAGAACGGAGCTATGAAAAACCTAGATGAAAGTAAAATGAGACGTACACTTCGCTGAACAAAGAGGAACTGCTGACTTTTACGACATCAATCAGGCGGACAATCTAGATGCGTTTAATAAAAATTAGTGTTGTTACATTTAAATGTTTTAAAGAGAACAACAATTTTAATTCTCTGTACGCTCGCTTAGCAGACACAACGCTTTCAAAAATGTTGGGGATTCTCTTAAGAGCAACCTGGTCGCCTGTTCGTGGATCAACAACCATCCTACAAGGTAAAAATAATATACGATATTACCACACAACACCAAAAGCACCAAATCCCAAAGACTTTTCGGGCATGTTCACTTTCCGGGTCAGACTGGGTTGAAAAACGAACCCATTTTCGAGCCTCTGTGAATTCCCATACCCAGCAGGAGAAAAAGTTGATTTGCCAACTGCTAAAACAGGACCTCCAATAATGAATGGATGGCCAATTTGTGGCATCGGATTGGCACATCTCAAAGACGGCGCAGTCTGTAGACCATTAAACATTACTGCCACCTTTTCGGAGTAGGGCAATACATTCGGGAAAGCTAAATGTGACTTTGGAAGTAGTGTGGAAGTATTGAGGAACTGTTTTTGATATGTCTCCGTTGAATATGAAAAACTGATCGGCACGAGCATATCACAGAGATAAGTCTACATCAAGTCGCTCGTGCGTACAATGAATTCCGGGAAAATTATCGAAAACACATCCCACCACGACCATCTAATATCACGAGTACTATGGCCTTGCGGATGTTTTCGCGCCAAACATTTTGCAGATCAGTTCATACATTATCCAATATCTCTAAGGAGTGCTGAAGTAAATCAACTGGTGTCGGCTCAGTGGCCTAAATTGTTCAAATGGTCCTGGATGGAATATAAGAAGCTTTCACTTAATGAGCTTCCGTATCTGGTAAAAGTGGATCAACGATACTGCCAGCTGGGAACCTTGGTATATTTAACGATAAAAGAATAAATTAGCGAATTTTAGTGAGATATTTTTCTCAGCCCTAAAGAACATGTAACGTTTTCTCCTAAAAGATCCATGATAATTCGTTTGGACTATAGAAGTTTGCAGAAGCATTCAGCATACGACTAGTATAAAAGGGTGAAATGTGCGCCTACAGTCCATTTGTTACATTGTGTCTCCGGTTTCTAAGTTTTACCCTAAAGGTTTGCCTTGGAACTGAGCTAAAGTAGGTGTTTAGGGGGTACACAAAAGTGTTTCGGATGCCATAAGACTTTGGAAGGTTACCTCCAAAACGCCTATACTCTAACGGACAAAGGTTAGATGATTTGAAGCGCTCTCTTCGTAAGGTCCGAAATTGAGTCTCAAAACTGACTCCCTGACTCGCTGTGGAATGCAGCCTTGTGTGCCATAATCCTTCTGAAGTGAGAATAGAAACGCTATATTCCCATACACCAAATGAAGTAGAATAAAACTGCCGAACGTTATGTGAAAAGTGCTGTCATCGAACCAGCTAAAAATGCGCCTCAACTTTATTAGTGTGTACTGTGGCCTCGTGTTGCGGTTGACTATGATCACCACTACCAGATATCAGAAGGCGATTGGAGGTTGTAGCGAGACATAATGAGTGGCGATCTCGTGTTATCGAAAGAATACCGAGGTCGTGCCAAAAGGGCACAAGAGGAATCACTAAGCAAGTGTAAGCGCGTGCAAGATCACAATCGACGGAATGAAGAATGTCTTTAGTACAGTAAAACAAACAAGTACAGTAAAACAATCACTGGTACGATTGGTTATAGTAATAATTGTTTCCATTAAATCAATCGCGTTCTCTTGATAAATGTAGGTCACTACAAGTTCAAGGTTTGCTCGTAAAGTATTTCTGTCGCAGTTAGCTGAAAACTTCAGATCATATGGCACCAACATTCGTAGTTCTTCTGAGCTTCGTTGCAGCCGTCAAAGAAGGTGTGTCAACTAAGTCGATTGAATTCCTCTAGAATCAGGAACTAAGCGTCTCCGAAATAACTAGCACGACATAATCGCCCAGCATTCGATTTTCTTACACGTTGTTAGCAGTGAGCATCCTGCAGATGTCTCTAACGAGATACCACAAGCTGTTAGCCATTCGTACAGAGCACATCGATAAATTTTCGAGTGTAAACGTGACGTGTTGTCAAGTAATATCGCTCTCCATTCCTGTGTTTTGGTCGTCGCGAAGCAAAGACATAGGAGGTAATACTTGATTCTGGTTCGAAATTTGAGATGCCTATGTTTCAGATACTCGTATCAAGTGGGTGTTATTAGCATCACTTGTTCCATTTGTTCGACGAACTCGCGGCATTCCGTACACTGGCAGTCGGTTTTTCAGATATGAAACGCTTCATCTACCCGTTTATCTGAATGAACCTTATGTGTATGGACGAGCAACCTGACTACCTATGGTTTTCCGAGTTCGTAGTCTCTATCAGTTCGACGTTCTTTCCTTTTTCTTGGAAGTCCACAAGTTAAATCATTAGTTTCAATTCGCAATTGTGCCAAAACTTTACGTCGTGTGGAACGAAATGCTTTGAGATTGGCGGCTGCGGTATTGGAGGATGAGAGCACAATCTTCACTAGCCAGGGACTAGATTCCTTAATCTTCATGGAGAATCACATCACTTGTTGAGTCAATATGTTCCTCATTTTCAAGCTCTGCTTTATTACAGACTGCCTAGTCAGTGTCCGTGTCTTCTAGGACACCTTAAACAATTATATTTTCGCGAAAGAACTTCGCGCGAAATTCCTTGTTGCGTTTCAGTACGCAACAGGCCAACAGAAGATCCTCTACATCTGCAGAGATCGTGACCGTTACTCGAGTGAGTCTTCAATCGTTTCAGTGTTGGAACCCTTTCCCATGTAGACGGTGTAACCATAATTCGCTCGATTTCTAGAAGCTTGGGTTGCCTGGTTGGTTCTTCCCAGAGCGTCCTGAAATTTAAGTTCTGTAGAACGAGAGGAAATTTAGAACTGTAATTTAGGTTGATAACTATGAGAGAATCATCTCAAGCCATGGTCGATTTATCAGTTTTTCGGGTACTTTTATGATGACGTCTTTTTGTTTGGCAGTTGGATTACGTTTTGGATCATCGTGTTTTTTGCTAGCTATTTGGAGAAATTTAGGGTAGATCGCACAGCCAATTCTGTGGCCGATTTTTCTCATGGGCTGTTCAACGTTTTCGACGGTGACATTTTATCGTTTTCAGCGCTGCTGACAGGGTCCATTCGCCTACGGAATTTTTGGCATCACAGTTGTAATTGAAGGGCCTGTGCTGGGAGACATAAGTTTACTGCGCGAATTTAACACTGTCGATGTTGTGAATGCACTGAAAGTCAGCACATCTCCACTAGTGTCGACGCGTATTCCATTGATCCTAATGATTTGGGGACCATCTCTTTCACTTCTCTGCCTGTCTTTGTTTACTCATTTCATGACTTCCACTTCTCAGAGTTGCTGACATTATTTTCGCAGACCTGTTAAGAGAAAGATGATATTTCTTAGCACATCGTCAGAATTCATGTTGTGTGTGCTGCACATAAAATGAAGTTTGATTTGCTGGGTTTTTTGTAAGCAGCTGCTGTAAGACCCGTGTGTGATTTGCGAAACCAGCTTTTGCATTTGTCACTTGGCATAAGACAGATTGCTTACATGAATACTTTATGACCATGGTGAAATTTGTCGTAAGAGATTCTAGCAAAATTCAGAATATACTTACTGCTATGTTTGAAGAGGTAATGATATCACCAAATATCAGCATGCGGAACGAAATTCAGCAGCATCACAACAGGACAATATAATTCTCCCACTTCCCCCAAGCCCTGCTAGCTAAAAAATTAGAATTATTGGAGTAGGGTGAACGATTTATCAAAGTATCAACTCTAAAGGCAAAACAACGAGGACTCCAATGAACCTAATGCTCACCGGAGAATTACAGAGTAATGGACTTATACCCTGTAAAATAAGTTACAAAACACTATTTTGATTAAATCAGACTGCATAATAGTGATGCCGGTAGAAACTACTTTATTAATCATAAAGTGGGACCTCAACAAAAACAGATACTAGGAACTCTGAGTGGCACAGAAACTTCACATAGGTAAGCAAACGACCACTCCGGACATTTGCTTTAGTCATGTTACATTGGTACATGACGAAGGTATTGCAACATAGCTTTAAAAATAATACAAACAGATTGATGACATTCACGATGCCATATTTTTTAAACGTTAGTTTGTGTATAGTAAAACTGAAACAAGAACCTTACAGTCGAATACTACAATCTGAAGTCTTAAATAAATAGTATGGAACATTACAGTATATGAGAATATTATTCTTCTATACATTGATGAAATGCCAGCTTTACCGATGTCACTTTCTCTGAACACTTGTAATTGGATTTGACCTTAACACAAAATGACCCGTATAGTGATCAAATATTTTTCAGTGAGAATTAGTTTCTTAAACAATTTGTGCGACAACCATGGTTATTGGAATAATCCACCACAACAAGAATACCATCTATTTGTACATCACATTTAAACACAACATAAATAACACACTGGACATCTTTATCAACACGACTTCGGCTTCAGATTGAATACAAAATGGTCTTTACATGAAATATTATCCCAAAAAGACATTTGAGAGAAGTTAAAATGAAGGACAAAGAGAAAAGTGGAGATCGCTGGACAATGGATTATTCATTCATACCTTAGTCAGCAAACCCTTTATCTCTTCCCGGTAAAAAGCATTATATTAGTCAGCTTATTTACTGATTGGTCGTTCGCATGAAAAAAGAAAAAACAGAACAGGAGAGAAAACAACTAAAAGTTTTTTCTGTTTGTACAAAATTAATTCACTAAGAAAAAAACATGATTTGATAATGATATGATTAACCGAAAGTTGTTACTAATACTAATAATAGTTTTATTAGTGTCGACAGTAATATCAGTAAAAGTAGTATCTTTGCTGAACATAACTTACACACAAGAAAAAGCAAAATTACGGGAGAAATGAATTTTAACTGCATACCAACAAAAGACTTGCTTTTGTAATGTTAGGAGAGGAGAACAAGAGAGAGGGTGAATATAAAGAAAACTTTGAGTAAAGAGGAATACATGGAATACTGAAGGGAAATACTTTGAGAAAATACAAAAACGGAAAATTAATAAATAGGAATAATAATATCATACATCTTCAGAAGATCTATTTATATTAGATGTGGAATAAGTATCCCTGCGTTTAGCACAAACCACTAAATTAGGTGTTTGTGCGATTGCACTTGGTCGAATGACAAAATAACGATTACTCGATAAAGTAGCCGTTGACAGAGAAGAGGATGAGGAAGAAGATAGTATTAAATTGGGACTAGTTTCATTCGTTCGAGAACTAATTGAATTTGCAAACAAAGTTCTAGCCTGTGGTTGGTTTAATTGTACATTACGTTGTATAACATAATTATTAAGTCTAGGATTGGAATGTAAAGAATATGATGAAATGGATGAGGGTACTGTATTTGGACAAGTCTGTAAAGAATTAGGGACATAAAATGTATCTAACGAGTTATCAACACAATAATCTAACACCTGATTAGGAAGTCTTGAGCTGAAAGTAGTTGATGAAGTAGGGTAATTCGACGACAAGCCAACATACGTGCATGGTATGTTTGGTGTTATCAAAGATGGGGAATAGACTAGTTGAGGATTTACAGAATTCAAAATATCCGCTTTTTCTTGTGATTCAAAAACCGTAGATGATGACGATGATATTTTACAATTGAAAACATCTGTTGCAGAAGTCACTGGCTTAGTTTTACTAATAACCGTGGGTCTTGATGATACATGTTCACTAGGATTAACTTTACCTCCGCCTAACAGTCCAGAGATCGACTGAAATTGACCTTGTTGTTGATTCGGCTGTTGGTGTTGATAACGTAGATGTAACAAACTAGTGAGAGTAGGACCTAAACAAAATATATACAGAAAGAGAATAATGTATTAATCAAATACTATGATAAACACTTCATTAGTAACCCAGTATCACCATAGCATAATAAGAATCCCAGATTCATAAGAGACTAATATAAACTTACGATTATCCTATTATTGTCAAAATTATCACATAAAATCATATTGTGCAATGAGTAGATAATGAAATTGTTCACTTTCGAATGATATTGATGACATGAGCAGATATTAAAGTTGACACAATATTAATAACCCAATAATTCACCAGGTATTTGGGTATAAGCCACACTTTAAGTGTGGAAGCCAATCTTACTATGATTGTCGCTCAAATTGAAGTAGGTGGGGGAAAATTTGAACCTGCAACGCTCAGTGACGTAGTGGTTAAGCGCTCGCGCGCGAGACTGAAGGCACTGGTTTCGAATCTCTCGAGGCGGGGTCGTGGATGTGTACTGCTGAGGAGGCCCACAATAGGACGAAACGGTCGTCCAGTGCCTCCAGGTTTTCCATGGTAGTTTAGCTTCAATTGATTCATGATCTCAACCATTAAGGAATTATTATAATATCCACAAAACCCCTTCTGATATTAATCAACATGAATAATTGTTGATACAGTCAAACAATTATTACGTATTTAGACTTATCTCAAGTTATTTTGTATTTAAAATATTAATAAACCTTAATTTTGCTTAAAGTTCAAAACTTCGATTTGAAGAGTACAAATACAATAATATTGATCACTTCTATATATAGTGCGCATATATATATATATATATATATATATATATATGGTGCCCGCTTGTACCAATATTTATGTGTTCAAATAAATAAATAATAATGATTTGATTGAATTTAAAAGAAACTATCTACGCTATCATTTCAGCTTCATGAAAATGGTAATTACATAAAGAATATGAAAATTGATGAGAATGTCCCATTTACAAAGTATAACTCAATTGATTAAGCAATTCAGTTGAACTTTATCTGTTCATGTAATTTGTTAAGTTACTTAATGAAGCTTTTATTAACTTTGGTTTTTAGCATGCTCGAATACATTAACGATAAACGTAGTTATTATCAGGCTCTTTAAATGTCCAAAATCACACATATAAATCAACATTGTCAATAATATATATATATATATATATATATATATATATATATATAAAGGTCAATACATTTTGATTACCTGGCTTGAGTAAAAATCTATGGGATTGCTGAACACAAATGAAGAGCCTATTTAATTGTTTGTTACTAGAGCGCTCAGTCACACAAAGCTTAAAATATCCACCAAGAACGCTTCATTTACTAACGCATGTGGATAAACGGCTAATTTGTAAGTTAAAAGCAATCGATTGAATGTGTACTTCTCGTTTAAATAAATCCTCTTAATAAACAATTCCCTAAATAGTATAAATTGGAAACATACTTTGTAATGTTAAAATGACTGTGCCTTCAAAATCGTGTGAAATTTGCGAAACAATTTTTAAATAAAAATATATCATCTATCAAGCAAAGATAGATAGTGACTAGCAATGGAATCCAGGACGCGCGTTTCGTCCTGTTTGGAACTCGTCAGCTAGACGTATCTGAATCTCAGAGTTGATGTTCACTCTGAGACTCGAACCCAGTACCGTTCGCTTCAAATGTCATCGAATTATCCAATTAGCTATTTAGCCCTGACAGCTACTTGCTTGTAAATCACAGCAATATCGAGGCAATACGCACAGTATGCACATATACCAATAAGAGGCTGATCAATTACATTCGTATACATCGATGGGAAAATTCGAGTAAACAATACCAAGCGAAATTATATCATCTATTATTCCATATGTCATTTGTTTGTCGATAGATCTTGCATTAAAATTCAATGAATACATTTCAATTTAATAAACATTGGATTATTTTATCAAAATTTATTGTTACATTCACATTAACCTTTATGTAAGACTCAAGTACCATTAAAAATACTCGCTTACAATATATTCTGAAAAATATCTCTTTCAACTGCAATGTAAACGAGAGTAACAACAAATTTACTATAAATGATATTGCTATTTGACTCTGTCAGAAAAACTGCTTTGAAAAAAAATCTTATTTTTCCTTCTGTTTTGAATTAAACATTTAAACAATTACACATAGAATAAGAGGAAATGTATTTCTTAATATGATTACTAGTATTAACATATGAATTTAATATTTTATAAACCAGAGACGGCCCCCAAATGCCGAGAATGGAGAGTTTTCACTCTCCCTCTCGAAATGCTCTCACATTGCCACGCGTATATAGCCTCTGCTAGGGAAGTCCTACACACTGCCTTCTCGTGGCGGGGGTGTTGTTTACGAAATTGAGAGGACGAAAAGCAAAACCTCGGCGCTTTACCTGGGTGAGTGGATACGGAGGTTCCATCTAGGGGAGTTGGAAAACCCTGGTTCCAAACCAATGGTACACATGGGCTTCATTATCCTGAAACAACAAATGGAGTATGAATCAATTGTTGGTCGCCGGCTACCATGGGACTGCATCTCCTTACGATGCTCCACTCCCTTGTGGATCAGACCTTCAGGTCAAAGGCTCGGGGTGTGGCCCCCCAAGAAAACCACCCGGGCAGTACTACAGCTCTCCTACAAGTCAAACGAGATTTGTGTGGCACATATGTATCTGGTGCCCCCTTGTACCAATATTTATGTGTTCAAATGAGTAAATAATAAATAAATGGGAGACAGTTTATATTTGCTGACAATTTGATAATCCCCATAAATCTATCATTTAAACAAAATTACTTAGAATTATACTGATATTTAGCAATAGATATCGAGTCAAAATTAGAATTTTTTTTCAAAAAAAAAAGTAATATTTTAAGTAATCGAACAATTATTGTTACGCTATAATTGCTTATTAAGTAGTTATGACTAAATTACTACAAAGCTAAGAACAATAGGTCACATAAAACTCATCAAATGAAAAGTCTAATATAATGAACATGATAAGTAATAGTAACTTACTGAATAATAATTAATATAAAGGGGTTAATGTGATCTGTATGATGAAACACTATGACATGTGTAAAAAGTTATCTACATTAGACAATCAGTTATTCACCTGATAAATATATGATTTAGTCCAGATTGTCATAATAAGTTAGCAGAATGAAACGATGAAATTATCAAGCCAAAACTCATAGTAGTAGAAATAATAATAGTATCAGTAGAAAAGATCAAATACAGAGAAAATAGGTATAAGAAGATTTCGAGATTCAAAATCCAAGGGAAAACATACACAGATTGCTTCTTCATTTTGGTAATCAATCTGAGCCAATAAAATAATTGAACTAGTCATCGTTAAAACACTTTATCATCTCATGTATGGTTTCATCTTATTTCCATTTCTCGCATATTCTGATTGTCTTTTATGAGATTTGTTGAGTTCTTTATTATTCTATAACGAATATTTACGACAATATACACTAAAGAACAATTTGTACAGGTTTTATGAGCTTTCCTCTTACATACTTACCAATATCTTGAAGGAATTAGCATTAATAAAATTTATCTATGGAGGGACTATTTGTAATATAAAGAGAAATTTCTACGCAAATTAGACTGCTATGCAACTCAATAACCAATTACAGATATGTGAACTCGGATCTAACTTACATTTTGTGTGCCACAAGTTAATATAACCAGAATGGAATTAGAACATACAACATAGTGGGTGAAAGTCTAATGTTTAAAATTTAGGTAAATTAACAATCAGGAAGTGATTAAATCGACTAAGAAAATAAGATTTGTATTCCAGTAAGATAATAAGAAAAAAAATGACTGTAGAATACTGTTTGAGAAATTTAAACTATTTAAATGAACCTTTAAATAATAGTAACTAACTAATTTGAAATCAGAATCATAGTTTGAAATTAAATGATCTAGGTAACATTAAAGGAAACTAATAAATGAACTCTTATGAGGTAATCATCGGACATATAAATATAGTACAGTAAAATGCACACTACTATTAATATCCATATAAGATGATAATGATGGTTAGTAGTTTCGGCATTTTTTGTAATAATCATTGTGCTATACGACTTATACAGATTAACTGAAAATAATAATAATGAAAATAATTTATAATAAAAAAAAAGCGGTGAAATTCTAATTACATATCTGAAAATAATCAACAGAAAATTCTAGATATGATTGTTACAATTATTCAACGATTTTATGACGTCAATTCATATTTATCCGTTTTGAATCTCTTATATCATGAGAAAATATGCTGAAATGAAAAGTGTTAACAAATGAGAAACATTTCTAGTGGTATCTTAAAAATTTATTCTCTGCAAAATGGTATCCAAACAGCAAGCAATTAGCCATTATGAATAACACAAAACATGGTTCGAATATGTGGCAGTTTAAATTGTAACAATTCAAACACCAACACAGGTAGAGAGGAAATCAACAGGATACACTGATATTGATTGTAACAGAAATATTAAATGAAGAATTATAGATGATATTAAGCTGAAAATTTAACACAAAACAAGAAATCGATGAAACAGTGCTTTCAAGCCATCGTTTTTAGCTAAATCATCCAACATCTAATTGAAGGGTTAACTCATACACCTAATTAATTGAATTACTTTACTTAGTTTATGAGATTTCACTAACTACAATGATCAAAGGTTAATAAGTATAGTTTGTCAATTTATATTATTCAAAGGAAATATCAAAAACCTATCAATGTCAATAACAAAAGAAATGATTTTCACATCTAGTCGATACAGTAGGAAGAGATATATGAAACGAAAACCATTGGGGAATATGTAAACTTCATGACTGCTGTACAAAGAGTTGCCAACCATATTCTACAATATATATATATATATATATATATATATATATATATATATATATATATAACGCGATACAGTATTTAACTATGAAAGTCTGAGGATACAGATTCACCTGAGAAATCCCTGGGAGAAAGAAAAAGGCATAATGGACCTAATTTTTACCCATTATCAGCAAAAACTAACAAAATAAATTAACTACATGTTTGAATATTCTACTTAATAAAATGTGAAACAAAACGGTTATTTAAAAAACAAAACAATCTAGAGCTAAATCATTTCTATGAAGGGTAAAAAGTTCAGCATAAAAACAAACCTTGAACATTAGTAGAACCTGAAGATCGAAATGATGTTCGAGCTGTTTTCCTACTTCTTCCAGTAATGGATTTTTCACGCATATCATTGACAACAACTCGACTCTGAAACGAATCAAATTGGAATAGGTTTTAACGTAAACAATTAAAGAGCAATATTCTCAAAGATTGAATAATGAAATTAAATAAAATCATTTTAATCAAAACTTTTTTCTATAAAATATTAAATAAATAATTAAGACAACAATAAAAAGTTGAGCGATTATTTAAACGAAGACGACTGTCCATAAATCGACACAATAGACTAAGTAATAAAATTTCAGGTTAGAAAAAGATGAACAGAAACTTAGATTAACGATATTTCGCATCACTTGTATACAACGATACAAACTATTTAAAGTAATTAAATTAGTGCAGCATTTCCTTTAAGATAATTAGGGGGGATATTATTATATATTCTGAAACTTTGTTTAGTCACCAAGCACAAGTTAGGCAAATAAAGAGTAAACGATGGAAACATTTTAAACCAGTTTAATAGGTCAAATTATCATATTTCCAAATGACAACAGTAAAAGAGACTGAACAAGATAATAAGTGGCACAACAAACAATATTGTCCTATTTATTGAACAATGGGATCACAACGATTCCATAAGCACTTAACGTGATATACGTTATCAAATATCCATCAAGTTATTGTGACTTACAAAGAATATTTCAAACAGCAAACTACTAAGGTTGATCTAAACCATAAATCTGAAAGCTTCACTGTCTATTTCTAATCGAAATGGATCCTGATGTAGTATAGTCAAATAACATCATTTCTAAGTCGGCAATCATTAGTAGAGTTGTGTAGTGACTTGAGATAATGAAAAACATGTATGCATAGAAGACAACATCTACATTTATAGATCAAAATTAAACAAATCTACTTTCTATAAAAAGTTAAAACGAGATTCATATGCGAAAAACTAATTAAATTATGTACACTTGAAAGATCAGAGCGAAAACGTAAACTGAGATGTATTAAGATAATAATAAATGAAGTTTATAACATGTACAATATATATTCACTATAATCAATTCTGAACACGCCAACGTTAGATATAAATAGGATGGTGGTTGTTCAGTAATAAAAATGCTTAGCATCCAACCAAGAAGTTGCAAGTTTGGACCTCACTCTACTTACGTCAGTTTGGGTGACCCAATAGTTTTATTAACTCGGATACAACTTGGGTAGCTCAGTCGAATACACTAAACATACATTTGATAAGTGACTTAAATAAACATAAAAAACAAATAAAAAAGGTACAAGTTTATGTACTTAGCTCTAGGTCACACTCCTAGTATGAAATCTAGACTTGACTGTTTAAGCCGTAGTTGGAAATGGATCTGAAACTTCATCCTAACGGCTACCAAACTAAATACTATAATTATGAGCCAACACTACTGAATACTCTACTAAACAGATATATTGATGAATAACAACTTTATTCTGAGTTATATATGATCTACTAACAATAGTTTTATAAATATATCTGTAAAGTAGTTAGATGTATACAGGAATATCACTATGTTATATTTTGAAAAATTAACTGTTATAAAAAATACCAAGTTTTTTGCTACTTATAATTATTTTCTAAAATATAATTTATGAAGTGAATTATAATTTCAGTAGCTCACTATCATAGCATAATTGTATTTTATGTTACGAGTATAAATAATGGCTGGTCAGTGTTGATCAACCGTGTCAGGTCTGAGGCAGTTACCCACCGAAGACAATGAAAGATGGTCGTACAATATCGTGGATGGGTTGAAGTAAGACATTAACACGGTTAGATGCCAGCTAACTGGTCTAGATGTTAAGAGTTAGCGCGCCAAACCGAAGGTCCTGGGTTCGAGTCCGACGTGCAGGATCGTCGATGCACACTAAGACAAAACGGTCGTTCAGTGCTTTCAAGTTTTCAATGGTGGGCTGACATTGATCGGTTCAATTTAAAAACTTATCAGGATAATTGTTTGATAAGTCATTAAATTCTAGAGTTAATTATTTAAATAGTATTCACTGCTGTAATTAAGTGGAAATCCAGACGACATATAAATAGATTTGTCATATCTTTTACATGAAAAAAAGGATTAAACTTCTTTTTGATTTAACAACCTTTTATTCTAAATTGAACTAATGAAATTTTAATTGTAAATACATTTTTAAAAATAGCTGGTAATATGATTTAGTCAAAAGTTCAACTTGAATATCTTAAATACGAAAACAAACAAACTTAAATTACCTGACTTTCTTGTAATTTGCGAGTGTTTAATGACAAGTGTGGGAACAGAGTAGTAGTTGTTGTTGTTGTTGTAGAAGTAGTAATAGGACCAAAATTAGGGGGTGTTTCTTCAACAAACGGAACATGTACTTTTCGAGGTAAATTTATTTCATGGGAAAGATCATCAAAATGTTCTTCTGAGCATAAATCTTCACTAGTGATAAGATTATCCAAATTGATGGTTGTATCGGCAGAACCTTCAATGGGATAACGGCTCAGTCGATTAGCCCAAGGTTGTGCAGGTTGACAGGTAGACAGACAATGACTTTGAGCAGCATACGGAGGTTCATTTATCAATCTGGCATTCGAATAAGAGGTTGATGAATAACCAGATGTTTGTTTACGATTAGGATACATAACTATATTGGGTGTGTTGGATTCACTAAAATATTCTCCCGTTTGTGTTGTTCCTGATCCCATTGGATTAAATTGAAAGTGATGCATATCAAGAGTGGAGTTGATAGATGCGATTTGAGGTGAGTAAGACAAAAAAGATTCTGTTTGTGGTCTGATATCAATAGCACATGGCTGGGCGATGACAACTGTTTTATTTCGTTGATGTAATCTAGCCGTCAGTTTGTTTGATACATATCTCAAATCTATAGGACCATTTGAGTTAAGTGAGTTGGGATATATTTGACACCGACCTTGTGTATCATATGCAGAAAGCGTTGTATTATGACGCAATAGCTGTGAATGATTTGGAACTCGAGGTGTTTGATAAGATAACACTCCTGGAGTTTCACAGAAACTTTCATTACTACTAACATCATCAGTGAGGTCAATGACTGCATTAGGCGAACCAGAGGTTTGTACAGTCCATGGAAATTGTTGACAGGGAGTGTTTGGTACTTGTCTGGAAAAGTAAAAAAATCAAATAAATATCAGGTGTTTTCTAAGAAAAATTCAATTAGTAAAAGTCTGAACAAAAGTTTTCAATAAACACAACAGATCAAAAATTGACTGTAACTAACTATTGTGTACAAACCAACGACAATGAACTTACAATGAGAAAGTCATTATTTAGACAAATCATCAAAAAATTCCACCTCGACAATAGTCGACAACAAAAGTACGCTTTAAACCAAAACATGATAGACAATAATTACTGATTACTCATTTACTGTAATTATTTTATGCTCAAAAATATATTGGTTTCTCTCTTATTATAAATTATAAACAATTGAGAGAAATTGATATATTATATTTAGTACAGTATGGGAAGATGGACAGAGTAAATTTTTCATCGGACTTCTAGTTTTGTATAAACATCTACTGTACAGAAAATGTTTATTCTCAGACGCAGCGATTCAGTTAGATAAATGACTAATTTCTAGATTTAATAAAAGTGAAAAGAAATATTTTTGGGCAATGATTTACATTACCTTAATAGTCAATGGATGGCATCGAAAGAGATTATCTCATATATAATATTTAACACTGTAAACTCGATAAGGATACAACAAACTACATAAGTGAACAATATTGTTTTCGATTAGATCCTCATCAGGCTTTAATATACAGTAATATTTATATGCATCTACGAAATTATTAAACCAATCAAGGCAGTCAATGCTTCAGTGATAACAGTGGAATAGATTACATAAATAAATGTAATAATAAAAGTACGAATTGATAGTGTGATGACAGATGTACTAGTTGTGATAAGAATAACAAAGGCTTAAATCAATGTGTCAACGTTCATTTAGTCTTTAGTAACATATTATAAACAAATTGATGGAATAGCAATGGATTCACCTCTAGGTCCTATCCATGTTGATTTTTTTCCCTCGAAACTAGAAAACGGACCTCTCAAAAGGGTTACGGATAAGTTTGACTTTATTGCCATTATATTGATGGTACTTCCATTATTGTCGATCACAACATTGGAAAAGAATAACTCTTAGAGCTAATTGACAACAAAGACTCAGTTATCAGATTTACATGTGAAGAGAAACTTGATAACAAACTACATTTCCTCGACGTTTTGTTATTTATTCATTTAAAGATTAATTTAAACACATAAAGATCGATACAAGGAGGCACCAAATGTATGTATGCGCCACATAAATCATTCGGTTTGTGTGAGGGCTGGAGTACTGTTCAAATGCCCAAACCGAAACAGGTGGTTTTCTTAGGTCACAGCCGGGGCCTTCGACCTAGAGGTCTGATCCACAAGGCAGTGGAGCATCGTATGTTGATGCAGTCCCATGGAAGCCGGTGACCAACAATTGGTCCATACGCCATTTGTTCCCTCACGATTCCGGAACCCATGTGTACCATTGGTTTGGAATCAGAGTTTTTCATCTCCTCTAGATGGACCCTCCATATCCACCAACGACGTTTTGTTAGGCAGAAAACAAAGTGGTCCTATCAGTAGACGTATGTATGGGTAAAGTTCTTCAGACAGCCATTATACACATTTATTGAGCTTTGTATCTATTCATTACAAGAGAAACCTAGTTGGACGTCTTGCAAATAGAGCTAAGAAGATGTACCCAGACGACACGATGAACAAAGAACTAGAGCTTATTCATATGCTGGTTGAAATGGGTTGTCCACAAAGTTTCTGAAGACATTAATTTAATGTACAGGAAAATAGCGACACTAACAGCTAGTAAGAAACCTCACTTTCTGGCGCAGTAATTCAACGGAGATATAGCTGGCGTTGTGCTACGGGATAAACAGACTCGAGTAATGGAGAGAAATCTTAGTGCACCTAATCTCTGTCTATTGTTCCCGACCCGATCTATGGTGATTCCTCAACTAAAGGATAAGTTACCTGGTTCTGTTACATCAATCTGTATCTATGAATTCAGCTGCTCCTGTGGGGAAAGCTATATTGGCCGCACAACCAGACAACTAAGCCAAGTTAGTGAACACATCCTTTGGTGGTTTTCCCTCAAATACTCTGGCACGGCCGAGGGTAGGGAGAGTCGGCTCTCCCTCACGAAATGCTCTCACATGGCTACATGTATACAGCCACTGCCAGGGGAGTTCTACTCACTATCTGCTCGCGGCATTACTTTTGTTTACGGAATTGAGAGGACGAAAAGCGAATGCCCGGCGATTTAACCAGGTCGGTGTACACGGAGAGTCCACGTGTGGGAGTTGGAAAACCCAGGTTCCAAACCACATGAGCTCCAGGATCTTGAGGGAACAAACCTATTGTTGGTCACCGGCTATCATGGGACTGCATCTTCTAATGTTTCTCCACTGTCTTGTGAATCAGACCATTAGATCGAAGGCTCCGAGTGTGACCTTCTAAGAAGACAATCTGCTTCGGTTTGTGAAACCGGGCAATATATTACCATAGCCCACAAACAAACCAAGTGACTTGTGTGGCGCAAATGTATTCAGTGCCCCTTTGTATCAATATTTATCTGTTCAAATAGATAAATATCCTTTCGTGATAGGTAAAGAGTATCGTCAAAGCAATATATAGCTCTGTTCTATTACATTTGATCGATAGCGGTCATGCAGCAGATAGAAATAGGTCGTTTAAAGCGATATATGTTATTCGTACTAGTATTCTTTATGGGGTTCAATCTCGTCTCTTACACATAGCAGGAGCTATGAGAATTCGGGCTAACAATCCAAGTCTTTGTGTTCATAAGAAATTTGTAGCACCTTTATCACAACCTTGACCGAAACAGTCTTAATAAAAAATTTTATTATTATTTACCATATTCTTTGTTTAATTTTCTTTACATTTTTTCTTCCAAATATACGTTTCATTGTCAAACCATATGAACACTTCTTATTACGTAATCTTATGGTTTTTATGAATGTTATTTCAGCATCTAGATTTTCAAGTCATCGACCTATTTCACATTATGAAACATTGATTTAAGCCTTTGTTATTCTTATCACAACTAGTACATCTGTCATCACACTATCAATTCGTACTTTTATTATTACATTTATTTATGTAATCTATTCCACTGTTATCACTGAAGCATTGACTGCCTTGATTGGTTTAATAATTTCGTAGATGCATATAAATATTACTGTATATTAAAGCCTGGTGAGGATCTAATCGAAAACAATATTGTTCACTTATGTATGTTGTTCTAATTCACAATATGGAGTTTTAGGACTAAGGAGAAAATGCGTCTCCATAATTGATGAATATTGACTGATATTATGTTAGAAAAAATTTCAACTAACCTTAAGATTTGTTGTTTTTTCCTTGCTTCTCGCATAAGATAACGTAAATCATGTTGGCGGGGGACCCTACGTTTCTCCTCAATTGTATGTACCTGGAGGAAAATATTTATATGAATTATGTGATAACCGATAGGTAATATCCAATTTGTTTTACTAACTGGTAGCTATTAGTTACTTCCATTTAACAATATGCTACGGTAAAAATTTACAAATCGATTTTGTATGTAAAATAGATTCCTATCTGAACGTTGCACAAGTGAAATGTCACAAAGTTCACAGCTGACAGAAGTAAACTCATAAAAATAAGCATTACACGTAAAAGTCTTTCTATTCCAATGATAAAGCAGTCGAAACTAAGTTGAAAGATAAGCATGATGGAAAACAAAACGATATGCTATGTTAATAGATAGAATGTTAACTTTAGAATTAGAAGACAAACTTGGAATTTTGATCATGACAAAAGTCAGTAATTTATTGTAAACTAAAAGTTAAAAAATACAGGTATTTATGATTGACCAAATTATAGTTGATTAAGGAGTTAAGGCCTGAAATCTATTAGCTAGTGAACAAGCATATTAATCATGAAGCCCCGGCCACTTCTTGAAAAAAAATAGTTTGATAATATTCAGTAAATTAAATATATTTATGATATATGGACTTTGTTTTAATTAAATCATCAAATATACACTTTATTTATTCAGGTATAAGTTAATTTGTATGACGGCTAGTGATTATATAGATACTTGGTTTTGAGCCACACTTTAAATGTGAAGGTTAGTGGTATAATTTGGTTGTCACAATAGGATTGCGGAGATTGTTGAATTTCACTGAAATCGTGAACTCATCGATGGTTCACCTCCACAACCTCGCAGTCCCATACCAAGACAAAACGGTTGTCCAGTGCTCCCAGGTTTTCAATAGTAGTCTAACTTAGATCGATTCATGGTTCCAACGAAATACTATTTGGTTTCCCAAAATGAAGTAGGTGGATCATGGTTGAAACCTATAACCTAATGTCTGAAAGTTGAATTACCTAGCTGTTGAGCCACCATACATGAAATAAACAGTCAATTTACGTTTTCTAGGAACATTCCAGTAATACGCTAGAATGGAATGTGAGAAAAGATCAATAGAAAAAAGCACATAACGACTTAGTGAATACAAATTGTACAACAAAGTTTTTCAGCTGTATCTAGTAAACGTAAGCACAATTAATATGAATAGTTGTTAGATGAAAAGATTGAATTTTGGCATTTTTTAAAAATTACGTACAAACTTTTTTACTTTATTACTACAAAAGTGTTTATTTTCCTTGAATAATTGAGAAAAATTTGAGATGACAAAACTAAGTTTCATTAGATTTGTAGACAACGCATAATTAAACAAAAAGTACTACGGTAAGTATATTTACTAGGTCGGAGCAATTACGATTTGGAAGTTATAAATCCTTCTAATAGTACACTACAGTAACACTGGACGTACAAAATGTTTATTCTAAAGGCAACTGATTAATAACGGGCATTCTGAAATGATACAGATTAAAGTGCTTTTGGATTACGGGTGTGTGGTTGCATTCATTGTAATATTATCTTGTATTTACAGATCATTAATTAATTCATTCATTTATAGATAATACTCTAGAGCATATTACTGTTGTACTAGTCATCTCCTCCGGCGGGAATTATCTGTTACTGCAACATAAAATCTATTTTAAAAAAAACTAATCGTTCTTAATATGATAAATGTATAGCCGAAGGCAGAAATCGATAGGAATTTTCTATTTAAGATTAATAAAAATTGTGAATAACAGAAATTGCTAGAACTACTTCAATATTCATCAACATTCAACTACATTTTTTTAATCCGAACATTAGCATAACCTTCACTATAATTAACAATATTGCGCTTATCAATCTTTTATTCATATCAGTAAATTAAAAACATTTGTAATCTGGCAATTTTAATCTAAATAACAAAGGAGTAATTTTGTAATAGTATTCGTCATACTTGACATAATGAAACATCTTTTCCAATTAATCTATTATTATTTATTTGAACACATGAACATTGGTACAACGGGACACCAAAATATGTATGCACCACACAATAATGTTGTCAAGAGACAAAGGAAGGGAAGTGAGTATAATGAAAAAGAACACAATCGAATATAAATTAGTGTGAGTGAAATAATAATAATAATAATAATAATAATAATAATAGGGGAAACAGTTCAGTTAGCTGGTAGTTTGAGGCAGTCGACAGGAGACCCGAGACCTAGATTTCGTGCTATTTAGCACTCAACGGCAAGGCGTACTTGTAATCTTGAGGGAACTGATGTTCCCTGACGGATTCGATCTCGTGTCACCCAGCTTCAGTCAGAGACGTTATGACTGAGCTATCTGGGCCGCGACTAACCTCCTGTAGGACTGGGATGCATTTACAGTTGATTGATCAACCACCATCTTAGCATAGTGCACGCAATGTCGAGTCACCTATACTAGTGAAAACATTGCAACTTGGTCGACAGGATTCGCTCTGCACTAAGAAGGATTTGACATACATGACATTGATCACCACCCAGTAATCAATCAATTGTAAAAGTTCAGTTAGCAAAAGTATAACCAGAAAAAGTCTTTCAGTTATAGAAGTTACTCTTTCTGTTATGAAAAAAGCAAAAAAAAATTAACCGCAGGATCACTACTTGTCTCCACTCTGATCGATGTCTGATGTCTCAAGCCACTGTGTTGCACCATCTCTAGGACCCCAATCGTAGAGTTGTGAATGACCAAATAAACCAGACCTGCATAGCTTTCTTTCATGCCACGACACTATGTCATAAACCGATTATTTTTACGCTTTCTTCAACCATTCCTAGAGTCGGCATATAATACACGACGTGGGATTCACGGGGCCGACATTCGTAGGACACGTCCAAGCCACTGAAGTTGGTGTTTCAAGATGATGACAGCAACTGAATCATTATCGCTGCGCCCGAACACACGATGCCGAACCTCAGCACTACTGACCTGGTATTGCTACTGAATATCACCAATCCTTCGGAAGCAACGACGATCAAACACAGAGAGTCACTTAACATCCTAGACTAAGAGAGTTCAGGTTTCACAAGCACAGATCAAACTGCTCTCACCAACGCTTTATAGATCCAAACTGTGAGATTGGGCAACCCTTACTAACCCCAATGCTTGAATGAAACAATGGGGAGGGGTTGTTGTATGCCTCACTTTGCCTGAGATGTCTTTATATAGGGCTTTCGGGATGTTGATAACCTTCTCAAACACACCTTTTTACAATAGGTAACCAAAGAGAAAAGCACTGTCCAATGAATTGAAGGAGACTCAGATATCAAGAACACCATGATCGTTGGCCTGCAATAAGTATGACGGTTTTCTAACATTTGAAGGAGGGTGAAGATATGATCAATACATATTATTGATTGGCATTTATCAGCCTCACAGATCCACGCGAATTCGGTCTTGTGATTCGGTTGAAGTGTTAATCATACATATCTACAAATTTTAGCATAAAACTTGTTCCACAAAACCACTACACTTAGTAAGATTATCAAAATAAAGTGACCTGGTCGAACATCCGAGGGACCATTTTTCCAATGGTACATTGACTCCCACAAACTATTTTGGTTTAGATTCGTTCTAGTTTATTATTTCTGCTAATCACATATAATTACGTCTCATAAAACTCTTACAACTTACCAAGAATTTAGTTGCAAAAGAAACTCAAGAAGCACAAACACGGTAATTCCTATACTTTCCTTCTACTTATCCTGGCTCTTGGAGAAACTAGAAGCGATCATTTTAAAATTTATGTATTAAGTATACTCAAAAATGAGGATTCATGAGAGCGACACTGATCGTAAACATTTATAGATGAATATGGATGGCCACTAATGATCGTTTAATGACTTTTTATACATACTTTTGAGTATTTAAAAGTTAAATGAGGGAGTTTTATTGTGAAGTTGCATGTTTTATGCTGAGAATTCTTTACCGTAATTGAACATATGGTGTTGAACAAACCAGCATTATAATCAATGATTAAATACTACAGAAAAACATTAATTTGAGTATCATATATCCACCAATCAAAAAAATATATTCTACAAGAACAAATCTTAGAACATTATTTAGCAGTAGGCAATAAGTTGTACACTTATTGTTTAATTCAAAAAGAACTAAAATAGCATATTTCATGAAAAACTAACACATAAAAGCTGTGCAGTCATTTTGGTGTTAAAAACCTAGTTATTGAAAGATATTTTCATGAAACCGATCTGGACGAAAGAGCTTTAAAGAAGTTCATTGAGACAAAAGATCATAAAAACCGGAGAGAAACCAAAAAACTGAATTCAATGGAAAATCACTCACAAATGAGATGTATCATTCAAACTTCAACTAATTACACATAGAAAAATTTAATGCATAAACCCAACAAACTATCTCAACTCGAACAGGAACGGATTGACACAGAAATAACGAGGAAGTCGAAGGTATATTAAAGATTACTGAAACAAGATATCAAAGGATTTTTTTATTTTTTTGGAGGAACACGCTGAGATAACAACCCATAAATGGTCACCGGCTTCCATGGGACTGCATTTCCATACGATGCTCCACTGCCTAGTGGATCAGACCTTCAGATCGAAGGCTCGGGGAGTGGCCCCCTAAGAAAACCACCTGCTTCGGTTTGGGCACCCGGTCAGTATCACAGCCCTCACACATATCGAATGAGATTTGTGTGGCGCATATGTATTTGATGCCTCTTTGTACCAATATCTATGTGTTGAAATAAATAAATAAAATAAATAACCCTTAAAACCTATTTAGTACATTGTAGAATAACTACACACTGTATGACGAGATAAATTCATATTTTCCTAAGTCATATAGAGGAACAAAGATTTAGTATCTATCTATTTTAAATATTATATCGCAAACCATAGTCAAATAAGCAAGAAACGTCCTCCTAGAGGAAAAGATCGGATAAGTGGTTGGAAAACGATTATTAGTTCATTATGGTATTAATATTGACAATCTAGTAAACTTAGTAAAAGATGCATAGTGTTGAAAATCTCAATCGGCAAATAAGCAAAACAGAAGATAAGTAGAATCAACTCAAATCGATAGATGAAATAAAAACTTACCGTACATAAAATAGAATTTCTACACCTGATATCATCCATTTCCAAGCAGCCACACTGAGTAAGAGGATCAAATGTATCCTCTGAAAAAAAGGCAGAAATAAATTGGATCCTGTAGTAAATTAACATCAACCAAAAACTTTTGTTCAGATCGATAAACACAATATCAACTCATATAACCCGGTTCTTTTAGTAATAACCCACCTAAAATAGTTTCACAAAAATTAAGTGCATTTATACCAATCATCTCAATAGCACGGAAGTTATGCTGACAAGTTTTTTGTTATTATTGTCATTATATAAGTTATTCAGTGAAGAATAAGCGCATTAAAATAAAATGATGGCTTCTAACTTGCAAGAGCAGAATCGGATGAAAAATGTTGTGCAGCCATTATTAAACATCTCTTTCATAATTTCGGTAATACAAAATGCTGAAATCAACAAGTAACGATTTTGTAGTTCGTCATATTTTAATCTAACCAGTTAATCATATTTCAAATGGCCCATAGCCAAAACTGTAAAGAGTGTACTTTAGAAATTTTATTTGACATATATTGGATTCTTAGGCTTCTATCCCACTACTATAATCAACACTAAAAACATATGTTACAAACAAAAGAGATAGAAATATTTCTAGTATAGGGGTTGTGGAGATTATTAAGTTTTTGATTGAGATCTTGAACCAATTGATGTTAGACCATCACAATTGAAAACCTGGAAGCACTGGACCACTGAGCCGGCATCCAATGGTGATAGTTTCTAACATCAACCAATCCACGAAATTGCGCGACCAACTTCCATTGTACTTAAGTAGATAACTGTCTCTACCCGACAAGGATTACCTCCACTGGTCACGGCTTCTCCAGTTGGTTAAGCGTTCGCGCGCGAGACCGAAGGCCCTGGGTTCGAATCCCGCTCGCGGGATCGTGGATGCGCACCGCTGAGGAGTCCCACAATAGGACGAAACAGCCGTCCAGTGCTTCCAGGTTTTCAATTGTGATGGTCTAACATCAATTGGTTCAATATCTCAATCAAAAACAGAAATATTTGTTTAGGATTGACAAGTCTAATTTTCCAGTGATCGTTTTAGTTACTATTTCTTTTTTTGACTGTAATAAAATGATTTGACACTGTCAATAGTATATATATATATATCGAGAGAGAGGATGGCGGTCATGAATACTATAGTAATCTATTAGAGTAGATCCGGCAGTTTACACGGTTTTTTTAGTTGTGCTACTGATTGCACAACAACATAGGGACTAAATATCAGTCGACCAAAAACACGAAGATCTGATATAAATGAGGATCAGCCCAAGTGTCCACAACTCCCTTAGTATAGTAGAAGTATCAGTTAGCAAGGGTGACGATGGAAAAATGTGCGTACATATAAGTACCAATGTTAATAGAGATTAACATAAGAATTTATAAGATTCGGTGGTAAATAAGAAAATGAAACTGCACTAATGAGATCTATTTCGAGTCATATCACGATAGAATCCCATTTCCTTTCCACGTTTAAACTTAGACCATTCTGGAATAAACATTCTATACTTAGAAAAAAAATGTATCCAACACATCGCCAATTAAGGCATACTTTACTTCGATAAGATATCAGTTCCTACATTCGTGAGTAGGCCCTAGTATTCCCTGCTTATCCCCACGTTACTCCATAAGTTGAGAGCCGGAAAATTACAGAACTGTTGGTCGGACATGATAACCATAAAAGCACAGCTAATGGTTATCATAAAATGTGATCAGCGATTGTGACGAATTCCGTGGTAATACATCCACCTCTCAAAGTGATATTTTGGTCCCACTGTAATGACCGAACCATTATACATAACAACCTCTAGAATCGACTCATAATGACCCATTGAGAGGTCGATGCTAATTTCATTAAAGTTGTTGGTAAGTAGTGAGCAACTTGACATCAGCCATAGCCTAAATGAATTGCTCACTATAATCTTCCATCCACTGTTTCAATAGTCAAAGCTGAAAGTGAATTATTTGTCAGTATTTCTAGCAAATGTGCAGAGATAGATCGAAAAAAAATTTGAGAAATCATGGATATATGGTAATTATATGAAAAGTCCATTTACAATATTTTATCTAGAAATACCCATTGAACCGATTTTGTGTAGTGTAAATAGACAAAAATTTGCCGAACACTATAGTAAACAAAGCAAACAGTTAAATCTACCTAGCTCTTCCAAGAATTCTTGCAATTCGCCAGTACTCCTAGCCATATTGCTAGAGGGACCAGAAATTATAGATTCTGGAGGCCAGTTAATCCGAGATGAACTATCATTCACCACGTCTAGTTTTGAGGACTTTTCTGGTTGTATTAAAATATTTGGTTGGACAAATCGATTAGTGTCATTCGAAGTAGAAGCTTCATTCCCTTCCAAGTTTTCTGTTTGATAATTTTGTGAGATGAACGAAGGTGCTAAATGCACACTCTTTATCTGTCTAGGGGCTTGTTGCAATAGAATTGTTTGATTTCTTGGGGTTGATAGCCGCTGAAATGCCAATAAACGTCTAACATTATCGGCTTTGTGTGTGGCATCTGATGACGTCGGTCGTTCACCAGTAATCCAGCTATGGAAACCATTCCGCCTCAACTCACTACTAATTAATTTACCATCGAATTCTTGACGATTGTTTTTTAGATGATATACAGTTGACTCTACTTCCCTACTGGAATGCACTTTAGTCAATGCCTCACCCGAGATCATCGGTTGAGAGGAAGTGGAACATAGAGGGACGTTGTTCCGAAGGCAAACCGTCGAGAGCTTGCACTTAACTTTGCATTTGGCAGTTGACTTTATGTTTGATAAAGGAAGTGAAGTGACTGCTTTTGTACTATTTACATTGAAAATTGTTGTTGGAATAGTAATGCTAGAATCAGTATTGTGCTGATCAGAAATGCCGATTCCACTGCTAGAACTAGAGTGGGATGAGCGTGAAACAGGTCGGTTTGCAACTTCAGGCCGGAACTGGTTGAAACCAAATGTCGTGTCATCAGAAACATTTGATGGACTAGAACTTGGAAGATGTGGAGACAGTGAAGGTGTCGGGGGATATGATGAACAGCGAAAAACTGAATGTGCTTGAGATCCGATGCCAGAATCATTAGAATGATTAAAACTTGATCGGCACTCAAACATATCTTTCCCCAGGTGTCGACTTTCCTCAACCTGACCTTTGGAGGTGAGTTCATAAAAATTACCAGCAGAATGCTCTCTTGGACAAACAACCGACCACACAGATCGCTCATTGAGTTTACTTTCTGCAGGTGTCCTTAAAGGCCTTTTGGACACTTCCTCACTTTGAGATATTCTTCCATCTGATTTTGCTAATTTCAACAAAACTGGTTCTCTAAGTTCTTCATGACTGGTCTTTTCTACTTCTCGACTTGTAATAACTGTTTTCGATATGTCCATTTTAACTGAATAAGGCGATGCATCTGAAGGGTTAGGTGTGTTGCGTTTAGAACGCTTGAGAGGCGCGACCTTAGTACGTCTGGAAGTCCGATCCTT
This sequence comes from Schistosoma haematobium, assembly GCF_000699445.3. Taxonomy (NCBI): domain Eukaryota; kingdom Metazoa; phylum Platyhelminthes; class Trematoda; order Strigeidida; family Schistosomatidae; genus Schistosoma; species Schistosoma haematobium. The sequence goes on along the minus strand of NC_067197.1, from coordinate 37,897,722 downwards.
TTTGGAATCAATTTCAGCCTGACATTCACACCAAGAAACAGCTTCGTATGGCAAGACAGCAGAACCGACAGACTTTGGGGGTTCTGAGTGCCGGTCGTCTAGTAATAAAAATTATCATACAATTTAAATAAAATAAACAAACCATAATGCAAAGAAATGCTCTCCGGAAGAAGCATAACATTGCATAATTCACACTTTATGAGATAGTCAATAGAGGAAAACTGACTTTTGAGAAAAGGAAAGTCTGTATAGGAGTGTTTTCTCTGCAAAATAAACTTACTGCTAAGCTTTATATTGTTAAAACAGTCAGAGGATTCATCTACAAATCAAGCATATAATTATTACACAAACTGACTAATATTATCGACTGTCTGGTCGAAAATAAAATCTTCCCATGGATTTTTGAAATCTATATCTTGAAATAGTTTTCAATAACTTTTACCCATTATATGAGCCAGTATGTACAAATATCTTCAGAAATAATGTATATTAATTAACACTCAGTTAGTATAAAAAACACATTTTCAGAAGCTCTAGTTGAGTAAAACGAGAATTCTTTCTTCATTCAATCTGAATTCTAAAATATTCTGTTTCACTACAAAAACTACTAACCGTGAAAGACCAAGTGGAAAACAGCTGAGCGAAGTACATTCATATGCAACTAGTTTCATTATGCGCGCTACCACTTATCAGCGCCAAACAAAATGTGGAATTAAGTTGCTTCGTGAACTAGGAGTTAGTATTGCGTAAAGCGATATAAAATAAATTAGACTACAAGGAATCGAAAAAAAAAGAAGATTTGCGTTTCTCTTTCCTGATTTTACCGTTCAGTCGACTCTCACAGACTGGGGTTGTTATAATGGTTCAAATTCAAATGGCTCAAATAGTTGTGGACGGAATAGAAGAATCTTTCGCTTAACAGGCTTCTGTGTCTAGTAGCAGGGGATCACCAAATCCTCCAGGCAGGAACCTAGGTATGTTAACAATAAAAGAGGAAAAGAAATTGGTAAGTCATAGTGTGATGCTGTCCTTGGTCCTTAAGAATAGGTCAAGTTGCCTCTTGAAGGACTCCTGAGAAGTCGCTTGGACTAGCTCGGCCGGCAGCGAATTCCAGCTTTTGACAACTCTTAAGGAGTAGAAGTTGTGTCTACGTTTCGTTTTGCTATGTTGTGTCTCCGGTTTCTGGGTGTTACCCCTTAGATTATTATTCGAACTAAGCTTAAGTAGGTGTTTAAGAGGATGTCCAGAAGTGTTAAGAATACTATAAGCCATTAGTAAATCACCTCTAAGACGCCTATACTCTAATGGGTAAAGGTCTAGTGAATGGAGGCGCTCTTCGTAAGGTTTAAATTTGAGTCCTCGAACTAATTTCGTGGCTCGCCGTTGGATACGCTCCAAAGTGAACTTGTCCTTTTGGAGTGAGGAGGGAGTACTATGCTTCCGTACTCTAAATGGGGACGGATGAAACTATTAAAGATTGTATGGAAAGTTCGTCCGTCAAACTGTCCAAAAATGCGCTTCAACGTTACCAGTGCATGGTTTGCTCGGAAGGCATTTTTGTCACAGTTAGCGTAAGACTTTAAATCATGGGGCACCAGGACTTCTAAATCTTTTTCGACTTGGGATACTACTAGAGAGGAGTTTCCTAAGTTGTAACTGTAGTTTGCGACATGTCGCAGATGGACTACTTTACACTTTGAAGTGTTAAAGGTAAGTCCGTTATCGTCTGCCCAACTTTGAAGTCGAGTCAGATCCTCATGAAATGCCTGTATATCGTCTTGGTTGCGTATCTCTCCAAAGTTTCACGTCGTCGGCAAAAAGTAATAAGTCTGACGTTACCTGTTGTGGAAGATCATTTATGTAGATCAAGAAGAGAAGAGGTCATAGTACTAAGCCCTGGGGGACCCCACTAGGACATTCCATAGCCTGAGATAAAGTGAAATTAACCCTAACCTTAAAGTGTCGATTTTTTAGGTATGAAGTAAGCCAATCGATTAGAGGTGGTTTGATACCTAGTCGTTTGAGCTTATTGATAAGACACAAGTGGTTAACCTTATCAAAAGCTTTTGAGAAATCTAGGTAGATGATATCAACCTTTCCCTTGTGATCAAGGATGCTTGTCCATCTGTCCACCGCAGTCAGCAGGTTGGTTATACAAGAGTAACCCTTCCTGAAACCATGCTGTTGGGGTGAGAAGAAATTTAAGGACAGTAGATAGTCGTTTAAACCGTCGCATATCAGAGACTCCATGAGTTTTGAAGGTAATGACATGATATGATTAACTTTTCTCTCAGAGTTATTTCTTACATACTTGACTTAATTACTGATATCAGTAAAAATACTTACTCGAATATTATTGTTTCGTATATTTCTCTGTCATATATCATTTAATTTAATAGTTAACTGTGTAATGGCCTTAGCTTGGTATTTAATGTCAGCAATTTTTCAGGAACAAAACTTACGCTTATCTATTTTTTCCACTGTTCGATACTGCTAATACACCGTCTTGGTTAATATCTCGACCTACGACTCATTGCTTATCACGATCACCGAAACACCTGTATCAGGCCGGAAACTAGTTTGCTTTCACTTGTCGTATACGAGCCGACAAACGAAACGAAAAAGTTCCGCAGCGGCTAGTTACAAAACACTCGGTCGCTCTCCCCCCTCTGGTATACCTTTGACCTGTCATATGAATGTTGAATGCATAGTGCAAAGCAATATTTGTCTTCGGACAGAGTTGCAGCGTTAATCATCTGTAAAATTAAAAAGATGAACTTGTAACAGAACATAATTGAGGAGAAGCGAAATAGCACGAGAGGAATAGACTCCAATTGTATCAATGATGTAACAGCAAGCGCATAGAAAGTGGGTATCATTAACGATCGGTCACAGTTAGCCACAGTAGGAGTATGATTTATGCTGCTTGCGCTGAGAGATATAAGAACTAGGTAGCACCAATCAGAAATTGAATGCATGCCATCAAAAAATTGAATTGGGAAGGATAATAAGGGAAACAGGGAGCAATTAGAATGACAGTAGAATTACAGGGATAGTGGGGTATGTAAATAACAATGCAAAGAAACTGTCAAATGAAGTATTTTATATATAATTTTCATATTTTACGAAAACATCGTGCAATTTTGCATTAAACAATAGATTGGTTTTCCATATCTCAGTTTCCATTCAGTGAAAGGATGCCCGGCAGAAGTACTGGGGTCTAAAAAAGCAACATCAACGAACCTAAAGAGACTCAGACTTAAACATCGAAAACACAGAAAAGCCCAGACACTAAGAAATACCCAGCTAATGCCTCGGCCAACCAGTCTGCTTCCACAACTGACGCACAGGATGTCGAACAAAGTAGTAGTAGTGAGTGCCCATTTGAGGCCGACAAAAGTTAGGAGATACCGGTAGGTCTAGTGATTTATCTGTCCATTCCAAGTAAAAAACAAGGAGTGACGAATAACTACGAAGACATATTTTGTACAACTGCAAATAATAAAAGGGAGGCAAATAAAACTTTTAGTTTGATATGGTTTAGACATGTTGGGGGCATATGATGTTTGAGTAGGTTGCAGACGTTTCCGGGCACAACAGATCAATGCAAACGACAGCTTCATCAAGAAGTCTTAAAAACGTACACAATCTACCTGCCATGTATATTTATGAGGGAAGAAATTTCCATAATAATGCAAACATCTTAGTAGTGTCAGAATATTATAGCTCAAATATTTATATACTTCCTTATTTTTGTATCGAAGTACGTTCAGGCAAGAACCTGGGTATATTAACGGTTAAAGAGGAAAATGGAACTACAAAATCATGGTAGGGTATTATCCTTAGTCCTTAAGAATAGGTCAAGTTTTCTTTTAAAGTACTCCTGGGAAGTCGCTTGGACTAGCACAACCGGCAACGAATTTCAGCATTTGACAGCTCTTAAGTAGAGGGTGGGCCTACTATCCGTTTCGTTGTGCTGAGTCTCCAATTTCTGGGTGTTGCCTTTTAGGTTTGTGTTGGAACTGAACTTAAGTAGGTGTTTGAGATGTCCAGAAATGTTGAGGATACCAAAAGCCGTGAGAAGGTTACATCTGAGATGCCTGCACTCCAATAAGTAAATATTTTGTTATTGGAGACGCTTGGCTTGGACGCTCCTAGAGAATAGATGCCTTATTTATAGTTGTAGTCGGCAACACGTCTCAGGTGGACTACTTTTCATTTTGAAGTTCTAAAGTTAAGTCCGTTGTCATCTCTCTAACTTTGAAGTCGAGTCAGATCCTCCTGAAGGGTCAGTATATCCTCTTGGTAGCGTATCTCTCTCTCCAAAGTTTCACATCATCAGCAAAAAGTAATGTCAGACGATACATATTGTGAAAAATCGTCTGTATAAATCAAGAAAAGATGTCCTTGTTTTGAACACTGTGGGTCCACTAAGGCATTGTATTACCTGAGAGAAGTGAAATTAAACTTGACCTTAAAATACCAATCCGCTGTACTTGTTGTTAAAAGTATTTCGATGCTATTGTTCGTTTACTAGATTCAGTGTGGTGATGAGAATAGTTAATTACACTGTATTTTATTCTATGTAGGGACGTCGATATTCAGTCCGCGACATAATCCACTCAATGATCATTGCTGGCTAACCAAAATATCACGCCTACCCAAAATAAGTAAGTAACTTGTTTATCTTAATGTGATAATAGAAAGCTACATCAATTTGAGACTTAGATTTCGAAAAAACCAAGCATGACAATTGTCGGACACTTTCTAGAGATAAAACATACTTAAGATAATAGTTGCGACACAAATATTGAATTTCAATAGCTGAAATCATAAGTCAATTGAAGCTAGACCAATATGGAATCCCTTCCGAACAACTGCAGCTATTCTTACAGCAGCAGTTGTTAGATATTCAACAGCAACTGTTGTTTTGGGATTCTCGACTTAACCAAATATTCCAGAACATGAAGGCGCACATTTCTATCTCATATAGTAGTCGTAATTTTAAACAAGGCATGGCAGAACAGGGAATATTGTGCGAATAGGATTCGCCGCTATGGACGACGAAAAGAATTCCCAGTTGCTGTTAATGTGTCTTAGTTTCAAAGAGCGTCAAAAGTTTAAACACCATATCCTGCCTAATCAGGCACAAGAAATCAATTTCTACGAAACTAAATTCTTTAAACGTTTCGTGGAAAAATGTCACTATTTTGAGTCCGGCATAATTGTCTATAGTTGACTAAAGAAGCTGACGATGACGACCTGATGTGCGACGACTGAGTAAACTTACAAGTAGAACGATATAAGTTACATATATTGCCCGGTGGTTCAGTAACGACCATTTTGGTAACATCCTCTGTAGTAATTTCAAATCTGATTCTTTCCAAGGCAGAATGTAAAATTAGTGAATTGTCTAGCACACAGTAAGATGATATCTTGTCAAATGTACATAAAATTGTGATAATAACGGAGGGAAAAGAAACAGATGATTTTTTAAATGAAACTCTGAGTCCAAAACTGTGACACTAAAATCCAGCCAAAAAACCCTTATATTTCACGTGATACTTGTTGAGAAAGCTGAAAGGACCCATATTTAAAAAAACTGTCCATCATATCCTCAAGCTGCTCAAAACACTTCGAAATGCGAGCCTAAGCATTGGCCCACGCATCCTAGACTCTTAGACAGACTTCATGGATATTTCGCCCGTCAACCCCAAAGTAAACGTTTTCTAGTTACGGTGGATGTATTTACCAAATGACCAGAAGTACATAGCATGTCTAATTGTACTGACTAGGAAACAATGCATAACTTGTCCAAAAGTTGTTTGAGGTCCCAGAGACCTTAGTGATTGATACTGGCTCATAATTCATTGTAGACTTATTCAATTACTTTTAAAGTATAGATGGAATAACGCATATACATTCTTTGCCATATCATCCCCAATCGAATATACAAGCAAAACATTTTGTCGACAATCTAAAACAAGCATTATTGAAAGAGGGAGACGAGGGGACAACTAGACAAGTAATAATAAAATTTTTAATGGCTTTTTAACCGAAGAAGTCATGTTTGGGAGATGTATTCAAACTATTTTCAACGTCATGCTGCCACCCAAAAAAGTGAATGGAAACAGAACAAACCTTAATATCAAAAGTTTAAACGTTGGCGATAAAGTGTTTGTCAAGTCCTATCTCGGAAAGAATCCATGGGAATTGGGAAAAATCATACAAAATTCAGAAACATTTTGTTTAGGGTCTGAGCAGCTTTTAAGACATGTATCAGACATACAAACCAAATCCACAAACATTAAAGAATGATGCATATTCAAGATAACCAGCTAACGTTTCCACCGCAGTTAATTTCAGATACATCAACGACACATACGCCAAAGAATACTGAAAATAAGACTTGGACAGGAAAGAAAGCGAAATAAATGTAACGCCACCGGAAACCAACTGACAGGATACAGGTGGTCAAAGAAAGAAAATTCTATTCCGGAAATGTGTTGTGACCGCTTCTGAGAATTACGACGGCTACTACAGAGTCCTTAAATGAGTTTCTATCCAATCAGAGAGTGATGGAGCTTTCTGGCATATCAACGTGGCATGCTACGTTTGGACAGTAGTATAACTTGCCCTTTGCGGATTGGCTGAATTATAATGATGTCATAGCAAATGCTACTATCTATTAATACTAATGATTTTCTGTACACTTTGACTTCCACTCAACAAACACTTCTCCAGATTTCTTATGTCCTCTGACTTTACAATTGTGTGGTTCTACAAGTTCAAATGCCGTAGTTATAAACCCTATTCTGCGTTAATCAACTTGCGAACATATCAGAACCTAATCATGATCGCAAATCTGGTGCAATTTTAATATGTGATAGTTTTTCTAATGATCTACTATTCTCTTACGAGATTCTTGGCACAACTGAGAAAAATATCTTAGAAGAATCAAGTTCCTGTGATGTCATATCAAATATTATATTTCATCATCTTTTGTTTTTGGTAGGAAACTTGGTCTATGTCAAGGAGAAGTTCTTAGTGAACTTATGTACCCATAAGATGTTTGTGAATAATAATAAATCAAACTAGAGTTAGGATGATCTCACATCAACTTTAGTTTATCTTCACCATCTAGTCACTGATTAGCGATTCACTCACATGATAATTCTAAGAAACAAACGTCATGGCAAGTTTTGGCGCATCCACACAGATTAAGCAAGTGAGAATATCGAGAAGTAAGTTGTCAGGTAAATGAATATCAATACGTTCAAGTCCCTGCAATATATTATGCCTGCAGACGACAAGTATGAGTAGTAACGAAAAGTTGTATCAGTTCAAATGTTGGGTGCTCTGGAACAAAATATAGGTAAACATGGTGTTTGTGAGTTATGTGAAAGACAAAAAACGGTAGTTTTCCCACGATATGCTCGGGTTAGAATAGGTTTGGTATGAAAAGTTTTGCGTTACATGGTGACCACATCTGCAAGGACGAGCCATGCAATTTCAGTCAGTTGTTCCCGCGTTCATCATTTCTGTAAATTTCATCAGTTATATGTTCGGCTTCAAAGATCGTGTAGTTAGAAACCAGTACTTCAACCTTTTTACGGGTAAATATAGCAGGTTGCAACCACACAAATGTTCGACCCAAGTGAAATCCGTGTTTACTGTGAAAATTAGCATATATCGAACTCTGGAGTTAGCTAGGCTGAACATATTCTGAATGTTTTTGTGCAAACTGTTTCCATTATTCTCAGAGGAAGAAACAATATTATCATGAAATATGACCTAATAAACAATCAAGAATTGTTGCGGCAAAATATTTTTTACAAGTGCTGATATTATTGCTCATTATAAAAGAACATAAAAGTATCACTCTTCTTCATGCTACATGTCAGTCACATATTAAGTGTTTACTTAGCTGTCGTAATGGCAACCCTTTCAACAAATGTGCTTACCAAGATACTGAATCTCCAAGAACGTATTCACGGATTGCAAAACTTCATTTCGAAATAAAGTTAAATGCAAATAAACCGTAAAAACTTTATTGATAAGCATAGTCCTACTAAAACCATATCTAGAGCAATCTCCAGTTCTCTCTTTCCATCACTTATCTGCCAATATTTTAATTTGTATACACATTTTTATAACTATGTTCAGTTTTTTAACTCTTGTTTTATATTTATACCAATATTTCAACGTAAAATGATCGTTCCATACTGGTTCACAAGTGTTAAGATCAAGCATGTAGAAATCAAATTGTTTATACTATATCACCAAAATGAACATTATATACTGAACCCAATTAATATTTGTTATAATATACTTCTTTTGACGTTACTATGACGAACTTAACGAGGTATTTCAGTCTTCCGCCGTAACTAAAGTAACGGTAAACTAGGTACTTTTGAGGTAAAATTATTTTATACAAACGGATTGAGGCAAGACAAAGAGTTTATACATCAACGCCATTTTGATCGACTCTGAGCAATGTCACACAAAGTCTTCAACCATTGATTACGGTAGTTACGCAGATCCCAACAAAGTAGTCTGCGCAGACTACTAGATGCGCATCTAATAACATAGCTCAGATCAAAAGTTAGTGACTTCAAAACTGTTGCCACGTTTTGGTTTGGCCACAACTACTTTTCTTCGAATCGCCTCCAACTCTAGTCAGCAGTGCGTGATAATCGGTGTCCAGGCATACGTAACACGTGGCCCAACTATATCAGTCAATGAAGATTAACAACCTCATCAATTGATTTACCACCATTCCTTAACACTCTGAGTTTAATCTCACTATTAATTAACCGGTGAATATGTTTACAGGTTTATTTGTATCGTTTTTTCACAGTGGATCGAAAACTCCCAATAAAATGGATGTCCGGATCAAATATCCGTTTAAACACTTCCTGAAAGAAGGAATTGTTTCGAAGGTATATTAATTAATTATTCCTCATTTGTTCAATATGACAAGATGTATATAAAGTTCCGGTATCTTTAGTGAAATTTAAGTAACTTAACGATTATTAGCTACAGGTTCGTGCAATTAGTTAAATAGGTGAAAAATATTCGCTATCAATCTTACACATAAATATATAGTATTGCCGGTATTCATTGTTGGCGCAAGTCTACTGCTCCTTCTGATTTACAAGTACAGCGTTTAGTCATGTTCTGGTGAGAAACTACACCTGCATCCGTCTTATCAGAGGTATGAAACTACAACACAGAGATAACTAATGCTTCAGCTAGACTGAATTGTCAAATGCGCGTTTGGTGCAAAACTAAGTAAACACTCATTCGACATTGAAAAGAATGTGTCCTTAGGGTCAACATAGCTTCATATACAGATTCGTGAAAATGACAAATTGTGGCAATAAATCAGCAGCAATTAATGGATGCAGAGATCTTACAAAATTATTAGATGTCCGGCAATTTATCCCCATGATATTCTCAAAGAGATCAGTTTGACCAATATAATAATTAATTCATTAGGTTCCATAATGAGTTGGCGTAAGTGAAGTTAGTAACCAGTGTATCGGGAAAAAATAGATGTTTCAGATTTAACTGTAGATGTTCTTGCGATAAGTTTACTGTAGACAGATCTACTTAATAGCGCTTGACGATACAGCAATTTCTTAACCTCGAGGATCCATTAAAACCCGTTGATCAATAAACTGTGAGGATAATCGTAAGACATATTAAGGAAACCTATTTAATTATATACTCCTGGTTAAGTACCAATGTTTTTGAGTGAGAGCTTATAACAAACTTACGTAGCGATTGGCTGGATAGATAAATAGTAGCGAACTCTACACCTACCAACATGGCTCAGTCCACTTGTCAGTAACTTCATGGATTTGTGCCATGTTTTGGTCTGGCCGCCCCTAGCTTTCTTCTAACATACTCCGACACAATAAAACATCGCTCATCGGTGCAGTCGATGGTTAAGCATCCGAAACACGTCCTAGCCATCTCAAATGATGAGGTTTTACTATCTCATCAATTGGTTTGCCATCCTTACCTAGTACCCGTTTCCTAACAACTTCATTAATTACTCAGTGGTCCTAGGATATATGAGCAATGCTTTGAGGACACCCATGATCGAATACTAGTAATCTACGAATATCCTCCACTCTTACAGGCCGTGTTTCACAGCCACAAAGTAGAACGGGACGAAATGCTGCACATCAAACCTGTCCTTTGGTTGGTAGACGGGTATCTCGCTTACGTCATAAATGACGCAAGTTGGCAAAAGCTAGTCGAGCCTTCTGTATCCGTGCTGAGATTTCGTCACACACCAGACCACAATGGTTGATGAGAATCCCGAAATAAGTGAAGCGGTCGGCACACTCAACTACATCACTCCCTATCATTAGTTCAGGTGTCGATGCAACCCCATTCTGAAGCAACATTTTGCATTTCGAGGGGGAGAATTGCATACCGAACATACTTACATTGTTGCTTATAGTGGTCAGAAGACCGCATTTTTTCAGCGCCTTTACCAAATAGAACTACGTCATCGGCATATTCTAAGCCAACAAGTAAATCTCTCTGTAAAAGTTCAACTCCTGGAAATTTAGATGAGGAAAGTGTTATCTCTAAAAGTACGTCAATGACAAAGTTAGACAAGAATGGAGCAAGTGGACAGCCCTGACGAACACTACTTGAGGAAACCAGATCTGATGATAGTTCGCCATAATCTCTCACTCGGCCAGTTGTGTTCGAATAGAGAGACTTTACAAGGTTAAAGTACTTCTTTCAGTGACAGGCACTGCCACAGAACCTCACGATCGATAGCGTCAAATGCTGCTTTAAGGTATCATATAGCTTATGATTGTATATTCATTAAGAAACTATAATAGTACGTATATATATTCCGTTTCGGCTGACTCTTAAACTACTGAAGTAGGGTTTAATATTCCTAATTTGTTAGCAGCTTATTACTTACAACCTCTCCTGCTCAAAGCCACTTTTGGCTCGTACATGTAAAATTGCTATCTTTTGTTTTATGCTGCGGCGTGGTCCAGTATGTCTTTATATAAACGTCTGTTTGTAATATATGTAAATTAGAGGCTGACTGTTGTCTCCCAGACTCAAAGGCTGGGCATATAAGGGAGATAGTGAAAAGTGGGTCAGTAGAAAGCTAGCTGTCGGGTCAGGGTCGATAATGATAGTAGGGCGGGTAGTTGGCCAAGTCAGAGACACCGAGCTATGGAGTAAATAGCAGACCAAATTAAAATCAGTATCCTGATTATTAATTGAGTATGTGATATTCGTCAGCGGTTACAAGATATATGTCCTGGTAACTTTTTTTGAATAGCCTAAGAAAAAAAGAACCGAAGTAAACAATCATAGCCCCACAAATACATATGATACTACAGGGCCAAAGGACGATGAGAATGCTTTAATGATATCAAGTGGTGATCAAAGTCAAACTAAATACGGAAAACAACCAAGGATAATTAAAGGGTTAGTCAAACATATATACTTGATCGATCTTAAACACAAGCCTGAAGAATTAATTAATTTTTAAATACCCATAGAAGGTCAATAGTTGACAGACATCCTAATTTAAATAAAAATTCAATTGAAAAACACTGTTTCGGAGTACAACCAGGTAAGTTAGTTGTTTAATATTGAGTTAAACCAATGATTATATTACCCATCTGAGTTCTATTTATTAAAAGAATAAATAGAAATTTAACTATACGTAATCTTCTCTAGCAAGTGATCATTATAATTATTGATAGTAAATCTATAATTAGACTTGGAAAGAGCCATCAAAGTAATGAGTATTATGTTCGATGACTGGAAGGATTCAGAGGGAAAACCCGAGTATGTTTCGTGCGAGTTAATGATATGATGTTCTTCATTGGATTGACTCAAATTACAACCAGACAATATTAGATCAGCTGTAAGGCTGAAATGCTTCCAACAATTGATCATTCAGTCTCGATGTCGCACTACCTGCTCCTTAATGTCCATTGAGTCCTAGCTGTTAGGTTCTATTAAATCCTCTATTCTAATGGGTTATAGGTTACGTCGAACCACTGCTAATGGCTAAATAACATGATACTTGTAATTAATAATTGGCTAATTACCCGCACAACAAAATCGCAGAACTATTGCAGAGTTAACAGAAGAAAGCAATGTTCACTTTACTGTAACTTGTTAATTGGTAACAATAATTCTAACATTGATGTGCTTGTGTCATCTTTCTAAATTCTATATTTATACAGGTTTATCACAAACTGAGATAACTGCAGAACTAATTCGATACTCGCAAATGGTCAGTAAAATACAAGAAACTAACCCACAACTTTTCCTACGAAAATGTCAGTAAGAAAACATTATGGGAAAATTATTGCCCTTTAGAATTAAATAAAACTACATACATGAGGTCTTTTTGCCAACATTACCCCTTAAAATACATATCAATGGTAATTTGTAGAGTAACAGACTCCAGTGTGAAATAAACTACAATACTGATAATAATTTCTCGGCAACTAAACTGTTGCATAAACAAATAAAATCCTTAACGACTTCCAGATATTATTGTATTTCTGATCAAGAAACCTAAACAATGTATGTTCTAATATCGATGTTGATGTTATAACCACATTAAGTTTCACAGCACAAGCTTACGCTGAAAACTAGAAACTGAAGCAAAGAAATGACAGTAATCCACTCAAGAAACTCTTTAAATGAGGAAATACATATCCAGACCTTTGTGAATTAAAATGAGCGTCTACTTGAACATTTTCTTACCTAACTGATTATTCACTAAAAAAATGAGGAAGTGTCGATAATTTTCTGCATATGTTGGCTGAAAAAATTCCAAACCGATGCAAAAGAGGATTTGTAGTGACATTAGTGTCTTAATATCAAGAAACACGTTTCCTCAAACAATTTAGAAAATAGTGTGTGCATTCTGTAGGACCATCATACCAACTAGTCATGTTTTTAAGAAGTTATTTTTAAAGATTAGTGACAATTTCGGTGATATGGTTGAAAATAGGTGATCCCAATAGTTAAGCCTTAATTATTTTGGCCGGTAAACAACTAATGATGATTTACAATCCAAATGAATTTTAAACATAAATAAATATATTTGTAATATCCCAATGAGTAGAAAAGAATTGGCTTACACTGAGTCACGAAAAGTCAGAAAATCTGATTTTTCTACTCATTGGGATATTACAAATATATTAATTTATTTATAACAATGCTCAGTTTATTTGCAATTATCAAGTCAAACCTTGGTAATGATACCCAAAATTTAAAACATGTATTTCTCCATGCTATACATTTTTAATATTAGTGTGTAATTTCAGTATTCAAAAACACTCAGCTTATTGACCAGATGTTTTCCCTTTTCTAATGTCCAGTTACTGTAGAATAAACGGTAATAAGTATGTTTTTGAAAGTAGTTATCACTCAACCACACCATTCACCATAATCAATCGCGGATTCACATAACTATGGAACACATCCACTGCTACAGCATGTAGACATCGGTGAAAACGCTAACGAAGTCAACTGTATAGCATATTAGACAGAATTACTTACAGACGGCTCATTTTATGAAAGATGTGATCGCTTCTACCACAAATAACTAAAGACCATCAACAAAATATAGAACTTATTTTGTACTTTTTCGCTAACCTACCGAGTAATCGTATTCACTAGAAGCGGTAACTTATGTTTAAGTAAAGAAATTTACGTTTAATTAGGTTGTACTCAATAAAATCCAAATGTTACAATCTTGTAAAGCCCAATAATTTTACAAAAGTTATGGTTTGATATTGCATAGACATATATCTAACCACACAATTCATTAAGTTTACGAAGTAAGAAACTTTTAAAATAGAGAAGCAGTTGGATATCAATAAAAAATAATTATTATTCACAAATTACTCTAAGTCAGTCAATGATAATCGAGTTTTTACATTCAAACAAGCTAATTCGTACGTCAGATATCTAAATGCAGCTGAAACTTGAACATATTTAAGAGAGTTATCTCTGTCTCTAGACACACAGCCACTACTATCAGAATCACATAAACGACAACACCACCGGTTTGTACCTGGAACAAATGAAGACGAATCGTTTGAGGTCATTTGATTTACACTGGTGTTAGTGATATTTCGTGCCAAATCAGAATGCGTTAAACCACCGCATTTGGAACAGGCAAGCATCTTTGTAAGAGAAAGTCATACAAAAAGCATTTAAATCCACAAATTAACAAACAAGGTAGTAAACAAACGTTGTGGCATAATTTCATGAATATGTGCTACATGTTAGTGGAAACTAATATTGGCTAATTAGTTTTACAAGTGTCTAGTTGACACCTTCCTGATTAACACGTGGTGTTGTCATGTTAATACGATTGAAGAAGCCCTAGAATGTTTAGAATCAGAAAAGGATTCAAACTAGCATGAGGTATGGTGAGATTTATCAAAGTACAAGTCATGTGGTTATATACAGAAATTATTATCAAATTTATCACTTACATTCTGTTGTTATAAATGATTGATATAAGTATAACATATTTTCTACGATGAAGATGATAAGTATTACTCATTACAAAAATTCGACCCTAGGACATCAAGAATAAAGACATAGGGTGGACGCACCTGTGCCATTGTGAGTAATTTTGAGTCATGTCATTCAGTTTTCAATCATCACTTACGATAATCACAAGGACCACAATTAGATGGTTTACATCCACCCACTTAGCTCAGTTCAATAGTCGGTGTCTTTATAAATTGGTGACAGGTCTTGGTTTGGCCCCTTATAGCTTCCTTCTGGCCTACTTCAACATCAGTTATCATCGTTAGTTGAGGTAGTCAGTGAATGGACATACATGATACAAGTCCAAATCATATTTATCGACAAAGACTGGCTACCACGTCAGTCGACTTGCCATTATTGCTTAGCACTATGAGACTAATCTCAGAATCGCTAACTCAATGGTCCAGAAATATCCGAGTGATGTTTCGAAGACACCTATGGTTGAATCCTATATTTTTAAAAGCCACGTTTAACATCCATAACGAAAAGAACTTTTAAATAAAACTTGTTAATCTATAGAATAAAATATTTAGTTAAAATTGAAAAATATAACTGTGACTGGGAGTCGGTATGTCTGTGCTCCAGGCTTTGGGGAAGTACGAATAATCGGTCTAAACATCCACGTCCACGTCTGAAACTACCCCGACGTTTAAGAGTTCGCTCTTCACGAGCCCTAGTTAAGTGACGGATGAGTAATAGTTTAGACACTATGATAGTTAAACTGAATATTCTGTGGTCATTACAAGAGGTTCAAGCTATTTACTGGAATGTTAAGGTATCCCGCTACGACTACTAGGTCCGAGCATTTGGCTTTTAGTAGGAGAACAAAAATATTTCTGCAAAGCTCATCCTTCAAATTGAACTGCAGTCAGTGGAAGCGTAAGCAGATACGACGGATGGACAAAGGCATGTCTCTATTCTTTTGTGTTTTTGCTTCCCCTCTAGTCAGAGAGCACACAAATAAGTGTCTGTTAGAATCCAAGCTAGGAAAGCCAGTTCTGGTTTAAACTTGGTAGCATTTAAGTCGCCAGAAACAGGAATGGTAAATCAAGCTAGTCCTCCGAGTTGACTAGGTGAAATAATGTGAGTGACCATACATGGATCTTGTATTCGTGTTTCCGAGACTCAGCATACATCGAAGATGCAGAATTCTAGAGTCCTAATCAAGAAAGTCTGTCAGCTTATTTGACATGAGGTTCGAAATCTAAAGACACAAAGTGAATCTCAGAGCGCAATTTTAAGAAACAAGGAATAATATCTCGTGGACTCGAATGGTCAGTATTGGTGGTGCATAGGGATAAAGTCATAGAAGGGTCGGTGGTGGGGACAGAAGAAATACCAAGAAGTGAGGAACGAATATGAATGTGAACAAGAGGATCTTTGATGCTGATAGAGATATGAGAGTGACTGTCACTTCTTGGCTGCTCACACCATGGAAGGATATTTCTTATCATGAGTAGTAGTAGAAATTTCTCCAAAACCACTTATTAATCACGATCGATAAGACCAGACTAACGAATAATATTTTAGTTGAAACGCTTTATTCTGAGTGGCTGCGTTTTTTAATCTAATGATTACACAGCTGCGAATTTTTCACAAACATGATTTAGTTACCATTAATTTGATTGTGGTGACGTTAATTACTACTTGGTATGTACAACTTTTACCACTTGCTTTTTTAAATAGTCTGCATTGGTTTATGTTCTTCGACTAATTTTATCAATTTATATTTTAGAAACAAATTAAAGTTTTAAGAACACAGTTTACTTGTCTTAACTCTAGAAACACCACAAATATATGTTCGACAGTTAAGGGTTTCGTTTAAAATACCTATCAACAGGAGGTAGAGTTGAATTTTACCCTTTAGTAAACTGTTAAATTACAACACGGACGAACTAACCACAGTAATATATTCAAGCTATACAAAAATCCCATGAAAAGAATAAAAAATTCAGATGCAGAAAAAAACGTGAGAAAAATCTGATAACTACTGTGCTATAACTAATTTAGTTTAGAAAAATATCTACCTTGACTTTATCACAGTTGGAATCAACCAAACGATCTTGTAAACTGAAAACTAGACCATGTGATAACAAACAATCACGTTCCATTTCACCAAGACGAATACCACCTCCAACTTTACGACCTTTAATCGGTTGTCGAAGTATTGGATCGAACCGACCTTCAGCACGAACCTAGCAGAAATATATTCACAAAAGTAATCATTATTATATTCAGTCATGTAAAACAGCATATTAAGTTTTAAAAAATCGGAATCACATGAACAATCAGCATAAAAGAGTAAATCGAAGCAGATTTGAACTTCAACCAAGCTACGTTTTTACTTGATAAGAACGACAGTACAAGAAACTTTACACACAATAAAAGGATCTGAGTAATATGATTAGATTTCAAAAGCAGATATACTGAACACCCTCATAAATGTGGTCATATATTTATCTTATGATACTGGAAGGAACTCCTAGAGTCCACAAGTCTAAACATAAATAGTATACTAGAAAAACGCACACCTGATGTTCATCCACTATTAATATACTGCTTTAAGTCTTACAGTAAAACATGGTTTTCAATTCTCACATAGAAATTTAGTATTTGTATTTTACGAAATATCTGTTTCATAAAATTTAGGTGCGAACTGTAAGTGAAAATAAGAGACTAAATTCAATAATAAAGCAATGGTTAGTTTGACAATTAACTTCTAATGGTTACAGGTTCAAATTACACTTTGGGATTGAAGTGTAACCTGAAATCTAATACATGAAATCATATTTCACTACTGAGCTTAAAATTATTATATGACCTTCAAACACTGAGATCCCATATTCTAAACTTTAGCTGGTTTCATCAAACGTAATAATTTATGTAAACGTAACAAAAACATTTTTTTTCTATGGTATACAATGCAAATAACTATTCTAATATCGAAAAAGACTAATGATCGAATTTACTCCCTTAAATCAATTACCCAAAAAGACAATATCGATCTTAAAAGTTGATACAAATTACCCAGTATTATAATATTTATCACATATATTCTTCATACTTGATATTTATCTGCTACCATATGTCTCAAACGTTGATAATAAACAACTCCGACGTATATTTGAGCTTCCAGTTGACGTCCAGTTGATCCAGACATCATTGTCTCTGTGCCCCAGTGATTGAAACCACAATCGGTTAATATTTGACAATAATCTTCATAAGGTGGTGAATCTTCTGACCATTGAAATGGAGTTGAATCAACTCGATTACCTAATAAAATAAATACGGACAATCAAAGTGAAACAAATTTCAGATGGTATGTAGTACACGGGGACATATCCCGAGTGGGTTCAAACCCCACTCCAAGCAGGCGGTTCAATTCGTCCTCAAATACCCTGGTATAACTGAGGGTAGGGAGAGACAGCTCTCCTTCAAAGAAAGCTTTCATATGGACAAGTATATTAACCCACTAAAAGGAGTGACTGGCTCACTGCCTTCTCGTGACAGTGTTGTTTACAAAATTTAGACGACAAAAAGAATATCCGGGGCTTAAACCGGGTTGATGGGTACGGAAGATCTACTAGGGGGCGCTGAAAAACGTTGATTGCAAAACAACCGAGTACATGGAGTTCACAATCCTGAGGGAACAAATCGCGTATGAAACTAATCCCGACCACAACTCCTAACGTCGCTCCAATGCCTTTTGAATTAGACTTTGAGGTAAAAGACTCAGAGAGTGACCGCCTAAGAAACCTACTTGCTTCAGTTTGGGCACCCAGGTAGTATTCTAATTCATATACAAATTGAGTGATTTGTGTGGCGCATATACATTTTGGTGCCTGTTTGTACTAATGCCTGTGTTCAAATAAATAACGTAGTAAATACTTTTGTCTTATTTCGGAACTCTGTGTAGTTCATTGGTAGTGAACGGTATAATTATTTATTTATTTATTTCAACACATAGGTATTGGTACAAGGAGACACCAAATACATATGCACCACACAAATCTCATTTGATATGTGTGAGGGTTGTGATACTGACCGGGTGCCCAAACCGAAGCAGGTGGTTTTCTTAGGGGGTCACACTCGAAGCCTTTGACATGAAGGTCTGATCCACTAGGCAGTGGAGCAACGTAAGGAGATGCAGTTCCATGGTAGCCGGTGACCAACGATTGATTCATACTCCATTTGTTTCTTTAGGATAATGGAGCCCATGTGCACAATTGGTTTGGAATCAGGGTTTTCCAACTCCCCTAGGTGGACTCATCGTGTCCACCGGACCGGTTAAAGCGCCGGACATTCGCTTTTCGTCCTCTCATTCTCGTAAACAACATCCCCGCCACGAAAAGGCAGTGAGTAAGACTTCCCTGGTGGAGGCTATAAACGCGTGGCCATGTGAATGCACTTCGATAGGGAGAGCGAACTCTCCCCAATCTCGGCCGTACCAGGGCATTTGGGGGCGAATCAGTCAGTCGCTGCTTTTTCCATCTCTCTTGCTTTCGCTACCCACCACTGTTCACGATCATTGCGTAGACTTCTTGTCAGCTTACGCTTAAACTGACTCCGCTCCTCATTATGTTCAGAGCCAGGTGGAATGAGTTTCCGAGCATATATCAGTGCGATAGGTGCTGCTGAGATCCAGTGTTGCTCCCTAACCTTACGGGTTACCGTACTAGCAGATATCACTGCTGTTTCCACAGCTTTTCTGATATCATTCCATGCTGCCTCGGGGTGGGCATCACATACATGGCTGCCTAACTATTTTCCTAGTTGTTCCTGAAATATACTCTCAGCTTGACTATCATTAAGTAGGACTCTAAGAGGTTTACTTGCAGCGTCTTTCCTATGTCCAGTAAGACGCAGACAGATACACGTTCGTACTAGAGCATGATCTGAATCTAAGCATGTGCTCCAGAATGAGCGACAGTCTTCTATCGAGCCCCTCCATCGGTGGCTGATAGCGATGTGATCTATTTGGGTCCAACGTTGGGACGAATTAGGGGGTCCCCATGTTAAAAGATGTTTTTCCTTATGCTTAAAGTTAGTATTTGCAAGGAAATGGCGGTTATCTGAGCATAGCTGCAACAGACGGTCGCCATTATCTGTTCTTTGAGCCACGACACCATAAGATCCACCTAGGTGTCTTTCCCTATCGCTTAGTTTACCTACTTGAGCATCAAAGTCACCGGCCATTATTACTACATCAGAGCGCCTAGCTTTTAGGAGGAGGTCAAAGAGCTTTCTGTAAAACTCATCTTTTACATCATCTGAGCTGCAGTCAGTGGGAGAATAGGCAGAGACGACGAAGAGGCAACGACGAGTGTCCCTGTCTTTTCGGATCCTTACTGTTCCGTTTAGTCAGACAGTGCACAAACGACTGTCTACTGGGATCCACTCTAAGAGAGCTAGTTCTGCCCTAGGATTCAGTGTTATACGTACGCCGGCGAAGCCACGGGAAGCAGAATCAGGGCTTCCAGATACACGAAGTGTGAATCGAGTCGGTTTTTTATTTTGACATGGTGAGGTCAAATGAATGACGCTACTCGGATCCTGTATGCACGTCTCGGAGACGCAGCACACATCGATGACACGAGATTCTAAAGTCCTAGCTACGGAAGCCTGCTGTCTTATTTGGCACAGTGTTCGGACGTTAAAAGCTCCAACATGAAGTTTAGAGCGTGGTTTCAGGAGACCAGGAATAGCGTTCCGCGTACTCAGATCGTTTGCCCTGGCGGTGCGAAGTGATAAAGAGACGTGAGAAGGGTTAGTCGGGGAGATAAGAGTGGTATTAGGAGGTGTAGGAAGGATTTGAATGTGACCAACTTGGCCTCGTGTGCTGTTACGGGTATGAGGGCTGGTGTCACTTCCCGGCTGCCCACACCGCGGAAGGGTATTTCTTGAGGAACCTGAAAAGGAATTTGGATTAGTGTTGGTCTTAACGACCTGGGAGCGTGACCGCAGAGCCCAAGGGACAACTGCTTGAGGCCGGTCGCGCACGGCCTTTTCGTGGAAGGTTTTTAATGTGGTAGCTCCGTTCTTCAAAGGGCCTGACCGCCGGAGACGGAAATCCGTGAGGTAAGGTGAGGTGTGACATTTTTAGGGTCGACCTTTTCTAACACCTTCCTTTCTTGTGAGAAGGCAGCATCGCTGCAGATGCTGGTTGTCTGAGGGAAACACGTTACTGCTGCCATACTTTTCTACAGTCAGCAGTACGACTTCGCCCTCAGACCTTGAGTTGCTGCTTTTAGTCTTATCGTTCTCCAATCGACCTGTCTGGCATGGTAGAACATACAAGAACATATGTTCCAGCCAATATAGCTCGGTTGGGTCATCACGATAGGCAAGCCCGACCACCGCGTCAAGGTAGCAGCTACGGTCGGGATTTGGGAGCGAACGGTATAATGAGACCCATTTGGTAAAGAAACTGTGACATTACTTTACAAACAATTACTAGAACGAATTTTCAACAAGTAATTAGTCATTTCACATTATTTTAATAAATCAAGGAATGATTTATTATTTGCTTCAGTAGCTAGTGGGTAATTTAAACCAAAGAACCAGGTCTTTATTTCCAAAACATCTAAAGATAGAGAGAATAATCATAAATATCTAGGATCAAGTACATAGATTATTGTTGTTGAACTCCAGTGTACGACAAGTAAAAAACTTTAAAAAATATTGAGAACCTAATTGATTACACATTCATGAGGTGATTAATAATAGTTTAGAAAAAGGCTTAACTATCCCAATTCTCAAAACAGCTGTGCATATGATTTATGACTGAAAATTTTATTATATTTACCTGCATTAATATGATACTTATGTGTGGCTTAATGAAAAATAAAAAAACTCCCAATATCTTGTTGGTCTTTCTATCTTAAGTGGTAAAACAACACTAATATCTGAATAGATTTGGCAGAGTTTCAAATAATCATCCAGATAAAGAGAGCCTACAAAGTTCACTTAAGCAGGCTAAACTAATAAATCCTATTTGCATAGATGGCTTGTGAAGTCATTTTACAATCTTTATATGGTTTTGATAAAGAATCGATATCATTGGAGAAAAAGTGATAAACTATGTATTTGCTTAGTGTTTTCTTGACAAAACATAGGTTGACACATCTAGATTTTAGTAATCAATATCTCTATGTATATGGTAGCTAGTGTCCCTGTAGTGAAGGAAGACTTGGTGAGAATAACCAATTTATTGTTCAAAGCATAATCACATAGTGGTTTAGTGAAATATGAAAATAATACACCAAATACATCATTTGCACATCTTTAAATTGTCTCTTACAAGCTTCATTGTTCCTTTATTCCTCTTGTTATTTTGATTGCTTACAGTTTCCTACCATTCACTTCAATCTTCTCCACCTTCTGCTTGCAGACACTCCATTTCCGACTGGTGTTACATAATGCTTATATCTGCAAACAAAACCAGCATGTACTACAACACTATTTTACTAAAGAAACCGAAATAGAGTTCGAAATTCAACTCCAAGAAGTTAAAAACTGGAGTACTTCAACCATCAGGTTGCTTTCTTTCAAATTGGAAAATCCATACTGCAGCATTACATTGTCGGAAAGTTATAACAAGGAAAATCTAAATACTATCAGTATGTAGTAAATCATTGAAAGTCGGAAAATGAACAGATAAAAATAATGATGATATCATTATTCTCACCTGTTAATGCAGCAGACTTCCCAGCTAAAAACTCAATCATCATACCCATTGTCATTCGAGTAGGAAAACCATGAGGATTAAATATAAGATCAGGAATAAGACCATGTGTAGTAGACCAAGGCATTTCTTCACATTGAATTAACAGACTATTAATACCTTTTTGACCATGACGACTGCTATACTTATCTCCAATATCTGGTTGTCTAGGCAAACGAAGTGTGATTGTAGCCTACAAAAAAAATGAATGAACTAAATTGAATTTCACAAACATATACCGAGAAAAAACCGTCAGAATTAATTGATTATTAAGAAGTATCAGTAATGTTTCATTAATTGAACGATTCTACTTTCGAAGCAAATTTTTATCTATTGCCTATGAAACGCATTTCCTACTTACTTCGTATACATTCTGACAAATCACGTTAATACAACATGGATGATCAAAGTCAAATACGAATTGTGTTTAGGATACACATGTTTTAAACATACTTATATTAAATGTTAGACAGATAATAAAAAAATTCTGTGAATATAACAATGGAGTTCGGTAACACACTGAATCAGAGAACCATAAGATGATTCTGTTTTCCTGTTATATAAGAACTACAGGAAGTGGATAAACATATGCATACTACCATGTACACCTAAAAAATACTCAACGTTACACATGAACAAATGACAAAAGCAAATATATATGTTTCAATAAATGGATTTGTCAGTTCAAAAGTTAGAATAATTCACACAGGTTTGTAATAACACATAAGGAACTTATAAGAGGTCGAGAACTGCAGAGAAACAGGGAGTAGTGAACAACTGCTTCGTTCTAGCGACGAGTATATGCCACTCCACATCAAAATGATCTGACGAATTCGAAATCTCAAAGTGAGGCCATTACCTTCAAATAATTGGAATGAAATCAAGTAGTTGACCATTACGCTTTTTTTACTACCCCTACTACCCTAAGATTTGCTCTGATAATTTCATATTGTTGAGCCAATGGACTAGGATAACCCGAACCAATGTACAAAAAGTGCCAGGTTCTGCGTTGTGTTTGACTGAGTGACCGTTTCACTTTACACTAATATGAGATACAGACAGGCAACTAATGAGTAGCAGATTCGAACCTCACTATGCAAGACAATTAACTTTAACATGCATACACCTATGACTTAAAACTGAACAGACAGCATTGTATTCGAATAGTGGATTGAAATAGAAAAATTGATTATCCAGTATAAGACGACTCACACAACTCCACGACCCATTGAGTGATACTGAATCAACATAAGCTATTTGTTCACCACCTTCGTATTTGACAAAATTAGTTTGCAATGTTTCACTATGTGTATAGGCATATAACCAACTGACTCCTGGTTCTAAACGGGCACCAACTGGTGGAAAACCGTCTAAATCTAAACCTTTATCAGGTTTTTCACCTGCAAAACCTGTAAATATTTCCAAGACAAAATAAAGCTGAGATAATTTGACAGGATTAACAATAAAGAATTATAAAAAAAACTATAGTTTGGATGGTTAGAGGAAAAATTGTTTCGTGACTTTGAAATAACCCGACAGATATCTATTATAACGTTAAATCTTTTTCAATGATAATAAAAACAGTCAATGAACAAGGAAAAACCAATATGTTGCATTGAAATTTCACTGGTAGGATCATTTAATAGCAAATAAAATTACGTTGAATAGGTATACAGACAAATTATTTATTAATTAAATATGAAGTACCTATTAAATTAACTTAAATTACAGTATAATTAGAGAAGCGAAGTACAACTGAAATGTGTTTTTTTCTTCAAAGATTTCTTTTACATATACACATATTTCTACATACCGAAATAGTATTCAGATGTGATTAATCTTTTCTTCTGAAATGGATTATTTGAAGATGTTGACTTGGAAAGTGAAGATAGATCAATAACTTCTGATTTATAGATACAAGCTCCAGCTAGCCCACGATCATATGATGCTTTATTAATCACCATAGCATCTTCCATATCATAACCCTATAACCGAAAGTAAATATCATTAACAAACATTTAAAGTATAAATAATAAAAATGTATTCCTTTAAATGTATAATATCAAATGTATGATATACAAAGTTGTTAAGCTTAACCATTCATATTTATATTTAAAATTTAATTAAACACATAAGAATTGGTGTAAGGAGGCACCAAATATATATGAGCCATACAAATTGTTTGATTTGTGTTAGGGCCGGAATACTGTCTGGGTGCCCAAACCGAAGCAGGTGGTTTTCTTAAGAGAAAACTCTATGAGCATTTGACCTAAAGGTTTAATCCACAGGACAGTGGAGCAACACTAGGTGACGCAGTCCCAGAGTAGCCGAAGACCAGCAAAAGGTTTATAAGCCTTTTGTTCCCCCAGGGTACTGGAGCCCATATGTATAATTGGTTTGGAACCAGGGTTTTCCAAATCACGTAGGTGGATCCTCCATATCCACCAACCTGGTTAAAGCGCCGAACATTCGTTTTTCGTCCTCTCAATTTCGTAAACAACACCCCACGCCGCGAGGCAGTAAGACTTCCCTGATAGTGGTTTTATACGTGTGGCTGTGTGAGAGCATTTCGAGAGGGAGAGTGGACTTCCCCAACCTTCAGTCGTACCAGGGGGGGGGCAATCCATTCAAAGTAACTTTGGTTATCGAAAAAAATGATAGACCTCACATTTGTAGATAAAATAAAGTGGTTAGAAAAAAACTTACGTCAAGTTGAAAATTAAAGACAAATCTAAAAATTGTTTTGATTTCGCAATAATTTTAAGAGATGAATGGATATTATGAAAGTGGTTATGTATTTACACAAGAAAAGTTTTTTGTAGTGGTGTTTTGCAATTTTGTGTAATTGCTACTTAAGGAGATTTGTAGGAAATATTCATCATAGATTGAAAACCGGAGAGCACTTGACAGCTGTTTCGTTCCAGCGTGGGACTCCTCAGAAGTGCACACACACAACCCCGTAACATTAACCGAACCCAAGATATTTACGTCTTGTGGCGAACTTTCAATCATTAGAAACACCGAGAGAGAGTAAAAAGGCACAATTTCAGCTTTACTCAAACAGAGATATAATAGGATGAGACCTGAAGGTCCTGGGTCCGATCCATCGTGGGGTTGTAGGTGCGCACTACTGAGGAATCCCATACTATGAAGAAACAGCTATCAAGTGCCCCTTGGTTTCTAACGGTACTCTAAATGCGATCAATCTGTGATGAATAATACTTTCGACTTAGACATATCGTCACGAAAACACTTCAAATAAATTTAGGCAACTGGCATGCTTTTGGTACTTATACAATCATGTTCAGGAATGTGAACGCTTAACTAAGTGACCCGACACTATGAAGGAAGGGAATTCAATGTCGAAGTGATTACAAGGAATTATAAGTTCTATCCCATGTACATAACAAGAAGACACTTTAAACTTTCAGAAAGCTGATTATCACTTAGAGATTGGAAAGCAACACATTAAACATTGAAGTGAAAAATGGAGATATTAATCACTTTAAGTCATTTAGTTGGTCAGTAGTGTAGAACTTGCCACAATTATGCACTGAGTCACGTTATCACACTTCACAACAGTGCAACGTGAAAATCAGCAAGATGAGAAACGATTGATAGGAAACAACATTGAAAACAATGGAAATATAAACACAAGAAAAACCGCTTAAACGGAGAAGACTAACCAATGAATGACAATAAAATCAAAGCTTAGAAGAGGTTAGAAGACGAATGCAACTGTGCCATTGTGGTCAAATCAGTGTTACATTCAACGTGAGCCCAAACTTCGTAATCCAGACCTAATGATGTGGCTCTAATGAACAGTCACTGACTTTATGGATTGGTTCTGTCTTGATTTACCCACTCCAATGTCAGAAAACGATTTCCATTGAAGTAAATATCAGGTATTGATGTGTTAATTATTACTGTAAAGAAACGCATTTAAAAGTATATATATATATATATATATATATATATATATATATATATATATATATATATATATATATATATATGGTGCTTACCGTGTATGACATCACTGCAACAATTGCATTAAATCCTAGAGGATAATGATCGACATCATATTTAACATACATTTTAGTTCGAACAAGAGGACTTTGAGGTGTAAATAAACGATAAGCTTTCGCGTCTGATCGATTACGCCACGTATAACAAGAATGACCCATAGTCTGTTTAGCCATTTGGCATTGATACATATTACGTGGAGACTGTAAAGGAAAGATGTTAACATTAACGAAGATCATTTGTAAATAAGATGTTACTAACTAGTAACATATTTCAAAACAATATCACCAGACAATAGTTTCATAAATACTATAGTGTTTTTCTCACTTACTGTATAATCCGATTAAGTACGCATTTAATATGGTGCACAGTGACTGAATTGGACTATAAGATATAACTGGGTTAACAGAAAATATACTCACCAATTTATAGAAACAATGAACCCAACAAAACAATAATTGTTTCTAAATGAAGGCTGTTCTGTAGTTCTATTATGCATGATGTAATGCTTTAGAGATCCTTATGATCGAACCCTAACAACCTGACAAATATGTTGAATCTTCAGTAACTTTATTATTTATTTATTTCAACACATAGATACTGGTACAAGGAGGCACCAAATACATATGCGCCACACAAATCTCATTTGATATGTGTGAGGGTTGTGATACTGTCCGGGTGCCCAAACCGAGGCAGGTGGATTTCTTAGAGGGTCACACTCGAAGCCTTCGATCTGAAGGTCTGATCCACTAGGCAGTGGAGCAACGTAAGGAGATGCAGTTCCATGGTAGCCGGTTACCAACAATTGGTTTTTATACACTACCAGTGTACCATTAATACCTGATTGATGAAATTCAACTGGATAATTAGGTTTTAAAAGTTAATTGTAACTCAAAACAATATTGGAATACAAAAAGTTCTGAATGTAATTTACTATTCATTTCATTAGGAATAGTAAAGACACTTGTGATAATTGAATCATAATAAATTGCATATTTTACCCGGGACACATTGTAATTACAGTCACAGTGTTATGTTCAGTGCATAAGCTTTTTGATAGTTAATTTCATAAAATATATTGCTTCAACATTATCCAAACACGTTCATATAAGTATCGGAGGTACCTTCACACATATTATGTAACTCATTCTTCAAGTACAGATTCACCCAATTGGCTTTCAGCTACAATTTTTATATGAATCCTAGTGATACAAATATTATATTCAAACCTTAATAGATAGGATAGAGTTCAAACCTGAGAAACACTGAATGTGAGTCAAACTTCTTGATTATCAAGCCACCAATTCGTACAACAGTACATACTTCAATGTGTCGTAAACGATTTGAAATACATTATCCAATGAGACAATGTATACATCGAACACTCTAAAGTGTACAATGTTCTCAAAATTCAAATACAATTACTGATCAGATTTTTAACTGATAAAGGAAGAAATATATAGCTCGAGTGCATGCTTGGGTAATGCGTTCTCTGAGCTGCATGATAAAATTTATCAAGTGTTTATAAAAACGATATCATCAGCTCTAATTACAAGAAAAACTAAGCATCTATATACACATATAAATACCTGATTAAAATCCGGATATGGGATTAAACCAGCAACAAAACTGAAAATATTTTCAGGAGCTATTTCAATATGTGGTCTATCAATAAGTGAACATTCACTTAATTCCTCCTCTTTCACAGATATATTTAAATAAACTTGTTCAAATGTTCCAATCCATTCAATAACATCTTTACCAGTTGAATCTTTTGGACATTGTAGATTTTTAACTGGTCTTAAGAGCCGTGATCCACCGGCAAAAAGATATAGACCAGGATATTGTGAGCCGACATCAGTTGAAGGAACTAACGCTATTTCCATTGTATGAGGGATATTTTTGCAGTTAGAATCAACTTTTGAATTGCGTAGCTCTAATGCCAAACGTTTCGCTTCATCTAACGTTGACAACCAACCGATAAGACGACCATCTAATAAAACTGGTAAGGCATTTTGTTGTTCAGCAACACCAAACAACTGTCTGGATAATTCAATCGGTCTTAATTTGTGTGTAGATAACCAATTCCCGATATTTTCAAGCACTGACTGTTTTGGAGTTTCACATACAGCCTATTGGTAGAAGAGCAAAACAAACAGATAAAGGTCAAACGTCAGGAAAGGCATCGTTGACGTTTAGTGAGCCCTAGCGATCAACACAAATCAATACAACAATATATCTAAACAAATACTTACGTAGAAAAATTTGCACAGAAAGCTGTAAGCTAAATCGAGTATCTACAGCCTAACGGCAATCAACTAAATTAGATTAAATCAAACAGAAATTATATGGCTATAAATTATCATAGGGTGATACAAGTTTTTTTCGATTCTATTCTTGAAACTACATCTTCAATTATGTGAGTCCAGGTACTTAAAGTTGGACCAACGATCACGAATACGATGATGATCAGACAAGGGTGTATCATGACAAATACACAGGAACATTATATATATATGCATTACAACACGAATATTTGAGATGGATTTGTTCGCCTGCACTCACTAACCAATCACGATCACATCATCTTCCATATGAAGAGTGTACGTAAGATTTCATATTTGATGTCATCCGTAAAAGTCGACTATGACATCGGACCTCTATATTATTTTTACGCTTCCTAACATGTAACGATGGGAGTAGTGTGCTATTAACAACATTCATCTTAAGGAAATTGACGAAATCTAACTAACTATCACCATGATATTTATGAAAGTGGAATTCTACCATGATAAGAAGAAATGCTTTTCCATAAGTTACAAAGAATAACAACCTTTATCTGAAGTGAAAACCATGGTTTCTCTAAAGATATACAAGCTAATATCTTGAGAGACTGTAGTAACTGCAAGAGGCACAATGTTTTATGGATGAGCTTGAGAAGTTATATAACGTTGAACAGTAGAAATTGATACACACAACTCAGGAGAAACAGCGTCGCGACAAGTATAAAAATGACCCAAGCAGAAAAGTGGAGCAGACGGTTAAAGAGAAATATGAGGAGACAAATGAAGGCCCCAAGTATAGGTATAGAATAGTAGAAGTCGGTGACAATCTGACTTTTTTAGTCCTATGCTTATCAAATTTAGCGTATAAAAATGAAGGAGACGATTGCGTAGAAGCAACTTCATTGGCGTTAACCTACGACAGCATAATTAGATTGAACCACTAAATGTAGCCTGAATACAACTTAAAACACACAAGAAGTACCTCGGGAGAAATTGCGATTACAAATTTGTAAAAGACTTAATTTACCTCTACAGGTTCTGCTAAGTGATTTAAAAGACCACAAGGTGCACCATCAGGAGTGTGTACAGGACAGAAGAAACCCCATGCTTCCGGTAATAAACGACGAACTGAAGTAGTTCGCATTTCTGTGAAAAATGCCCCTCGGTGAACAGCTCGAAATTGTGCAGCAAATCGAAGAAAATTAACATTATCCGCCGGAACACTTAAACCAGTTGATTGCCCGCTAAGCTGAGCGGAAAGAGTAGATTTACAAGAGGGAGGAAGATTCCCAGTAGATACCATGTATACCATTGCTGTACTGACTTCAGAAGCGCGAGATAAGAGAGCCTGATGAAATAAGGCTGTAATGAAAAATATCCTGTTTGGCTGAATTGTTGGACTTATGATCATACAGAAAACAAACTAAAAAGAATACGTAAGCGAACAATTAATTTATAAGTGAACTTTTAGTCAGTCGCTACAAAGTAAGCATTAGCAAGCTAAGGCTATCAACCTTCTTTAGTTAGTTAGCCAGCTACAACATAGGACCAGGCACATACATGCATTGCTCCAAGTTGCCACACCTTATTAGCGCAACAAGATGAACATCAAATTCATAGAAGTAGTTACTTCAATAATAGTAATATATAAAAGAAAGATTGCATATAGAGATATAGTACAAGAAGAAAGAATTAGTTCGTAGAAGGAAAGATACAAAGCAATTTTAATCTCACAGTTTAAGGGAAGACAAAAAGTGTATACACCTACGCCATTGTGATCGATTCTGAACCATGTCAACAAGAGTATCCAACTGTTAGTTACGGTAGTCAAGCGGACCCAACCAAGTAGTCTGCATCTACCAACATGGCTGAGACCAGATGTTAGTGACTCCAAGCACTGATGCCACGTTTTGGTTTGGCCGCCCCTAACTTTCTTACAGCCATCTCCAACACTAGCCAGCATTGCGCGTGATTGTAATCGGTGTTCAGGCGTGCGTAACACGTGGCCCAACCATCTCAGTCGATGAAGATTCACAACCTTATCAACTGATTTACCATCATTTCCTAATACCGAGGACCTAACCTCACCATTACCGACCCGGTGATCCCAACAGATGTGAGCAATATTTCTAAGACATCTGTGGTCAAACACTAGTAGCTTACGAATATTTTCTACTCTTAATGGCCACATTTCGCCGCCGTAAAATAAAACAGAACGAACTGCTGCACTGTATACTCGTCTCTTAATCGATAGACGTATATCTCGTCTTCACCATAGGTGACGTAAGTTGGCAAAAGCCAAGTAAGCTTTCCGAATCCATGCAGAGATTTCGTCAGGCACCAACGCATTAGGACAGATCAGACTTCCAAGATAAGTGAAGTTGTCGACGTGTTCGACTATTATTAGAGCATAATTGGAGTCCAAACAGGTATTCCAGAACGAGCAACAGTCAGTCAGCTACAACGCAGGCCAAGGCAGATATATGCATCGGTCCAAGTTGCCATACCTCATTAACACAACGAGCAACAATCAACTATCGAAATTCTCCAATGATGACTGACGGCAATATGGTTTATTTGAGTCCATCGTTAGTTTGGTGCAAGCGGTCGCCATTTTAGATGATGTCTCTCCTTATGCTTAAAATTTGTGTCTACTAAAAATAAGCGATTTTCTGAGCACAGTTGCAGCAGACGATCACCATTATCTGTTCGTTGAGCTGGAATACGAATATGCAAACCTAAATGTTTTTCTGTCAAGTTTAAGCTACCTATCTGTACATTAAAGTCACCTGCTACGAGTACTATGTCTGAATGTTTAGCTTTCTGAAGAAATTCAGAGAGCTTTCTGTAAAATTCATCTTTCACTTTATTCAGGCTACAGTCAGTGGGAGCGTAGGAATGAACGACGAAAAGGCAACGACGTGTGTCCCTATCCTTCCGAGCTCTTACGGAGCCGTTTAGCCGAACAGCACATAGATGACTGTTAACGAAGACACACTCTAACAGTGCTTGTTCCGCCTTCATGCTTAGTGCTATGCCTACACCTGCCAGTCCACGAGAACTGGCCATCGGGTCACCAGATAAACGGAGGGTGTATCTCGTCGGCTCTCCGTTTCACCGAGGTGGGGTGAAGTGAATAAACACACTGGGATCCTGTATGCGTGTTTCGGAGACACAGCATACATCAGTCGTACGAGATTCTAAGGTTTTAGCCAAGGCAGCCTGGTGACTGATTCGACATAGGGCGCGTAGGTTGAAGGCACCAATGTGTAGTTTGGAGCGGTTTCAGAAGACTTGGGACAGTGTTTTGCGCACTATAATCGTTGGCTATGGTGACACTTGAGGAAGAAGCCGAAAGAGGAAGTTTAGAGTTGAAAGTCGATGTAGGAGGAATAATAGGAATTGAAGAGTGTGGTTGATTATGAATACAGTGGTCTTGAGTGCTGTTAGACGTATGAGGGCGGCTATCATTTCCCGGTGGCCCACACCGTGGAAGGGTTCTTCTGGAGACACCTGAAAAGGAAATTGGATTGAAGGTGGTTTTAATGAATTGAGAGCGTGATCGCAGTGCCCTAAGGACAACTGCTTGAGGTTGGTCACACACGACCTTTTTCTGTTTAATTTTCGTGTTAGCTCCGTACTTGTTGAGACCTTACCGCCGGAGACGGATTTCCGTGGGATAAGGTGAGGTGTGCATTTCTGGGGTCGACCTTTTCTAACCCCACTCCTCCTTGTGGGAAGGCAGAATCGCTGCTATGCTGGTTATCTGAAGGAAATGCCTTACTGCCTTCACACCTCTGTACAGTCAGCAGTACGACTTCTCCCTCGGACCGTGGGTTTGTTGCTTTTAGTCTTACCGCTCTTCAACCGACCTGTCTGGCGTGGTATGACCTTGAGAAACGATAGCTTCAGCCAGTATATCTCGGCTGGTTCATCACGATAAGCAAGCCTGAACACCACATCAAGGTATCACCAACCGCCGGGGGTAGAAAGAAAGATATAAAGCAAATTTAACCTCATAGTTTAAGGGAAAACAAAAAGTGTATAAACCTACGCCATTGTGATCGACTCTGAGCCATATCACGCAGAGTATCCAACTATTGGTTATGGAAGTCACGCGGACCCTAACCAAGTAGTCTGCATCTACCAACATTCGAAAATATATTTCACTTGCCGCGGACGCGTAGACAGTATACAAGCCCAAATTTAGTCAAGTATAATCTAATCAAACTACTATTCTCAAATAGCCTGCCAAGCAATAATAATGATGTAATCGACGATAAATACTACAGGATTAATAAATATGGTGCCACAGACAATGAAATACGTAGTTTTTCAGCTGTTTGAACCATTAGCACATAAATGGTACACATTTGTAATTAGATCAATAAAGCACAACTTACACAGGGATATACGAACGTTCTGTTTACGACTTTTTAATAAGACCTGTTCTTTGACATTTGCAAGTAAATGAACTACTTTTGCCTGAAGCGGAAAAAATAAAGTGTTAATACAAACAACCAATTATAGTATGGAAGCGTTAGGTTTGACTGATAAAGTTATAATGGGAAAATCCGAACGATTGCTTGCAGATTTGTTCACACGTAAGTAAAGAAATCTCCTCCGATTTTCAACCGACTACACTATCATCTTCCAAAGGTAATACCTAGCAAAATTAGTAGAAAACCACTGAAGGATTTATTAAGGAAAAAACAAAGTGATGAAGTGGATCTTTCGGGGATGAATGTAATAAATATATTACTGATCACTTAATAAAATTATTATGGAGATCAATAATAAAACAACAAGTGTCTTTAAAACAGAGCAATTAAAGATAAATAATATATAGTCAACTCGGTATGACCAAACTTTTCGCTGTTAATGTCATCCTTTAGATTAAAATTTGCAACCAACTTAATCATAATCAGAGTAGAATCTGGTACAAATGTTCGTTGATCCAGGTTTCTACATGGTATTAGCACGACAAGTTGTAACAGACATGAATAACAAAGAAATCGATATAATGTAATACCAATATTAAAGAAAAAGACTTAACATTGAGAATATGGTTCAAAGAGAAAAAGAGAAAAGGCATGTGAGAAAAGTGGAACTCACAACCTAAAGTCAGATAAAAAGTTAATTTATCTGCGTCACTGAAACCGATTTTAAACCATGTCATCTTAGAATAAAGAATAATCGATTAAAGTGAATTAGATATTAACGGTAGACTGACAGTCAAATCAGTCTGATTTAAATTCTCCCACCTTCAATTAATTCAGTTTTGACAACTATTTAGTATAACACTAACCCCATAAAATAAGTGTGCATTCAAACCAATCACGTAAATTTGCACTTAGTAGATAGAGAGTTACAACTATTAAGTAATGAAGTAACTGAAATAATGAAACAATAGTGTAAAAAGAAAATAAGCACAATGTAATGAATTGAAATGAAAATTATGAATTGTAATTACTGTAATTGACAAGTGTTGTTGTTTCTGAAAATGTAAATAATCTAAGCTAAAAACAATTCACAATTTCTTTTCAATTAACAACAAAATTCAACTGAACATATTGACATATCGATAGCTAGCAACAACAACAACAAAAACATAACACTTCAAATAAACATAGTTTAAATAAACTACTCTACATAACGTGAATAAATTAGATTGTATAACTTATCAAATTGATTTCAAATAAATGGATTTAATTTACAAATGACTTTGAATAGACAATTAAAGTAATTTGCAGTCAAATTGTTTTATTCGTTTAGCTACAGCTAATTAGATGAAAATCAAGCTTAAGGATCTATACTTTACTAGTTGAAGATACTGAGTTTACTATTACGTTTATATATATCTACCCGCACTTAGCTTTCCTCCAACCTACTCTTACGTCAACCAGCATCGCGTATCGAGATAGACGGTGATTAAATATGTGTAATATATGTCCCAACCACTTCAGTCGGTAAAGACTCACTAACTGATCAAACTGTTTCCCAGATTGACCTAGTATTCTGCGTCTAAACTCAGAACTGTACACTCGGCAGTCCTGAAATACACGAGCACTATAGTCATTAATTTACGTGAATCGGCATTTTACATTAAACTACAGTTCACAAAGACACAGAGCAAGCTATGCTTATGATCACCACACAATATTATTTGAGTCGGTGGCGACTGATCCACCAAGTGAGGCGGAAATCCGCAAGGAACTCCAACTCTTAAAGCGCTACAAATCACCTGGCCCAGATGACTTGCCTTCGGCTCTTTTTAAAGATGGTGTTGACTTTCTGACTAAGGAATAGACGACGTTGTTTACAAAAGTCTGGGAGCTAGAGAGTGTACCAACGTCATGGAATGAGTCGATAGTTGTCCCTATCTTTAAAAAGGGTTCACGTCGTTCCAGTAACAACTATCGGGGGATAAGTCTACTTCCCATTGCGTACAAGCTATTGGCTTCCGTCATACTTCGTAGGCTGTTCGAAACCCGAGAAAGATTGACTCGCGAGGAGCAGGTTGGTTTTCGTTCTGATCAAGGATGTATTGATCATATCTTCACCCTCCACCAAATGTTAGAACACCGATATACTTATCACTGACCAACAATCGTAGTGTTTCTTGACATCAGGGCTGCCTTCGATTCGTTGGATAGGACTGTTCTCTGGGATTGTCTATTGAAGAAGGGTGTGCCTGAGAAGTACATTAACATCTTAAAGGCCCTATATACAAACACCTCAGGCAGAGTGAGGGCATACAACCACCTCTCTCCATTGTTCCATTCAAGCAGTGGGGTTATGCAGGGTTACCCAATCTCATCATTCTTCTTCAACTTTGCCATCGATGATATTCTGAGAACAGCTCTGATGGATGTAAGTAACGGCGGTGTGGATCTGTTGCCTGGAGAAAGACTTCTCGACCTTGAGTATACGGATGATATTGTTTTACTGTGCGATAATGTCCAAGGCATGCAATACGCACTTAATCAGTTGGCAATCAGTGTCCGTAGGTATGGTATGTGCTTTGCACCACCGAAGTGCAAAGTACTTCTACAAGACTGGCAGAATTCTAATCCTGTACTCACTCTGGATGGTGAACAGATAGAAGTAGTCGAGAAGTTCGTGTATCTAGGTAGCTGCATAAGTGCTAGTGGTGGTGTTAGTGATGAGATCAATGCACGAATAGTGAAAGCCAGAGCGGCTTACGCCAATCTGGGCCATCTTTGGCGCCTTCGTGATGTTAGTCTGGCTGTAAAAGGTCGGATCTACAATGCGTCGGTGAGAGCAGTTTTGCTCTATGCTTGTGAAACCTGGCCTCTCCGAGTTGAGGACGTTAGACGACTTTCTGTGCCCGATCATCGCTGTATTCGAAGGATTGCTGACATCCAGTGGCAACATCATGTTAGTAATGCAGAGGTTCGGCATCGTGTGTTCGGGCACAGAGACGATAATCCAACTGGTGTCACCATCTTGAAACACCAACTTCGGTGGCTTGGACATGTTCTACGAATGTCGTCCTAGAGAATTTCACGTCGTGCATTATTTGCTGACTCTGGAACTAGTTGGAGAAAGCGGAGAGGTGGTCAGTGTATGGCATGGTGTCGTAGTATGAAAGAAAGCTGCAAAGGGCTGGCTTCTGTTGGCTCTTCACGACTCCCTGGTTGGGGTCCGAGAGATGGTGCAACACAGTGGTTAGAGACGTTATCAGATATGGCTGAGAATAGAAACCAGTGGCGATCTTGCTGTAACCTTTTATTTTCTTCATAAAATTGGTTGTATCTTCCTTAACTGAAATTCTTCTGGTTGTACCTTTCCGTTTCCCTCATTATTACCACCATTATTATTACACTACTTTACACTAATCTGTAATCTTTATCGTTCTTTTTTTTCTTATACACACCTTACCTTCTTTTTTCTCTCTCCATTCTCATTGTTTTGTGTGGCGCATATATATTTGGTGCCGCCTTGTACCAATATTTATATGTTCAAATAAAATGAAATCAAATAAAAAATAAATTATTTCGTTGGTAGATTTTATTCAGTTCTTAGAAACTTGGCACAATATCGGTTATAATTCGCTAACCACTTAGGATCAATACATAGATGGTGAAACATTAGAAAACATACGTTCGAATATAAATCAGCATTGAAAAATGCTTTTTTACATTCCAACTGTGTACAAATGTTAGCTGCTTATGGTACAGAAATATTTTGCTAATTTTTATGAAACATACATTATACTTACACGTAATACTTGGAGATATAAAGTAGACGGTAATAAAACTTCTTGAAACATTGGATTGTCATTGCTTTCTTCACAACATAAACCAGAGACAAATGCATGCAACTTTTTAATCATGAAACTAGAAAACAAAAAGATCCCAAAACAAGAGGGAAAAACAATTTGATTGTTTTTTCTATAAAAAAGGAAACGATATATTTAACACAAATCTTAAATGTGTCAAAAAAAGTTGACGGTGATCAGTAAAGTGTGAATGATTATGTAGGCGGTTTTATTAATGAATATTTTCTTTCAGAGTAAAATTAGTGTACTCTGATATTAGTGATATGTATGGGAACTGGAAAATAACACGAATTATATTACAACTGATTGAGGCTTAACATGCATTATGCTTATTGAAAATTTATTTAATTCAAAGACCAATGAATACAATCCAAATGATAAATGATTGTTATTTTTAGTGAAAACAGAAATCTAAAAATAAAGTGGTAATATGCACAGAGACCAGTATTGTAAACACCCTAGTATCGATTTGCGGCACAAGTATCTCATCAAATAATTAATTTTAAGAATGAAAATATGAAGAAGCTAATTAGTATCTGATTCGAAACTTTCGAGAAACCCCAGTTATACTGTGATAATATCGACAGATCTAAACAATAATTTATTGCTTTTAATACTGTGCTGTTAAATTTAAAAGCGAAATGCAGTAGGCTGAGAAGTGCACTGAGCAGTAAGAAAGAACCTGAATATGTCGCATGAGTTTAACCATTATACGAAACTATTTTTAGAAACCTGTACTCCTGATTTCATTAACGATCTGCTATTATGTCATAATAATTTAAAAGCCTAAATACTGCTGATCCCAAAATCGAGAACACAAGAAAATCAAATTAACACTGGCAAATTATTGCATCATTTACAGTGAAACCTGATTTGTGTACCAGCAGCTTTTGAAAGTAATACAGTACACCGACCATTTATGTCCATAAATGTGAAATTTGAGTTAGGGTAAAAGTCAATACACTTAAATTTGTTAAGTTAATTCAGCGATCTAAAGGTAAAGTTTTAAATCCTGAACCTACTTGATTGCAAAAAGCTAGAAAAGAGCATAGAAGAATAAAGAGAGCAAAAAGCAACTAGTCCTTTTCAAACTAAATATAATGCGAGTCTTCCTGTTATCACGAGTGGCATTACCAGCTAACTCCAAAACTTCTGCAGCCAGGTATTCGAGAACTGCAGCTAGATAGACTGGAGCACCAGCACCAAATCTCAGCGTAATTGCCTTTACGTAGAAGATCTACACGACCAACAAGGAACTGAAGATTTGCACGCGATGACTTTGTATTAGCCTTACTGCGAACTTTACCACCTTTACCGTGTCCACTCATTATTTTAATAGAGAAACGTGTACGATATATGACCAATGCTGCAAGTTAACTACCGCAGTTAAATATAAACTACATTAAATGGTATTTCTTCCAGCTAAGGATACTGAACTTTGATCTGTATCACACTGAATTACTGAGCTAATAATATTATTCGAAATATGCAAATTTAAATCGGTAATGTCATTGGATGCAACTTAAAATTCCATAAAGTGTAAACTGTACCAGTCTGCACTACTATAATCAAGACTAAGCCGATTGTGTAATGAAACCCGAGGCACAAATCTTGGTTTATTTGAGATTTATTAACTGTATTCAGCAAAGGTTGCCTAAATGTGAACTGCGAAATAAGTGAAACAATAACAACCTATACATTCATAACTACAATCTTTAGTATACAGTAAGATTTGCTTAAGAATCGTTGAAAACCAGAAACTAATAAACATCTCATCATAGTTACTAATTTCTCAACGGTGAAAATCCTTGAAAACATGATACAAATGCCCTGAGAACAGGTCCATTCAGTTAGAATACGATTATCTCCGTACTTTCATCTTTATACAGTTGGTGACATAGCTTAACTATACAATATTAACAGATATTTTGGAAACATGTCTTCAATTTTTTCATAATTTATGTTATAAGATGCACAACTGACATTAATACTTATAGCATAAAACACAAAGATCCCACTTGTCAATTAGGCTAATAGTCATAGTAGTTAAAGTTCTAGATGTAATAAAAAACAGAAACTATAGTGAACTAGAAGATTTTCGACTTTTAGTCATTACGTCGCAGGTTCGAGTTCCACTTCACCTAGTTTCGTTTGGGAAACCGGATAATAAAACTGACTCTCACTGTTTGTAACTCAAAACCGATTACACGAGTATGTACACAAGTTGTATTATCAGAACTAGCAGAAAAATCAATAAATGCAACAAAAAGCGTGAAACTAATAATATCAACAGTAGTGAGGATCTTCGAGAGACAGAACAAAATGTGAATATATATTCTCCAAAACATTTTGTTTAACAACGGTGTAGAAATATTTTAAAAATTAAAATCTAACTCACCAGAGTAAATGATACTTATCCAAGAATGATGACAAATGGATGGCAATATATTCACTAAAAGTGTATTATCAACAATTAGAACAGTTATACAAAAAAATAATAAATCGACGAAAAAACTTCTTTCAAATACAATTAAAAGATAAAATAAATGTAGATTAATACAAATTAGTATACAAGGGTGATGAGTTATGATGATTGTGTAACGACGAAAAATCTTATAAAAATTCAAAGAATGGGAGTTTAGTTATGAATCTATAAGCCGATAATTAAAGACTAATTGTATAATTTATGAAGCAACACTAGAGGAAATAAAACTCAGATTCCTTTTACAACCACAATCTTACTGGCTGATTAAAATACGTAAGCGCCTGGCACCATGTCATCACTGTAAGAAGTGCCCAGTTTCGCTTTTGATGCTTGAAGTCTAAGAATGTATTATTTGTTTGAATACAAACATTGGTACCAAGATACACCAAAATATGTATCCTCCATACAAGTCATTAGATTTGTGTGTGTGTTAAAATACTACCTGAGTGCCCAAACTGAAACAAGTGGTTTTCTTAGGCGACCATTCTCCGAGTCTTTTACCTCGAACTCTAATTTAAAAGACAGTGGAGCGACGTTAGGAGGTGCGGTCTCATGGTAGCCATTGATCGGGAAGTTTCATATGCCATTTGTTTCCTCAGGATTCTGAACTTCATGTACTCGGTTGTTTTGGAATCGGGGTTCTTCAACGCCCCTGAGTGGATCCTCCTAACTCATCAACCCGGTTTAAGCCTCGGATATTCTATTTGTCGTCTAAATTCCGTAAACAATATAGCCACGTGAAGATAGTGAGTAGGACTTCTATAGCAGTGGAGTGAAAAAATAATACGAGAAAATGTAAAGTTAGTTGCTGATTTTCGTGTTATCGAGTCATCCAGCTTCATAACATAATGGTCATGTCGAACATATGACGACTACAATATTCCCTGTTCAGTAGACAGATAACACCACAAAAACGAAATCGCCATCAAAACGCAAAAGCGTTATCGTCAATTTTGAGCAAATATAAAGCTGTAAACAACATATGAATTTTGTCGCTTGATCAAAGTTACAAAAATGGTTTAAATCAGACAGTACCAAAATCTCTGTCAGGTTATTTTTCGAATAAAAAGTGAATGACAGACATTAAACTATAATGAAAAAACTTAGTGACTATGTAAAGCTTTATGAATAGTATTAACATAGTTTTATATAAGCCTAAATTAGTGGAACCCTCTTTGAACTTACAATTCAACAGTTTAGATTCGAAAATTCAAAAACATGAGCTACGTTTAACAGTTGCATAATTATTGATTGGAGGTGTATCAAATCGCCTACTTATAAAAAAATGAAACCATGGCAAGCCAAAAAAACAGTGGCAAAGCATAACTACGAAGGCCATTTAGGTTTGAAAAATAATGGAAAATTGTCAAAATGAACGAAATATCGAAATAAGAATGGCAGTTTCATCGTTTCGATGTATATCTGACAAAACCACAAGGTCATATGGAACTTTGAGGTTGACTGGTAGACATTAACACTGGTTAAAGATATAAAAGCATTGGCGTATGAACCAATTTTTGGTCACCGGCTACCATGGGACTGCATCTCCTCACCATGCTCCACTGCCTTGTTGGTTAGACCTTTAGGTCAAAGGCTCAGGGTGTAGTCCCCCAGGAAAATCCATCTGCTTCGGTCTCGGCACCCGGGCAGTATCACAGCCCACACACAAATATGAACTGTCGATAAATATGGAAATAGTTTCCTTGCTTCGATTAACAATCAAAGGATTCACATTTTGTGTGGCGCACATATATTTGGTGCCAATATTTATGTGTTCAAATAAATAAATAAACATCCCAATTTTATATGCTTTCATGTCTGTATTTATGCCTTTACCCGTGTTAATGTCTACCAGTCAACCTCAAAGTTCCATATGACCTTGTGGTTTTGTCAGAAATACATCGAAGCGATGAAACTGCCATTCTTATTTGAATGTTTCGTTCATTTTGACAATTTTCCATTAGGATGTGGCACAACTCCAAATAACAGTTAGAAACCCATTCATTTACGATAATTTATCCCACCGAATTTGTATTTCCGGTATTGAAGCAAAGGTTATTTGTAATATGTGGTAAAGTCGTAATTGCTGTTTAGTAACCTGTTACAAAACTAAATATGGGAAGCACTTTCGGAAACCTGGCATATTTGCTGAAAGATAGTCCTGACTTAGATATTTATCATTTCTGTTGACAAAACCCTTCAAAAACTGAACGAAACTCGCTGAATTTGTCCAATTACATATGCAAAATTTTCTGACAAAGATACAACTAACGGTTTACTTTAAGTTATGAATGAAGAAGTTGCTACTACATTCTAAGTGAATTTCCAACATAAACCAAAGTAACTGGACCGCTAAAAATTAGACGGTTCCGAATAACTGTAATATCACATAACTAGTCAAGTTACCTATTCTAGCAGTAACAAACACAAGGTTTTAAAATAATTCATTTAATGACAATCTGACTTAATACGAACATACCAACTATTCGATTTCAGTCCATAAAATAATATGAAAAAAAGAAGTTAAATAGCACTTCATTTTTATAAACTAGAGTGGTGAATGCGAGTAACTTGAGATATAGTTCGTCAGTAGTATTGCTTGTCAAATCAACCTGTTATAATTATGATACATATGAGAAATAAACGAAAAAATTCCAAACTGATAGATACAAAACTATGGATTGGTTTTAAACTTTATTAAGGTAAAGTAAACGTCACAAATACCTGAGTAGAAATTTTCCAGCTTCTTCATCTGACAATCGATCGGGAACATTCATTCGCCTTCGGAATAATCCTCCTAAATAGCACAAAGCACGAGTCTGTGAACTGTACTCATCATCTTTTAGGCGTATAAGAATTCGCATTGCGTTCCTAATGTGGAATTTAAAAAACAGGAACGAAATATCGTATGTACGGACTTAAATTAACAGGTTAAATAACTAGTTAGAGACGGTTAATGATACACTTCAAATACATATGAACTTTATGATCTAACCGACAGATAAACAAAGCTTTGTCTTCATATACTCGTATTGTCCAACAAAGATTAAAAAAGGGTTAAATGGACGATTAACTTATAGTAAACGGCTCATTTTCGCCTCAATATTAATGAAATTAACCTGTATTAAGTGTTGGTAACTAAAAAAGTACTGATGTAGACGTACTCATTACTTATCTGAAAATCGAAGTTAGGTTAACCCTACTTTTCATTGTTAAGGTTTTTCTATATGACGTGAGATCAGTTACGTATGCCTGAACACCGATTACCACGACGTGCAATGCTATCCGGTATTGGAAATGGTTGGAAGAAAGTTAGGGGCGGCCAAACCAAAACGTGGCATCAGTGCTTGAAGTCACTAACTTCTAGTCTGAGCCATGTTGGTAGATGCAGACTACTTGGTTGGGGTCCGCGTGACTATCGTAACCAATGGTTGGAGACTCTTGGTGACATGGCTCAGAATCGATCACAATGGCGTCGGTGTATACACTCCCTGTCTTCCCTTAAACTAAGAGATTAAAATCGCTTCATATCTTTCTTTCTACGAACCAATTTTTTCTTCTTGTACTATATCTCTATATGCAATCTTTCTCTTACATATTACTACCTTTGACCTAACCACTGCCATGAATCCGGTGTTCATCTTGTTGTGCTGATGCGGTATGGCAACCTGGACCGATGCACATATGTGCCTGGTCCTACGTTGTAGCTGACTGACTGAGATCAGTTAGCAGTCCTGGATACTACAACACACAGTTGATATCTCAAGCACTTGACATCCTCATAAATGACGTCAAGGGAAATATAGAAACTCTAATAAAATATGTATATTGTTTCCCTACTAATATGTAGCTAAATAGTATGCGTTGGTTGTGTTTCGGAACAGAATGATCACGTAATA
This sequence comes from Schistosoma haematobium, assembly GCF_000699445.3. NCBI lineage: Eukaryota > Metazoa > Platyhelminthes > Trematoda > Strigeidida > Schistosomatidae > Schistosoma > Schistosoma haematobium. The sequence goes on along the minus strand of NC_067197.1, from coordinate 37,854,416 downwards.
TCATAAACCGGTAAGTTACGCGTACATATAAACAGAAACAAAGTGTAAACTCTTTCACTATTCTGAATAGAATAACTGATAAGCTTTATACTTAGGGAAAGGTAAGTGACAATCAGCTGTAGATCAATCATGATATGAACAATACGATGGTGAAAGATTAATACTTGAATTATGAAAAACAATTTATGAACATACTCTTCAAGCGAAAAAGATTCCCCACAACCGCGTCGAATATCATCGAAGATTTCGAATTCTGTCTTCTTAACCAGAGCCTCAAATAGTACAAATTTAAAAAAACTTGGTGGTTATAAATGTGGACACAATTATTGGTTGAGAAAATATTCTGCACTTGAAGCCTGCTATTAGAACATTTTTGTGACGAGAAAATTCTGAACTTAATGTAGACGTTTGATTCTATAAAACTCAACTGAACAAACTATAATTATTACACTTGATATATGCATATCAGTCAGTGAGTTTATGTAGTCACATTGATAGTGCAGCAGAACGCATTTGGGTATTTCAATTATTGAGTCTTTTTATAATGTTTCAGATGATCCAACGTAAAGATGGCACTAATAAATGAACTCGAGGGCAAATAATCTCGCTTATGAGAGAAAATATAGTTGTCAACAAGACTTTTGAGTTTGTACAAACTATGTGTCAAAACAACTGAATAGTAAGTACATTTATTTGCACCTGTGTCCCAGGTTTTTACGTATTTTATTGTTTACTGAATCAAATTTTATATGTACGTTTTCAATCTACTAAAATAATTGACTGATTTTTTCGTTTTGTCTTCGTATTGAAATGTTCGAGGACGTGAGAAATAGAATCGATATGTTATAGTGCTCCATTTTTACAAAACACAGAAAAACTGGAATATGACTATAGAGACTTCTAAAACTGAGCATTCAGAAACAACTCCGTGGACTCTTAGAAATAAATTAGAATACAAGGTAAAGGATAGATATCGTAAGCAAAATAAGGAAACAAACTATATCCGAAAGTTTTATACAAATTTTTTAAACTCACTCGGAGTATAATGGAGATAGGGACAAGAAACTGTTCACGTTCAACGATGAATGCCAGTGCCGGTTCTCCGTTCACGAGCCAATGCAACATCAGAATCTGAAAGGTAAGTTTTTACTCCACATGCAATAGGAAGATATCATTTCAAAACAAATGGGATAATGTTCTGCAGATTCACAGGTAGTGATACTTGAATCAAAAGAGAACATTGGAAAAGTACTGCCAATCACCGAAATAGAGGTCACAAGTTGTGTGTAATATAAAACCAGAATCTGTTTTGAATTAGCACTGATAATAACTACTATATGTAGAAATTTTTCATAATACTAGTCCCACGGATTTAACAACGGAAAATCTTCGTTAGCTTGTTAATGAGTACAAACCTTGGGAGGAAAATACACTGATTTAAGATCGGGCTCTTTAACAGTGAAGCCAAAAACACAAACCGAAATCTAAAAGCACCAAATATTTGGTCTTGATTGTGAGAAAGTTACTATCGGAAGCATTTAACCTTTCTAACTACTAATTATCTCAAGAATCAAAAAGATAAGTTTAAGACTTTAAAAACGACTCTGACAGTCAGCAGATTTTCAGTATTACAAACATACAACAGGTCATTACACTAAAAGGCAGAAAACAGACAGGAAAACAAAGGGAAAACACTCATTCAAATAAACGAAAATATGCCAAAGATATAAAGTGTTACAGGCTAAGTGGAATAAAAAGTTAATGCATTTGTGGCACTTCAGTTGAATTCGCAATGAATTCCGTGATATTCAGCTTTGAGATATGGCTATTTAATGAATTGAGGACAGCAAATTTGTATCACCTTGCATGGATCAAAATAAAATATGGAACTGTGGACTAATAAAATTCCAGGCTAAACTAAGGTGTTCGGACCACTGAAACGAGAACAGGACAATTCAGGTGTGTCTTTGGCAACCAATGCATTGGAACGGGCAAAATATTGCAACTACTTACGAATCTTTAGTTTATGATAGGAAATATTCAAATCGGGCTTGGTAACTACTTTTCTAAGAACTATGACCCGTCAGAATAAATATTCATCTTTAGACTTTATAGCCTTTTTTAAATTAATGGGCTGCGTAATAAATTATTACTTGAACGTATTAAACATACGGTAACTTACCGAGACTGTTTCATCTTCTCTCACACATCTCATCACTATAGCACGTTCTGTGTAACCATGTCCACGCTTCTTGAAAGTTGGTCTGGAGATGGCTAATGGCTATATATTAAAATTAGCGACCAACGAAGGCTTACATAATTTCGTCTTGACATAATAAGCAACCTTAGAACACGCTCCTTCCCGTGGACTATGAAATAACCACCAATCTCTTTGACTTCTTCTCCATGTAAATAGAATTGTGAACGGGGCAAAGACGACAAGTTGCATGACCGAGACATGACCATGACAGGTAAAACTCCACATGGAACATCCAAAACTCCCAAAGGTGAACCATTTACCGAAACACGAACACTCAACTTTAACTCCCCTCCATAAGTTAATCCTGACCTCCGACACTATAAATAATTTTAGGCCAACACTAGCATGTACTAACCTCGCTGGGATAAATTAGTGTAGATCTGTTATCTGAATCGACGGGGGGAGCTACTTCTATAAACTTCGCTATTCATTTCTACCAACCAAAACTATCTTACCTGTACTTTGAACTCCACGACATCATTTCCACTGTTAAATTCCAGTGGTTGTAAATGCTATGGGATCATTTTAATGATTATTCTTTGAATACCTTAACTAATCTACTGAGACCCTCCTTCACAAGGAAGTCGAATGATCCCGTATGTACCCGAGATAACCTCTCCATCCAATCACATGTACATAACTGAACTACTACCAAGGTCAACCCAAGACTCAAGCTTCAAACTCCAAGGGACAGTAACACGAAATAGTTTGTTATTAGAAGCTGATTCCGGTTGCTATGAGAAATTCTCGTTTATAAAGCGGTATAACCCGTTTCGACTTTCTAAAACTTTGAAGAACAATTAAATAGTAAATTAAAGGGGTAGTCGAGGAAGAATCTTGAGCAATTTCTCTCGGTAGCACCACAACTAAAGTGGATGTCCCGGTGTAACACGTGTAATCAGCAGTCACTGGAAGGCGGGAAGACCTAAAGCCACAACACACACAATGTTAACTGAACACTTCACACCACAGAGAGAACACGGAATGGAGACCACCAGTCGTTTATTTAAAACTAAAATTCGCGGGTTCTGTACAGAAAAGAGAGCTAGTTTACAAAACGGTCTTATGAGTCGTCCTGTAAGTTTAGTGCGTGCAGGGCTTGCTCTTTTTCTTCTAAGGCATTTATTCTTGCTTGCTCTGCAATAGAAAGAGAACAAAATCTATTAACAACATCATACATGATGATTTTAATCCCGTTACATCGCCCCCTCTCCTAGGTAGACACTGTCCTCAGTGCCTGGTCTTAGGCACGGGTATGTTGTCCCTCCTTCAGATGGTACTTCGTAAAATCTAGTGGCCGGCGGTGGATCAGCGAATTGAGCATCGAAGGGAAATGTCGTCCGATCGGGTTTTATCTGGTTGTAGTGCACCGTTATCACGTCGTCTTTAGGCCGTTGTATGTTACGCAACACAAACGTGGTGAGCGATCGGATGAGGACAATTTCAAAGCGGCCTTGCCAGGGCTGATGGAATTTACTGCAACCTCCTAGCGATGTCATTGGGCGGCGTAACCAGACGCGATCTCCAACTGTATACCTAGGTCCTTGTGCTTGACGATCATATATATCTTTTTGGTGTCCACTAGCCTTGCATAAGTTAATGTTGACCAGACGGTATGCATCAGCTAGTCGGCTGCGGAGAGTACGTATGTATGGAACATGCTCTTGTTCTTCGTAGGACAGCAGGGGTGACTGTATCTCTACTGGTAAGCGTAATTCGTGCCCAAACAGTAAAATAGCAGGCGAGAATCCCGTGGACCCATGTACCGACGTACGATATGTTAAAAGGCATTGGGGGAGCACCTCATTCCATAACTCAGGTGACGATCTGCTGGTGAACGACTGCAAGATGGCTTTAATAGTTCTGTTTGTTCTTTCCACGAGACTGTTACCTTCTGGGTGATACGCGGTGGTGTGTGTCTTTCTGATTCCTAATAGCCGGCATATCTCAGTAATGAGGTGGCTTTCAAGGGATGGACCTTGGTCGGAGTGGAGTGAGACAGGGGCACCATAACGGGAGACCCAATGATTGATGAAAGCTCGGGCAACAGTAAGGGCGTCTTGCTGTGGAATGGGTACAGCTTCGCACCATTTAGTGAAATAATCCACCATAACCAGTATGTAGCGGTTCCCGTTCTTTGTCGTTGTCAGTGGTCCCATGATGTGCTGGTGTGGTCCTGTCGTCACCATGGGCGTCACTGGTGCACGGGGTGTCTGCTGAGGCGATTTAAAACGGCAGCACGTGTTACAATTCTTGCAAAACTACGCTACATCTTCGTGTATGGATGGCCACCTAAAGCGTTGACGGACAGCGTGTTCAGTTCTCCGTTCTCCCTCATGACCGAGTTCGCGGTGTACCTGTTCCACAATACTCTGAACTTTCACTCGCGGTACTATCAGTAGGGGTTGTTTTAATTCATTAATTAGGAATAATGTGTCACCATATAGTTTGAGGTTGCTCCATTTGGTGCAAATACGACGAGTTGTTACGGATTAATCCTTAAGCTCCCTCTTGGATGGCTTACTATTTCCATGTAGCTGTCTTTGATAAACAATCTGTAAGTCTGGATCTGTTGCTTGTAGGGAGGGTCAGTCTGTCTCCAGAGCTGTACCAAGAATTGCGTTAATAATATCTGTGATCTGGGGTATTCGGGAGAGGGCATCCGCGTTTGCATGTCGATTTCCCGGTCGATATTCGCATGTGAAGTCAAACTCTTGTAGTCGTTCCTGCCAGCGTGCCACTTGCCCTTCTGGTTCGCGGAAAGAGCGGAGCCACTGTAGTGCACGGTGATCCGTGAGCACACGAAAGGGTTTGCCCAGCAGACAATGGCGAAAATGTTGTAAGAATTTTACTAGTGCTAACATCTCCCGACGTGTTGTAGAATATCGTGCTTCGCTCTTATCTAGTCGTCGACTAGCATACGCAATGACCCTTTCGTGTCCATCTCGAGCTACTTGTGATAAAACTGCTCCAATAGCCGAGGAACTAACATCCGTATCAAGTATGAATTCGCGTCCGTCTGCTGAAGTATCTGGGAAGGCTAATATAGATGGAGAAGTTAACCGAGCCTTCAAAGCATCGAACGCCTGTTGACACTCGCTGGTCCATAAAAATTTTCGTCCTTTGTGGGTTAATCGATTTAAAGGTGCTGCTAAGGATGCGAAATCACGTACGAAGAGTCTATAGTAAGAAGCTAGTCCAAGGAAGCTACGAACGTCTTCGGGTGATTTTGGTTGCGGCCAATTAACAATCACACGTGTCTTTTCTCTATCTGTTGCCACTCCATCTTCCGTAATGCGGTGCCCTAAAAAGAACACTTCTTTTTGCAACAGTCGACATTTAGATGGTTTCACTTTTAGGTTATGCTGCCTAATACGTTGTAGGACTGCCTTCAAATTGGCATTATGTTGTTCTGGCGTGCTGCCATATACAATAATATCATCAAGGTAGATTAAGCACTGGTGCGGTACGAGACCGTGTAGAACTGTCTGCATTAATCGTTGGAAGGTGGCTTGGGCATCAGTTAGCCCGAAAGGCATTACTTGAAATTCATATAAGCCATTGGGCACTATAAATGCAGTTTTTTTCTATCTTGGGGTCGGACTTCCACTTGCCAATACCATGATGCTAAGTCTAGAGTTGAGAACCAGCGAGCACCATTCATGGCATCCAAGGTAGCGTCTATCCGTGGAAGTGGAAAAGAATCATGCTTAGTTATAGCATTAAGGCGTCGGTAATCTACACACAGTCGTAGGGGGAAATCCTTCTTTTTTTACTAAGACAATTGGCGATGCCCAGGGTGACGAAGATGGTACAATAATCTTTTTTCTAGCATATCTTTTGTCATTGATTCTAAGTGAGGCTGATAATGCACCGGGACTCTGCGAGGTGGTTGGCGTAATGGCATGTGGCCACCTGTAACAATGGAATGTTGCACAATGGTTGTCCGATTTCCAGAGATATTCTCCGAGAAAACAGAGCTAAATCGTTGGAGTACTTCAATGGTCGCTCGACGGTCCTTCTCACTTATTACTTGGTTATCTTGCACCTGATGTACAACTCTGCAATTCTCACCTGGGCTACGGTTTCGGTTGGCATTTCCTGGCGTTGTAGTTGCACGACAACCCCGCCAATTTTAGCTTCCGACTTATTCATGTCTATAGAGACCTGATATCTTAACATGAAGTCAACCCCGAGTATCATGTTCCAGGTCAGTGTGGGGCAAACCAGGAATTCATGTCGAAAAGAGTTCTTGTTTATTGTTAGCTCTAACCCGATCTTAGAACACGCAATCAAGGGGTCTCCGCTCGCCGTGATTAATGTAGAGGAGCACTGTTTACGCTGAGTGCTGTGGTTAAGTCTCTGCAAGAAGTCTTCCTTAATGAGGGATACTGAAGCTCCTGTGTTTAGAAGTATGTCTAGCTCGATGTCTTGTACTCTACCTTTAAATGTAGTTGGATTGACATGATTAACATAGGAAGATAAGTAACCAAAACGCCGCTTACCTGGTTAACGGGGGCGGTTGTGACCGCATCTTCTGGCATTCCTGCCAAACCTTTTGCAATATATACAGTCGGCTTGACGCCCATTGTAGTTTCCCCATGCTGGTTGTTTATTCCACCTCGAATTTGACTGTCGGCGGATAGCACCCCGGCTGGGAAGGTCGGTCACAGCCATTGTAGTCTGGCAGGTGTCCAGGCCACTAGATTTTGTAGCGCGTTCCACAGTCGTTACTGATGATTAATGTGCATTGGATAAATTCACTAGTTTGTCAGCGGCCAGGAAGCGTAATGTTGTTCTTTTTACGTCAGACGTATCAGTTGGTGGATTTCGAAGAAAGTGTTCTTTAAGTGGTCTGGGTAACAGGCCTTCGACAAAACGTGAGCGTATTAGTTCCTCTCATCCCATCATATCTAAACGAGGGAATGCTTGTACTGAGGCTAGCTGCAGGGAATGAAGATAGTCTATTGGACTCTCGCTTGCTTTCTGGTGGCGTGATAAAAACTGAATTGTCACCTGCTGGGTGTCTACGGACATGGAAAAACAGTCGTCTAGAATTCTCCAGTTTTGTGAAAGCGTGTTACTGGCCGCAAAACCATTCGCTATAGTCCTGCGTACTGCTTCATCGCTCAGATAAGAAACGAGATAGTTGAAATGCTCGGTCAATGGAACTCTCTGAAGGTACGCTGTGACTTTAAAATTCCAAACGGAGTAATCTGATGATGTTTCGAGCAGTGGTGGCTGGCGTGGGGTTGAACCGGGAGAGGCCCTGATTGGAATCAGAGGGGGTTCGTCTAGATTCTCATCGCGTTTCTCCGTCGGCACCTCCATCACCAGTTGTAACACGTGTAATCAGCAGTCACTGGAAGGCGGGAAGACCTAAAGCCACAACACACACAATGTTAACTGAACACTTCACACCACAGAGAGAACACGGAATGGAGACCACCAGTCGTTTATTTAAAACTAAAATTCGCGGGTTCTGTACAGAAAAGAGAGCTAGTTTACAAAACGGTCTTATGAGTCGTCCTGTAAGTTTAGTGCGTGCAGGGCTTGCTCTTTTTCTTCTAAGGCATTTATTCTTGCTTGCCCTGCAATAGAAAGAAAACAAAATCTATTAACAACATCATACATGATGATTTTAATCCCGTTACACCGGACTTTTTTAAAGAGTGAGCGCAATGTATCATCACTATCTATTAGATAACCGAATTTCATGGTTTACGAGTTCTGATAACTTAAAAATTCACTGTTATTTCTGTCCATGTTCCGTAGTATTCTAAACTGAAACGATGTTCTTATGGTAATTATCACCCCTACCCCGGCCAGTGAAACGTATCATTCTAATCCTGTGAAGCACCTTTTGAACTTTTAAATTAGCACATTTCCCTATAATTACAATCATATGTCCACTGTACTTATTTTCTTGAGCGTGACCATTCATCCTTAAGGATTTTGAACCTTTATACACTTGCACATAAATCAGTGGATATTCATTTGTGAATCTCATGAATTGTCATTTCCTCAACTTGTGGATCCCGAAATAATTGACTCATATAGTGAACGTCGATTTAAAAATCAGAGGAAAATCTTAAGTAATTTGATAAGCTCATAGTCCTCTCATATGTATATATCATGTTCACAACAGTGACAGCGTTTATAAACAATTTACCAACTACTTTCCTTGAAACTATTCGCTAGAAGGTACATGATTTGAGGGAGTATTACCATTGCTGACATCAAAGCATATGTCCATAATCAATTTTACATACACCAGTACCAAGAGAACAATATCAGCCTTGAAAAAGTCCTGCAATGATGTATAAAATGGCATTCTTGTAGCACTCATCCAACATGGTGTATTGGTAGTGGTACTGGTACTGGAGTAAGGAAACTACAAATAATAAGCCAGAGAAAATTGATCTCAGTTGGGACGATTTACGGCGAAAACAAGGACATATCGATTCGATAACCTTACCGATCTATATCGAAGGGCCCGAAATCTTTATAACTAGTTGTGTGAGGTAATCAAGACTTATAAAAAGGTCGATATATAAAGTGACATAGCAAGGTGTTTCCTTGGCTTTTAGTGCGTTATCGCAGTATTTGTTGAAATTGAGCACTAGAGTCAGTGATTCTATGAAAAACTTTATTTTTTAACTATGAACGAGAATTCAAATGTTTTTTATGCCGAATTACTGCACTAAGTCGTACAGCGAGAGTACTGTCAAAGGAATGATTTACTGACACACATGTCATATATGGAAATACACAAACATACCGTAAGCATCTATGCCCGTTAACAATAGCTCCCGCCTTCCCGAATTGCTATGAATATGAAAGGAAGTTGTAGGGCCAGTGAAATATCGCTGAGCCCTAAAAAATCATCCCACAGTTGAGTCACTGAATATCGAACTGATCATCGATCGCTGTAAAGATCAAGGACGACCAACGCGCATCAGTTAATCGTACGCCATGGACTGGCCTATTCGGGTGTGGTCTTACTTTCGCTAGTATCTACTTTGAGTAATATATTTCTGTAATAACGTCCTTCGTGTCGTACAGTCTTCGAAACGTCTATAGTACCTTGACACGTCGACGAAGCAATCCACGTAAGGTGCTGACCACGAGGTGTGTCTTCGACCTCAGTTAGTTCGTCACACCATTCCCGTGTAACTCTACTAGGCCTCCAACCATTCGACATAGATCATCAACGTTTGTGATATACAAAGTAATTTGAGATTATTGAATATTTCATTACGACATTGCTGCTGCAAAACGTACTTTCGGTTGCATATCATTTTAATGTTTGTCCATATAATTCAGCATCTCCTATAATTTTCTGAGTGTCTGTATAACAAAGGTAGACACACGTTTTATTGTTAACAACAACCTCTTGTACAATTATGTTGCCCTGGAGGTGGCAGCTGCATGGGATTGTTACATGGATGGTTCATAAAAAAACAGCGTACTTCGTACATGGACTTCATGAGTACATATAACCTGTGATTTTCGAAATGATTTTTTTCTCACGAGCTGGAAACCTTTGGATGCATTTTCGAATTTGTCTCATTCTAAGAACCCTTTGGACAAGACACCCTGCTAAGTAGTATCGGTTAGGTCGGTAGAAATACGATCAGAACCGCTTATGCAATATAAACACGGAATAAACGAAAACGTTATGGCTTCTTAGTTTCTCCCATAATCCTCCACACTTTAGAATAGATCCATTTCTCGATAAGTTATACCTTATTATTTCTATGCAAACCTTCTTAAATTCAAGTACGAGCCGTATAACTCAAATTTCCTCTGTTAGAAAATAGTTTACTGAACAGAAAGGGAAAGGTTAGTTAACAAGCGCTAGATACCTGAGGATAGGATCGAATGTTCATCTGTAAGTATTCGGGAATAGTCACACCAGTGACTAACCACTCCACACCAACATCTTCAGTTTAGTTAAACAAGACCTTATGTCAACGGTTTGACATCATGTTAATTTAAAACAAGAATAATCGGAGGAAACTTGAGAAGACCTCTCATAGAAATTTTCCTGTCAAATTCGTAATTGTAATCTTCATCCTTATAGTTCATCTATGATCTTCGGTTGTCGCTCTGCTAGTGCACTCAAAGACACCTTAGCACTGTTGTTCTGTGGTAAATCTGTCTTTAAGAAATAATATCTCGTTCATGTTTACAAAATTCTGATTTGGAAACTTCAGTTTTGGGATTATCTGACCTGAGAATATCGATTATTTATAGAACTATTTTTTACTTCGTTATTAGTACTTCTCTTATAATAGACCTAATACTAAAATTGTAGATTTGTCATTGATGTAACTGTCTAATCTACAACGTCTTACGCGTAAGTCACATCCTTGCTCATCCTGACTCATCGTATTGTAACAATCATCAATTTATGATGACGAACAAATTTAGGCTGGAGATAGAACAGTATATTTAATATAGATGAAAGGCTGTTACATAAATATGACCACGCCAGCAAGGTCGAGCCATTCCATCCGATAACTTGAATTTCGAAACAGTGTTGCCGCATCCACCATTATTGACCTTCTCGTAGTGTTACATGTTGAAAGTCCATTTTCCCAGTTTTCTCATGTTCAGCTTTGAGGATTGTTGTTAGGACTCAATGCCACTACATATTCTCATTTTTACCCACTTATCCGTAAAGATCTAGTTAATATAAGTAAATTCTTAGTCGCGATTATATTTAGGTGATGATACCAAGACAGGACAACCATTTTTCATTATAAGTTCAATTCAATATTATGTTCTTGGTGCAATCAAGACTTCTCAGCACAAAGTATTCCAGCGAGATTCCGCTTCTTATTTCTTGATCGATATTGACGATAAATATTGAGCGATCACCAGTTAGATGCTAGCATTTCAGGGGTCGACACCTGAATAATGTTCATTCGTTTCAGTGTATATTGTCAGCTACCACGATGTCTCCTATTGAACATTTTTGTAACTTGTACCGAGAGAGGTCGTAAATATTTCACAAATGCACCTAAATAGGTTATGCAATGAATTGATGTAACGCTCTGTTCAGATAAACAAGGAAACAAATTGTTGAAATATCCACATAGCAGGAACAGGTAGCCCAAATATTCAAGCAGGCCACCGGACTGCTAAATTCATTAGTCTGCAACGATCCAACGGTAGTGAATTCCCAAGCAGCATTTTGTAAATTTGTTTACTTTGGCTTATATATTGCTGTCATTACGACACTAAGTCCTTTCATTCATGGTTTATCTCGTCTAGATAAACTCTAAACCCTATTGCTTCGTCACTTTATTTAACAACAAAAACTTTACGACCCAATATACTGAGTGACGAATAAATAACTGCATTTGCGAAGTGCTGTATTGAAAATTTACAAGTGAAATATTTTTACTCCAGAGCAATTTAATGTTTAGACGTTTTAAGGAGTTGCTTATAGACAAATAAGGCTTTCGCATCTATGTTTTAATAGTATTATTCGTGTGAAGCGTGGTGTCCTTTGTATAAAAAGTCCGCTGAGCGCTCTTATTGGGGTTATTTTTGAGGGTTGGAGTCTTAGGCAGAGTTGAGAAACTGATTCATTTATAAAAAGCAATAAACTATCGTTATTCTACTGCACCAGGTGACAGAATTTTAGTGACAGTTCACCTAATGAATCGTTCAGACTCGTTATTTCATTGAAACGCCGTAATCCTTTCTTGTTGACATAATTAGGCGAGCCAAAGTAATGTTTTTCACCGGAGAGAATCCCTGGTTAAAAGAATTTCCGCGAACGAATTAGGAACTTGACGGGGGATTGAGGTGATTTTTCACGAAGAAAAAATAATGGTCGGGACATATTATGCTTATGTGCTCAAGCCATTGTAATAACTAGACAATTATTTCTATGACCTTCGGAACGGAGAAGTGGCACGACCAACTTTAATATCTCATTAAGAGAAGATTTGAAAACTTTATAAGTGATAAACTGAAGTAGATATTAAAGATTATGTATTTTTGTGACTATTATGTAAACTATCGATTCTACTTTTACTATGTGGTGCTCGCTTAAGTGGTTGATTCTATTTTAAAATTGTTCTACGCAAAAGTTTTCTATCAGTGTACAAGCTGTTGGTATACCTTTTACAACTCTTAACTTACCACTGGATAATTATTTGCTCTTCCTCCAACTCTCTAACGTGTTTGACTTTGTCAGCCATCGACCATTTCTTGTCTGTATTGGTGCACGACTTTATAATTCATATGTACATCCATATAAGTGCCTGAAGTATAATGGTAGAAGTGTGCCTGCTCTCCAAGCCCTTAAGTCAAATTTAATAGCGGAACGGAAGATATTGTGTACCCGATGCTGAATTATCTGGACTACATATTGGAGTGTACTGGGACTCGATAAACCTTACCCGGATAATTATGGATGAAACTTTGTTCCAGAAATTAAGTCAAGGGATGCTTGAGAAAGAACAAGGACGCAACAGGGGGCGTCGTATATTCTCAGAGTCAGCCCAAACCGATGTGGCGGATTTAATCGTAATTCCTAAATACTAATCACAACCTTAATTTGGATTTAACTGGAAAAGTATGTCTGCTCAACCTACACGACATAAATATTCAATATCAACAGTCATTCGAACCAATGAATTGCAATAAACAATTTATAGTCAGGTGTTCAGTCTTTCATTGTGTGAATATATTCATCATGAAAGATGACTTCATAAGGGTTCATTGTCGTTTTCCTGAATATTCTAATCCATGTTAACTCAAAGAAACTACTGAAAAAGGTACTTGTGCAATGATAACGCTCATTTGTATTTGTATAGCCGTAACTTTTATGCAATTCACAAAAAATACAGTGCTCTCATAAAAGACATTTTTTGTATGACTGCTTCGATACAAACAACAACCAGTATTGAATTCATGAAGAATTACTGATACTCAGCGACACGTGTGAATTGAGAAGTCACACATCGACGTATCGAAACTAATTCCTACGATATTCCACATTGCACCTCAGTTCACTTCATTTAATTTGGTAAAGATATTTCAGGATTGGATATGAACTATCAATTCAAAGGATGATGTCATAACATTCCCACTGGATGGTCTTAAGAGCGTGGAGGTTGATAAATTCGTGTTTAGCATTTCAACAAATTTACAAGCAAGTTCTACTAAAAAGCTTTTCAAGTGAATGATAAATGATAACATGTTTTTTATAGTCATTTTGTTCTTTTCACTTGGTATTGTTTGGCTTGTATCTTCCCACTGAGGTTTAAGACTGCAATTGATTGGTTTGTTATTGGCATATGTGCATACTGTGCGTACGCCTCGATATTGCCTTAATTCACACGCTTTTTGAAGCAATGATGAATAGTGGCTAGAATTGGAATCCAGGATGCGCGTTTCGCCCTACTTGGGACTCGTCAGCTGGATGTACCTGCATCCATCCCATTGCACAAGCAAGTGGCTATCGGGACTCAGTAGCTGAGTGGATAACGCGATGGCGTTTGAAGCGAATGGTACTGGGTTTGAGTCCCAGAGTAAACATCAGTTCTGAGATGCAGGTATATCCAGCTGACGAGTCCCAAATAGGACGAAACGCGCATCCTGGATTCCACTGCTAGCCACTATTTATCGTTGCTTACAAAAAATTTTGATCTTTTTTTATGATTTCTTTATGGTTATCTATACCATGAAAGGTCATTTTTAGCATAAAACTTAGGGTCAGTAACAATCTCAGCTCAGTGCAGTTTGTTCTGTGCTACTGTCTGTCAAGTTTTGTTAATCTTCAGCGCTTTATTATTGATTATTCGACGACGACAGGTTTTTACAGCGTCGTGTTTTGAAGTTTATAGTCTGTTGGACATACTGCTCACATTGGTCAATAAATGTTGTTTGTCAGATAATACAATGGGGTTAATGCCTTTTAACATAAATACAACTGCCCACTAATGGTATTACATACTCCCGTCGCATTACTGTTGTATTGAATCTTTGTATTCGTCAATAGTGGGTCTTGTTCATTTATTTATTATCTTCAGATCGAACTGTATATACTAACATTGCTCCACTTCCTTGTGGATTAGATGTCTATGTCAAGGGTTCGGGGAGTGGCCCCCTAAAGAACCACCTGCTTCCATTCATGTTCCCAGGCAGTATCACATTCCTCATACAAATCAGTGATAACTACCACTAGCCTGATTGTTACTGTGTGGTGCAAGTGTGTTTGATGCCCCTTTGTACTAGTGTTTATGTGTTCAAACAAATAAATCATCACTTTTACAGGACGCACCTAACTGAAGGTACTCGGTCATGCATCCACACCAGACCACGAGTGGGTACGCCTTGCTGTGCATCCTCTACAACGCTTAGTCAGTTTAGAACAATCGCTTCTTGTTATATCATATGTTTTTGAACTCCTTCATTTCTAACTTTTGATTTGACTGGGTCAGCATACTTCGTTTATAAAGATGTTACGTGTAAAGACGTTGTCTTCATCTGCATTTGTTTGAGTGTATGGGATAGGAGGGTTAGGTCATCTGCGAAGCCCAAATCGTCTAACTGGTTCCGAAATGTCCACTGCGTCCCGTGTTTTACCTCAGTTGTCGAGATTTTCACAATCCAGTCAACCACCAGAAGAGGAATGGAGAGAGTAGACAGCCTTGTCTGACTCCGGTCCTTACTTGGAATACAGCTCTCAGCTGTCCTCCATGCACTCGTTGCACTATAGTCCATCGTATGAGTTCCGGATAATGTTGATAATCTTCTCGGGAACTCCATAGGATCGATGAAGTCTCCATAACCTTTTCCTATATACGCAATCAAACGCCTTCTCATAGTCAGTGAAGTTGATGTATAGTGACGAGTTTCACTCAACCGACTGTTCAACAATGATCCATAGCGTCGCGATTTGGTCTGCGCACGACTGATCCTAACGGAATCCATCTTGTTGATCTCGAAGTTCGGCGTCTACTGCGTCTTCCACCTGGTTCAGCAACACTCTGTTGAAAGCTTTTCCTGGTACTAGCAGTAGTGTGATGCCTCTGCAGTTTTCAAATTTCCCCAGATCTCCTTTATTTGGAATCTTGATGAGGTGTCCTTCTTTCCAGTCCATCGGCACTTGTTCCTTCTCCCAAATCTTTTTGAATAGAAGGTAAAGCATGTTTGTAGTTACTTCGATCTCTGACTTCAGTGCTTCAGCTGGTATGTTGTCAGGTCCTACTGTTTTCCCACCCTTGATTTGTCTGATGGCCATCCTGATTTCTTCGGTCGTCGATTGATTGACGTTTATAGGAAGATCTGTGTGTGCTGCTTCGATGTCCGGTAGATTCATTGGAGCGGGAGTTCCTCGAAGTATTCTACCCATCTGTTTCGCTGTTGTTGAATTTCAGTGATTGGCCTGCCTTCTTTGTCTTTGACCGGTCTCTCTGGTTTACTGTATTTCCCTGCTAGTTTCTTCGTTGTATCGTAAAGCTGTTTCATATTTCCTTCTCCTGCAGCTTATTCCGCCGTCGTTGCTAGTACGTCCACGTATTTCTGTTTGTCAGATTTAATGCTCTTCTTCACTTGCTTATTTGCTTCTGTCTACTCAGCCTATGCCTTGACTTTCGTCGCTCGTGTTCGGCTGTTCTTGATTGCTGTTCCCGCGTTCTTTTATTCGCGAATCTTGTCCAAAGTTTCCATAGAAATCCATTCTTCACGACGATGCTTCTTGTGACCCAGAACCTCCTGACATGTTGAAATTAGTGCTTCTTTGGTTGCTTTCCAGTTGTCCTCCCTTTAGTTTCTTTTTTCAATAGATCCTGTAAGACTTGGAGCCTGTTGTTTTGAGTCATCCTGAATTAGTTGATTTCTTTAGTATCTCCGAGGAAGGCTGTATTGAACATTTGTACTGCTGTTTCCCCAGCTGTTTAGTGTTTTGTAGCGTAAGTTTTATCTTGGCTACAACCAGGTGGTGATCTGAAGCTACGTCACCCCCACTCGTGGTTCTAACGCCTTCCACTGACCATGTAAATTTTCTAATGATCCAAATATGATCGATTTGGTTCTCCGTGGTGTGTTCCGGTGAGACATGTAGCTTTTTATGGGAATATTATGCCACCTATAATAAATATGTGGAATGTACATAGATTTGCAAATCTTTCACCATTTTCGCTTCTCTCTCCTAGTCCATATCGTGCCATGATATCTTCACAACCGTTGTTGTCCTTTGCAACTTAGCGTTTGAATATCCCATCAAGACGGTTAGGTCGTTTCCTGTGCGCTTCGTCATGATCAATCGCGGCCTCTCGTAGAACTGATCATCATCGTCGTCATTGCTATCATTGGTCGGCACATAAAATTCATTACATTTGCTTCATTCTTTCTTTTGAAGGATGTTTTGATGATCATGAGTCTATAACATTCCCATCCTAGAAGTGCTTTACCCGCTTCTTTGGGCAGAATCAAAGCAATTTCCGGGATGTGTGAAGCACTTTCCTCTTCGTGACCGGAGTATAACAGCATCTCTCCTGTATCTATCCTTTGCTGTCCAGCTTAGGTACAATGGGTTTCGCTGATTCCGAGCACTGCCAATTTGTATCTCCTCATTTCCGTTGCGACTTGACTGGTTTTTCCGGCTTCCACATTGTCCGGACGTATCACGTACCTATAAAAATTGTTGCTCTGGTTGTTAGAAGGGACATCGGTCTCGTGACTTTCGAAGAATGTCAGCTTTCATCCTGAGGCGCCAAAAATTTTCCTGGAACTCGGAGGGCAGAGTTTAAATGGTTTAATTTGTTTATTCTGGTTGGAGCTCTTTAGCGAGATTTTTTCTATGGGATGGGGTTGCCGACTTCATGCCCAACCCTCCTCCTTTACCCAGGCTTGGGATCGCCAGCAACTCCAGAAGAGCTACATGTGGAGTTGTCCATCGTCTCTACTGAAAACTAAGCCAAGCGGGTAGGAGACCGTCTATGGTCTGCTCTACGATCAGTCTTCATACATGTTTGTTCGGAGTTTCGCAAATTCTTTTTACTCTGAAAACAGGGCGGAGTGATTCCCCTGACTTTTGGACAGGTTTGATAACCAAACGGCGTGTGACTATTGAGCCATTTTTACTTTCATTCACTTATCTGTAAACAAAATCAGACCACGGGCAACTAAAAACTATTGTTCCGGTAGAGTAAAGCTATCGTAGGAAGTTCGAAATTGTTGCGATCTTGTCGATGCTAGTAAAACTATGTAGACCTATTATTCTGGAATATCATCATAGAATAAATCTCTAATTATAGTGGTGCACCGATTGTAAGTCAGTGTCGGAAACTGAGGCGAAACCAAGTGCTAACGAGCCGTATTTTCGGTTGCGGAGGTCAAGAGTAATAAAAAGTAACGATTTTAAGGATCATAGAGATATGAGTTTGATATGTGTTAGGTAACACATTTGTTAAGGCAGGAAAGCTTGCGGACGGACCTGAATTGACGTCAAACCCGGAAAACCTTGAGTTACTCCATGTGCGATAAAGTGACAGCTATACGGAAATATTAGTATTTTCCGTCTCGAAAAGCAGAAATATATGTATCTAAGAAAATTGACTAGTTATTTCGCTATGTCTGAAGTGGGGACTGTACTGTAGAACGCGCTTTAAATACCGCCTCTTAGTTACACCTACTTACTAAAATTTCTCCCTCTGGAGTATTCGTAAGACCAACAACCATTTTAACTTTTCCAAACACGAACTGTGTTGATTTCAAATACCTAAGTTTGTATCCAGATTCTTCAGTGTTTCTAGAGGCGGAAAACCATTGCAAGATCAATTTTATCATTTGCACAAGTACCTGAAAAAATTTGAACAGAAACCGGATTACTTTTGCATACAATACTAAAAATAACGAGTTGAACTTTCACCTCCACTAATTTAGAATGCTTCGATCAATTACGGTGCCACTTACATCCTGTTTCCGAAAATCCTAGACATCAGTAACCTGCATTATGTATTGCAACTGTTGGAATAGCCGCTCTTACAAGTGTGACCTTCGCAATTGTTATAATTTTCGTAGATGTCGTTGTGCATTATTTGTCGATGGAGGGTGTCCGTACAGTGACGCTTAAGTCGAATTCCGTAACTTCGTTTACCATGCTTATATTTTATAAATATAGTCTTTTAGTGCGGCACAACGCCGTGGTGATCACATTGAAACTCACAAACGATGGGCTGCTGGTCAAAACAAGCAGCGGACTATCGAGAAAAACACAGCTAAACTAGAGGAGGATACAGAGGATTTGCACAATGATTTGGTTGACATGGATGTTGGTAAAATTATAATGCAGGCAAGGCAGGAGAAAAACTTGACACAGAAAGATTTGGCTACCAAAATTAACGAAAAACAACAGGTATTATATTCAGTGTTTGCTCATTGCTGCAGGTAATTGCAGAGTACGAACAAGGTCGTGCAGTAAAAAACCAAGCTATTATTTCGAAACTAGAGAGGGCTCTGGGAGTTAAATTGAGGGGTAAAGATAAAGGAAAGCCTTTGGGAAGTTCGAAGAAAAATTAGTCCAGAGTTTTATAATCTCTCACCTTTGTCAAACATTGTTATCCTCTCTAAATGACCTAAAGTGATATGTACATTGACCTTTATAAAATAGATTGTCATTTTACGACTAAATCAATAGGCTGCTCTGGACTTGCTGCTGCGTATCTGAATATAATTATTTCCTTACGTATTTTTTATTTTATCATTGGCAGCTGCCGTTAATGACACCCCATATTGGCTATTGTAAGTGGATAAAGGAGATATTGGATCCCCGACCAGTCTATGCATTCCATTATCGATCAAACTTTTATTATTGGTAAGCTTGAGATTTCAACAATGTATTCCGTGAAATGTGCCCACCGTAACTGCGATCGCAAGTCACATGCAATTAGTGGTTGTAAGCATCCCAACAACTTTAGTAAGCAAAGAAATCAAGTTGTTTATGCTGCATCTTATTAGAAAGCCTGTATGTTGGGTCTAAAAAAGTGCTCCAGTTACCACCTAAAGGACAATATAAGTTGGTTTGTCATGTCTTTATGCTGCTTTTTATCCCTTAACATTATTCAGGGCAATAAGTCGTGAACGATTTTTCCATACTATTATATCTACCAGTAGTTGATTTCAAAATTATTCTCTTATTGGGTAGGAGGGAAAGTCTTGTTTATTTCAATTGTCCGGATAACTTTTAGGAGGCAAATTATTGAAGTACACTCAATAAAATTCATTTTTGATATGAATTATGCTTGTTACAGAAACTTGCTGCTTGTTTGCGTTACATAACAGTTAAAATATAAAAAGGACTAAAAGAGAAGTGATATACGACTCCCGTAGCTCAATGTATAGAAAGTGACGGCGTATGTAAGTATTTGTAGTTCGTATTTGTATTCAGTTTGATTGAAAATTTACGTGAAGCACCAAATAACCGTTTCGTCCTAGTACCGAACTCCTCAGGTGGCTGAGGCTGCTAGGTTTGAACCCCACTTGCGGTATCGCGGGTACGCATTGCCGAGGGATCCTGTACTAGGACGAAACGGCGGTTTAGTGCTCCCAGTTTTTCAATGATGCTCCGACATTGGTCGGTTCATGATTTCTGAAAATAATTGGGAAGGAGCAGAAATTAGAAATAAACCATAGATTATGGAAGATGGAAGGAAAGGTTTATACCATGGCATAATGGAAGACTGAACATACTGTTTTTGTACGCTATGGTTAGACCTGAACTGGTAGATAGCTATATCGTCTGCTGTACATAAGTTTGGAGTCCCCTTGAACCGACTTTCCTGATTATGAATTTAAAAGAGGCTTCTTGTGAGGCGGTGTCACTAAAATTAACTATGTCCTCCAAGATTGTGCCTTTGACTTTTATAGTCCTTTAAAACTCCAGGCAGAGTAGTGTTTGGAGACGCATTTCAAAAGAACCCGCCTTGTTCAGCCAACTATCTGCTCCATATGGCCAAGTAAGTGGTAGATCCACATTGATTCGACCCTAAAGCGAGAGCTTATCCTCCACACAACTGCGAGTTGTAGGTCTACTAGAGAAAATAAAACGAAGTTTAACCTAACAGAATGTATTTCCCGAAAATCTCGAAAGTCTATTCCTGTGAATTTCTGCTACAGTATCTCCTTTAAACTGAATGTTTACAAAGAAAGTCTCTGGTACTAAGGACACTTTCACGTTGTTGTTTCGGCTCTAGATTTTTCTCAATGAGTCTAGGTGGGTGTCCATCGTTGATCAGTATCTCCCATAGTCTTTCAAGCTTGATATTGATTGCATCCTTAGCATAGATTCGTCTAGCCCTCGTTCAGACAGGTCAGGTTTTTCATTTGCTTCGGCGGTACTCAACTTTGCAAATCCATGTGTCGACCCTTCCAAATTGACTTTTCATACATAGATTTTTACAGAGGATCATCAGGTTTACTTTTCAATAATCATTTGTGAAGTAAAATTCTTAATCCGACTCTTATTCCATTGCGAATTAATTGGTTGATGGCGATTATTCCATAGTCAATGTTATATCCTAGTGAAGATTAAACTATGGGTAGCTTCTGAGCACTATTAGTGGACTAATATTATATATATACTTATTGCATATCTATTCAGTAACTAGATTATGTATATCTTTATTTCTCTTGTTATAAGATTTATTTTGACCTGTAGATTACTATTACACAATCTACTGTTCTTAAATTAGACTCAGTTTATTAATTACAGTCTCCCACATTCACAGCCACATTTTGGCTTGATCTTGTACAAATTTTATTTCCTATTTTATGGTGTGATTTGGTCCATTTTGGTTTGTATATGAACCAGTCAGTCAACTACAACGTAGGACCAGGCACATATATGCATCGGTCCAAAATGCCATACCGCATTAACACAACAAGATGTACACCGGATTCATAAAAGTAGTTAATTCAGTCGTGGTAATATATAAAAGAAAGATTGCAATAAGGATATAGTACAGGAAGAAAGAGTTAGTTCATAGAAAGAAAGATATGAAGCGATTTTAATCTCATAGTTTAATAGAAGACAGAGAGTGTATACACCTACGCAATTGTGATAGATTCTGAGCCATGTCACACACAGTCTCCAACCATTGGTTACGATAGTCACGCGGACCTCAACAAAGTAGTCTGCAACTACCAACATGACTCAGACAAGGAGTTAGTGACTTCAAACACTGATACCACGTTTTGATTTGGCCGCCCCTAACCTTCTTCCAACCGTCTTCAACACTAGTTAGCATAGAGCGTCGTGATAATCGGTATTCAGGCATACGCAACACGTGGCCCAACCATCTCAGTCGATGAAGATTCACAACCTCATCAACTGATTAACCATCATTCCCCAATACCCTGTGTCTGACCTCACTATTACTTACCCGGTGATCCCAGCAGATGCCAGCAATATTTGTAAGGCATCAGTCGTCAAATACTAGTAGCTTACGAGTATCTTCTACTCTTAATGGTCACGTTTCGGCCAAACCAAAACGTGGCATCAGTGCTTGAAGTCACTAACTTCTAGTCTGAGCCATGTTGGTAGATGCAGACTACTTGGTTGGGGTCCGCGTGACTATCGTAACCAATGGTTGGAGACTCTTGGTGACATGGCTCAGAATCGATCACAATGGCGTCGGTGTATACACTCCCTGTCTTCCCTTAAACTAAGAGATTAAAATCGCTTCATATCTTTCTTTCTACGAACCAATTTTTTCTTCTTGTACTATATCTCTATATGCAATCTTTCTCTTACATATTACTACCTTTGACCTAACCACTGCTATGAATCCGGTGTTCATCTTGTTGTGCTGATGCGGTATGGCAACCTGGACCGATGCACATATGTGCCTGGTCCTACGTTGTAGCTGACTGAATGGTCACGTTTCGCCTCCGTAAATTAAGACAGAACCGACTGCGGCGCAGTCTACTCGTCCTTTTATTGATAAACGGATATCTCGCCTTCGCCATAAGTGACGTAAGTTGGCAAAAGACAAACGAGATTTTCGAATCCATGCAGAGATTTCGTCAGACACCAACCCACTAGGGCTGACCAGACTTCCAAGATAAGTGAAGTTGTCAACGCGTTCGACTACTTCACTCCCTATCCTTAGTTCAGGTGTTGACGCAGACCAGTCCTGAAGCAACAACTTGCATTTAGAGGGAGAGAAGCGCATTCCAAACATCCTGGCATTGTTGCTTAGTGCTACCAGAAGACTGTATTTCATCAGCGTCTTCACCAAACAGGACTGTCATCTGCGTATTCTAAGTCGATAAGTGGACCTCCTGGATGGAGATCAATACCCGAGAACTCAGTCGACGAGAAAGTTATTTCCATCAGTAGATCTATGATGAAGTTAAACAAGAATTGAGAAAGTGGACTGCCTTGACGGACACCTAATTTTCTTGTGTTTACAGTTTACGAGTCTTAGTTATGCGCCCGATAATTATTGAGGCCAGTATTTTAGATGCTATATTAGTCAAACTAATCCCTCTATGGTTATCATAAGTTGGTTTGGACCCCTTCTTATATATTGGGACAATCAGTGATCGTGACCAGTCAGATGGGATAACGTCCAACTCCCAGATTTTAGCTAAAATATTAGTCAACCTAATCGCTAAAATTCGGCCACTATCCTTAAAGACCTCTGGAGACAATCCATCTGGACCAGCTGCCCTTCCTCGTTTCAGATTAACTATAGCCTTTTGAACTTCAGCTAAAGTTGGGGGACTCACTTCAATGTTCCATCCACACTGTCTGGGAATGGAGGGTAGTTGTGGAGTAGCTGAAGGCCAGCTGAACTGTTTTCTAAAATGTCCCGCCCATCGTTCTAAACGTCTGGACTGGGAGCAGGTGAAAGTGTCATCTTTTGCCGAAATAGTCTGACTTACACTTGACTTATTAATTCCAGTTTCTTTTATTAGTCTGTAGAGCTGTCTTGTGTTCACTATAGTCGCCGCCTTTTCCATCTCTTTTGCTTTCGTTGCCCACCACTGCTCACGGTCGTTCCTTAGACTTTCGCTTAACTTAGATCTGATTTGTTTACGCTCTTCATCATGTTCAGAACCTGATGGGATGAGTTTACGAGAATCCATCAGTGCAATAGACCTTGAAGAAATCCATTGGTTCCTTGTAACTCTGTGGTTTAAATCATTAATAGATGTCACGACTGTTTCCACAGCTGTTTGTATATCTTCCCAAGCAACATCTGGGTCAGCCTCGTTTTCGAAACTACCTAAGTGTGACCTCAGTTGTTCCTGAAACCTACTTTTGATTTTCTCGCCACTCAGTTTAGTTTTAATGGGTCTTCTTACTGTGGCTTTTTTGCGTCCAGCGAGGCGCAAGCAGATGCGTGCCCGTATTAGGGCATGGTCGGAGTCCAAGCTGGTACTCCAGAATGAGCGACGATCTTCTACCGACCCTCTCCAACGATGACTGATGACAATATGGTTTATTTGAGTTCATCGTTGGTTTAGTGTAGGGCGTCGCCATGTTAGACGATGTCTCTCCTTATGTTTAAAATTTGTGTTTACTAAAAATAAACGATTTTCTGAGCACAGTTGCAGCAGACGATCACCATTATCTGTTCGTTGTGCCGGAATACCAAAATGCCCACCTAAATGCCTTTCTGTTAAGTTTAAGCTACCTATCTGTACATTAAAGTCACCTGCTACGAGTACTATGTCTGAATGTTTAGCTTTCTGAAAAAGTTCAGAGAGCTTTCTGTAAAATTCATCTTTCACTTTATTCAGGCTACAGTCAGTGGGAGCGTAGGAATGAACGACGAAAAGGCAACGACGTGTGTCACTATCCTTCCGAGCTCTTACGGAGCCGTTTAGCCGAACAGCAGATAGACGACTGTTGACGGAGATCCACTCTAGCAGTGCTTGTTCCGCCCTCATGCTTAGTGCTATGCCTACTCCTGCCAGTCCACGAGAACTGGCCATCGGGTCACCAGATAAACGGAGGGTGTATCTCGTCGGCTCTCCGTTTCGCCGAGGTGGGGTGAAGTGAATAAACACACTGGGATCCTGTATGCGTGTTTCGGAGACACAGCATACATCAGTGGTACGAGATTCTAAGGTTTTAGCCAAGGCAGCCTGGTGACTGATTCGACATAGGGCGCGTAGGTTAAAGGCACCAATGTGTAGTTTGGAGCGAGGTTTCAGAAGACCTGGGACAGTGTTTTGCGCACTATAATCGTTGGCTATGGTGACACTTGAGGAAGAAGCCGAAAGAGGAAGTTTAGAGTTGAAAGTCGATGTAGGAGGAATAATAGGAATTGAAGAGTGTGGTTGATTATGAATACAGTGGTCTTGAGTGCTGTTAGACGTATGAGGGCGGCTATCATTTCCCGGTAGCCCACACCGTGGAAGGGTTCTTCTGGAGACACCTGAAAAGGAAATTGGATTGAAGGTGGTTTTAATGAATTGAGAGCGTGATCGCAGTGCCCTAAGGACAACTGCTTGAGGTTGGTCACACACGACCATTTCGTGTTTAATTTTCGTGTTAGCTCCGTACTTGTTGAGACCTTACCGCCGGAGACGGATTTCCGTGGGATGAGGCGAGGTGTGCATTTTTGGGGTCGACCTTTTCTAACCCCACTCCTCCTTGTGGGAAGGCAGCATCTCTGTTATGCTGGTTCTCTGAAGGAAACACCTTACTGCTGTCACACCTCTGTACAGTCAGCAGTACGACTTCTCCCTCGGACCGTGGGTTTGTTGCTTTTAGTCTTACCGCTCTTCAACCGACCTGTCTGGCGTGGTATGACCTTGAGGAACGATTATTCCAGCCAATATAGCTCGATTGGTTTATCACGATAGGCAAGCCCGACCACCACGTCAAGGTAGCAACAACGGTCGGGTATGTGAACGAAGTACGTTTAGAATAAACGATTCACATAATGGAGGCTGGTATCGGTGTTCTGGACTCAACTGGCAGGGTTAGGACGACAAAAGAAAAATAAGAACGCTAGGCTGCTCATACAGGCCGACCTTTATAGGTTTGACACAGTGGTAAGATTGCATAGGTCGCGCTCTGATTGGCAAATAATTCACGTGATAATTAACCGGGCTAAGAAACAACAGTCAATGAATATTTTAAAGTCTTCGGTAGGTAACTGCTTGTAGATTGAGAATTATCGACATGAAACTCGTCATTGTGAATTCAGATTGTCCATATTCTCAAAACGTTAAAAGGACCTAAATAGATTCGAAAATCTACTAAGAAAGTCGTCACGTTATTTCATGTTGGGTTTAGGGATTCAGGGTTAGAATAAAGTGCTTTAATCCTAGAGGCTTCATCTGATTAGTTCGTTCATAAAATATGGTTACACAACTTTAAGCTTTGATTTAGGATTAAGAGTTTAGGGTTAGGATTTAGAGATAGTGTTGGTAGTGTTATACGCAATCTTTGGAGTCAGAATTGTGCATTAAATTCGTTTAACATAACTATTCTTCCTCGGTCGTGGCAGAAATGACTTTCTATCATCATTTTAAACCTTTTGAGCTATATGCAAAAAATTTCTTACTTTTTAGATGTGATATTCGAATTTAATGCAACATTCCGGAAGTTGATTTCTGGATTCTGCTTCGCCCGTCCGTTTTTTAAAGTAGTTACATCGATGACGTCAAATTAACATGGTTTGCAGATAAAGTAAAATCAATCAGTAGTCTTTATATTAGAAATAATATTGCTGTTATTCAGTGAATCTGTCAGACGAAATTGGAAAGCACTGACTCAGTAATCCAAACTAAAAGTATCTGCTAAATCTGTGGTATTATTTATCTTACCTATATAACTGGTATTCGTCATGACTAAAACGCTCCTTAATGCACCAGTACAATGCATTTAAATCTATTTGGGACTTAGATGTATATATGAAGCTTATTTTCATTCACAAAAGTGCTATCTCAGTAATATAAGCATATTATCTTTAATATACCAGAATCACTATTAACTTTGTAGTGAAAATACACGTTAGCAATACTAAATAATTACGGAAACATTTCAGTATTAATATAAACAAATGAGGAGGTCAGTGTATACTCACGTTTTTATTACCTTCACATATTATAGCGAGAACGTTACTATAGAGCCAGTGAGTAGGACCTTAGTAGAGGTATCACCATCTTCCGATTCCTTTGTATTAAATCACAAACAAAACCAATAAAGCTGTTGAGGCTTTCATGTTTCCAATAATTCTCCAAGTTACCACATTATTCTTAACATATAAAACAAACCTTCACAAAACTATCTATCTAAACAAAAAGAAAATTACATGTCAAATACAGTTCACTGAAAATAATGAATCTTATTCAATAGTCAATATATGAATTGTTGATCTAATCAGATCACTTCATCCAAACTGAAATTGTATTCCATAATTCTATGTCTTGCAAATCAACTTCATTAAATTAATGTCATCAATGAATAATGACTAAATTCATATAACTGGTTTATCTCATGAACATATTGTGGACTTACATTAATTAATATCAGATAGGATAAATATTTACCAAATAGACTTGCATTTTTTTTTGGCAGATTTGTGTTTACTTTATTAGTTAGTAGTGTTAAATAAAACGTTCTGAACATGTGTATATTCAAGTAACGTCTCTGCACCTTTATTAACATTGTTAAATTTAAAATGGCTAGTCAAAGGCAGCTGATTTAAGTATTTTGTTATCAATACAAATTAATCTAAATTCTTCATTACTTGATAATCTAACTACTAATGTACCATGTTACCTTCGCATCATTAATAATTTAATAATGTTGATGAGATTTTATGAAAATTGAGTGAATTTATGGGTTGTATTTATCACAGACTGATCACTGGATAGCCGGTTATTCCTATGATAGGATTATTAATAAGTATGCATACATCACCAACCTCGAGCTCAAATAAAGAAAGCGAACTATGGTATCATTAAAGAAGAACTAGAGATAATTTAGCGAAGTAAAGTTTCTTTTCAACGATATGATTTACTCGAGCTGTACAGTTTATTTAGTTGAACAAATAAACATTTGTACATTGAGGCACCAAATACATATGCGCCACACAATAATATGGACATTGTGAAGAAATAGAGAATGTAAGGTACATATACTAAAAGACGAACAACAATGAACAGAAATTAGTGTATGAGAGTGAAATAACAGTAATAGGAGAAACAGATCAGTTAGCAAAAAATTTAACCAGAAAGAAGTCTTTCAGTTAGAAAAATATTCTCCCGGTTATGAAGGAAGTACAAGAAATTCACTACAGAACCACTACTTGCCTCTATTCTGATCCATGTCTGATAACTTCTCAAGCCACTGTGTTGCACCAACTTTACGACCCCAACCAACAGAAGCCAGACCTATACAATTTTCTTTCATGCCACGACACTATGTCATACACTGGCCACCTCTTGGCTTTTTTCAACCAGTCCCAGAGCAACATATAATACACGATGTGGAATTTGTGGTATGACATTCGTAGGACATGTTCAAGCCACTGAAGTGGATGTTTCAAGATGATGAAATCAAGTGAATTGTCGTCGCGGCACCCGAACACACGTTGCCGAAGTTGAAGAGGAATGGTTAGGTTGGACAACCCTCCCTAAACCCAATACTTGAATGGAACAATGGAGAGGGGTGGTTGTATGCCTCACTCTGCTTAAGGTGTCTTCATATAGGGCATTTAAGATGTTGATAAACTTCTCAAACACACCTTTCTATAATAGATAATCCCATAGAAAAGCCCTGTCCAACCAGCTGAAAGCGATCCAGATATGAACACCATGATTGTTGGCTTGCAATAAGTATGACGGTGTTATAACATTTGTAGGAGGGTGAATATACGATCAATACATGCTCGATCAGAACAAAAACCAGTCTTTTCTTCGAGAGTTAATCTTTCCCAGGTTTTGAACAACCTACGAAGTATGACGGAAGCCAATAGTTTGGACGAAATTAGAAGTAGACTTATCCCCCGGTAGTTGTTGCAGAAACTAAGTAGACCCTTTTCAAAGATACGGACAACTGTCAATTTATTCCGTGATGTTGGATCACTCTAACTGCCAAACCGGGAGGTCGACAGATGTAAGTGTTTTGCATCCCGTCATCATCACAGATTGCTTAGCTCACGCCAGATTTCTTTCTGTCAGTGACTCGGATGAGTTAGAAAAGCTTCCGTCAGTTAAGAAATGCACCTTCTGCTTCCAACTCATTGGCACGCTCTGACCACCAGGCTTATCAGTGCTTACTCAAGCTCTGCCCTACTTCATTGCGTAACAGTCGTCATTTGTGGTTAAACTCACGGTCACCCGGAGTAGACCGACGGGCTTCAGTGAATTGTAAGGAGCCTGAAGAAACCCAGTGCTTATAAGCGACTTTACTCGCCATTGTCATGGCGTCATACAATTGCAACTAATGCTCATCTATACTTTTCGGTAGGATGGTAGCTAACCTTGAACCTAGCTGAGTTTGATATTTAGTTGCCACAGGAGCTGCAACCAATTTACTGACGTCAATCTGTTTAGGGCGATGAATTTGTTGGCCACTGAAACATAAAGATTAGCGCAAACAAGTGCATGATCAGAGTCAATACAGGTATTCCAAAAGGAGCGGCAGTTTTGTACACAAAAACGCCAGTGGTTGTTATCAATCTGAGTCCAGACTTGAGATGTAAAGGGAGGACACCAGGTAACGCATTGGCGATAGTTTGTGCTAGCCAAAAATAGGTTGTAGTCTGAACACGTTGCAGTAGACGGTAGCTGTTATCTGATCTGTGACCAACAAGTCCTTCTTTGTCACCCAAACGAATCTCTTCTGTGACTAGATAGTTAAGGCGCCGGACATTCGCTTTTCATCCTCTTAATTTCGTAAACATCACCCTCCCTACGAGAAGCCTGTGAGTAGAACTTTCCTGGTAGTGGATATATACGCGTAGCCATGTAAGAGCATTTCGAAGGAGAGCAGACTTTCCCCATCCTTGACAGTACCAGGGCGTTTGGAGGCATTTATTTGAATACATTTATCCCAGCTGTATTTGTCGTTAATTAACAAACCGAGTAGTCTATTGAAAAATATAATGAGGGCCACACAATTTCAAGTATCAGAAGAAGTTTGTGCAAAGATCGAGAATTTAAAGAAAGGTAATAGGATGATACTAAATTTATAAATGATAAATGTTTACGAGTATGAAAAGGATGAACAATATATTGAAAACATGGAGGTAATAGTAAAAAATTAAAATCAGAAAAACTCAAAAATGATATAAAAATATGTTAACTACTAAATTACCATCAATCAAAACCAGGTGTTAGGCACATGAGAGAATGATGCTTTGCACGTGTCACTTTTCCATAGAGAGCTCAGGTTTGAAAAGATTGATTACTAACGTTTCACCAAACTGCTGGACTAACTTGTGTATTAAAAATATACTTCAATATCATATCAAAAAATTGATCGAAAAGTTAATGAAATCCTTCACATCTTATATGCATATTTCATGTAACAATGGTAATGCTTGTTAAATATTTGTTTATTCAAGTTTCTTTGGCTTTACACAATAAACATTAAGCGTAGGTATGTTGTAGGACCAATATTCTGGGGGAGAGGAATAAGGAAACTCTTATTATTAACAGCATTATAAGAAAAAAACCCTTATTAAGAATTGCCTTTTATAACATTATTGACGTTTAAAGTTCTTTAGAGATGTACAGAAACAGGTATTTTTCCAAAACATACATGAGTGAACCTGAAAAATCTGATTAACACTCAAATGAAGTTTAAAGAAGATTGGTAACAACAGAAAGAACTGAAACACTATGGTCAGATTCCAATTTTATTGCTTAGTGTTTGACACATGAGAATCCATACTATACTGTTAGTTACGTTTTGGATAAATTTAAATAATGTTTATTTTTACTGTTAACTATTTTATATATATCTATGCTATTTTGCCATATAAAAACAGCTCTGTTTAAGAATCATTTGTTCTGACTTTTGATATTCAGTCATTGAGGGATTTAGATTAATGATTCACTTTTAGTGAGTTATCGTTATTCGGTTACACTAATCACTAATATTAACTTCCGGTAACTCAGTTCATATACACGCTTTCTATAGTATCCCTATCGGTTGTAATATGGATCATACTCAGAACAGGATTAAGCAATGATTGTAAACTGATTATACACTTTCTTGCCTTGAGGTAGTACAACGATGAAAGTTATGTTAGGTGAGTACCGATCTTACGTCATTTTCAATTACATCTACCAATTTCCATGCAACTAGAAAAAAAGGTAAATTGAGAAGGAAGATCTACGATCAGTTATTTTCCAATACAAGCTATCTTGAAAGACAATGGGATTTTCGGCATCCTGTATGTCATCACGCTATTTAAATACAATTAGAATTCAATTGAACTGAAATGCGATTTAAAGACAATTGATTAACTTTTCAATATATGGTTTAATGAAACACACAAGAACAGTTAAAGAGATGTTCGAAGGAATTTTACTATAGTAGTAAATTCTGGAACATTGTATTTAGTTAGATATTTTTGTTGTTGTACTAGCTTAGGCATTACCTACTCCAACTTATGTTTTAATATATGATAAATGTCAAAATACAAAAAAAGAGACTAGCGTTTACATGAACCAGAATTTCGAATAATTTAAACCGACTTTTTATTCTATAAATATAGCGATAGTCGACACACGTACCTATGAAGATAACTGGATAATGATGGTACATGCAAACAAATAGAAAGTTGCATAACACATAATAAAAAATAAATTGGAGTTTTACACAAAAGTGTAATCATTTCAGTTTACTATAAGTTACAATACTATAGACATATATAAACCCAACGTATTTTAAAAAGTATCCAAATGAAGAACTATAAATTTTCATTTAGTACAAAGCCTTATATAACATTCCTAAAATTACATTTCTGGTTATTTTAATTTTTAAAAAGTGTCTTAATTTACCTTTGTTGACCAGTCTTTTCTGGTACATGTCTATTCTTGTTATTGTCACTTAGTCACAAGTTTTTTTTAAAAGTTGGATAGTGTCTAGTACTGGAATGCCGAAAGTCCGTTTCTAGTTTTGCTTGACTTAACAGAAAATAATATAATACATTACTGTTTAATTTTGTTAAATACGATGAATTAATCCATTGTTGCTTTTTCATTTTAACACATAGATATTGGTACAAGGAGGCACCAAATACGTATGCCCCACACAAATCTCATTTGATATGTGTGAGCGCTGTGATACTGACCGGGTGCCCAAACCGAAGCAGGTGGTTTTTCTTAGAGGGTCACACTCGAAGCCTTCGACCTGAAGGTTTGGTCCACTAGGCAGTAGAGCAAAGTAAGGAGATGTGGTCCCATGGAAGCCGGTGACCAACAATTGGTTCATACGCCATTTGTTCCCGCAGGATACTGGAGCCCATGTGCACCATTGGTTTGGGATCCGGTTAAAGAGCCGTCCTCTCATTTTCGTAAACAACATCCCCCCACGAGAAGGCAGTGAGTAGGACTTCTCTGGCAGAGGATATATACACGTGGCCATGTGAGAGCATTTCGAGAGAGAGAGAGCCCACTCTCCCCACTTTCGACCATACCAGGGCATTTGGGTGGCCATTGTTACTAATTAGAATAATTATGAAAAATAAGGATAATTGATTCGATGTATATACAGTCCTGCGTTTGTTGAACTGATCGAATATTTAGGTTGTATCGTGACCATAATACCATTCATCTCTTTAATTAGAAACCTACGTTACACATTTTCCAATTTTAGCCAACATATTATATGAAGTAATAACACCATCCAATGTCAACAGTGAGTAGTCGTTTGACTTTCAGCTTGATCATTTTCCATTTAAAATTCGAGCAAGTGATCATTTAATGTATATTTGTTATTCAATTATATCGTCTTTTAAGCGTTGATTATTAAAAAAGAAAACACAACCCACTTAAAATAAGGATTTGAGTTTTAAATTGTGTCTATGGAAAGTAATTTGTTTAATCATAATAAAAAAATGTTTCGAAACAACATATGGTTAATATACACTTCTTGATTTTCACAGTATTAAAATATTGAACATGTATAGTCATTGATACTTGAAATTAATCCTGTTATACTTTAAAAATACATAATGCGCAATAATTTGAATAAATAAAATAAACTAACAACAACCTAGTAGGTCGATTTGTGGTGCATGCTACTTATGTTTTTCAACATAAGTAGTATATAACACCAATCAGAAGCCTTGTAGCAGAAGGCTAAGAAGTTCGATTTGAAGAAAACAGAAAGAGAAATGGAAAGGAATTATAAGTAGAAACAATCATACAGAACGTGAAGTAGAATTGGTGGAAGATTTGCAAATAAAGTATTTAGTGTATGGTTCTCATATTTTATGAAGATATTCTGTAATTTTGTGTTAAATAACAAACTGGTTGTCTCCATCTGAGTTCTTGTTCACTACAGATTGACGGATACAATTTACGAGTAATATACATATATATAATAGTGTACTGAATGTGAATTTTCATATTATGATTACTGTATATCACAATAACGAGTGACATTTTTATATGAATTTGCTAAATTCAAATGTCAAGCATTTTATAATATATTGTTAGGTTTGGAGCTTCACGAGTTTACTTAATCTGCGAACGAGAACAAGACTCAGTGAACAAAGACCAGTAATCTAGCTATTGATGCGTTCCAGCCCTGATACCTAGAAGGAGAGGTCCAAGCTTGATATTGTCATGGGAAATTTTTAAACATTAATCAATGAGTTCATCAATTGACTGCTATTAATCATTTAATCGATAAGTTAATCGATATGATAATATTACAAAATGAGTTTTGGGGATATATCGTCCCCAACATATACTGAGACGGTAGAAATGACAATTGCCTGTCACTTTTATATTATGGGACAAACACTAATGCCTAATTAAATGTTATCCCTAATGAATAAAACATTTATTTGTCCCCTTGAACGTTACATATCTAATTTGAACCTAAACATGTTTCATAATTGTGTAGCAAAGTAGTGTAAAAGATCAATTCAGAATTTGTTGAATGATTTAAATCAGTTTATATAATTTTGTCGATTAACTAATGAAATGCACTTGACTGTATTCGGATCCATACCATGTTCTAGCATCAAAATATCCGACCAAGTATTTATGTGTGTATGTATGTATGTATCTGTGTATACACATGGAATGTGTTGTAAGTACTTTCAGGGACATTTTAATCAATGGAAGTGATGAGCTACGATCCAGAAAACATCTACATCAAATCAGTATTTATTCAAAATAAATTCAAAACTAAGAACTTTTTATGGGTTACGAATGGGTTCCAATGGTTCTCCCAATATCACAAATCTCAGGACTAAATATATATCCAGTTACAGTTATGAATTAATAAACTCTCATTTTTAGCACTTCCCCTCAGAAAATTCACTGAACACGAGGTATCCAATATGACTCAGAGATTCGAAAAAAGACTGAATGACAACCGAGAGAAGCAGCACAAACAAGAACGAAAATGTCATGCAGTCAAAGCACACTATAGATAAAGACTATAACCGTCTAGGTACTTCGTTAGAAGTAGAAGGCAATCAATTAAACAACAGAATAAATATAATAAAAAGTGAAGAGTTAGAATAATGTCAATGGCTTATGAAAATGAAAGAACGTACCAGTTAGAAATGGAAAGCGGAAAATGACAAACTGAAAATGAACATATCAGACACGATGTAAATATACAAAATTAAGGTAGATTAATAGGCGAGCAGAGCATATTTGATAAGTATGATCGTTGTGTTATTTAGTTTGGAAAAACAACAAATTATTTAACTGATCATCTTTCCCAAGCTGAACACCAATAATAAATTCTCATTCTGACCAATGTAGTATTTATTTAACTGGATTTGGTGGAATTTTTTAGGATCTTTATATGATTGATTATAAATGATTCAAGCTAGAATTTTCTGTTCAATGATATTCTTTTATTTTCAACATTGTAAACTGTCCACCTCCGACTACGAGATCTCTTACTTCAATTGCTGATCAGAATACGTACCAATCACACACAACCCTGTTAATTACACTATGGATTCAATTGTTATTAATCAAACAAATTACAGTTATTCGATCTTTGTTAACTTGACAGTGTTTATTTATCACGTAACAGAATAATTAACTTCTTGTATCATCGAAGCCCTATGAAGTTCAAATTGAATGAATGCGTATTTACAGAAAATAGTGACTTGATTTGAATAGGTTTGCAGTTCCAAACATAATATTTATGTTTTGAACTAACACAGGTATGATGACTCAAGAGGTGAAGATTATGTAAAGATTCTGTCGAAGTAGGAGACATTTGACTGCTTTTGTTTTATCTCAATAACTTTCCGCAGAGTTTTTGTTATCATGTAAATCAAAATAATTCAGAATAGCGAATTTCTGCGTTGGATCGTGGGTGGTTACTTCTAAACAATGGTCCTCAACTTGGATCAAATAATTGTTTATTGTTGGTCACCAAATTATTGAGTGACTTAAAAATATGAACAGGGAGGGGACTTTTCATACTATTCTGCATCAATGTTCATTCTGGCTTTATTTGTGTATTAATCGTTGAATTAGCCAAAGGATTCAAGTATTTATCGTTAGTTAAATCGAGCCACATATCTAATCAAAAATTTCATTATCAGTCACTTTAATGTTAAAACTTACGTACCTATCTAAATATCAGCGGCTATAAAATAAACGGGCATACCGATAACCGCTACCTAACTAGTCAGTAAGATTTTAGTAAGAAGCAAAATACAGTTGTTGAGTGTTTGACACATAGCTGATATTATTTTGTTGCCGTAGATAGTGAACGGGTAAACAAGGGTAAGATTGATGTGACAGCTGATCGTAGCTAAGCATTGTCTAGGTTTTTCACACACCCTACGAAACCAATGTGGTTAGTAAAGAGTAATTCCAAAACTAGTTTCTTAAAAATTTGATAAGAAGTCATGGTTTGTATGGAAAATAAGAACAGAATTGATACAATATTGCAAAATGACTACGTAAAAATCTAATATGTTTGGTTCTGACTTATAGACTCAATCCTGTTATATTCTCCCTAGACTTGATGGTAATGTATTCGATACAGTGAGTGATACATTGTGTATGTACGTTGTTGAAGCTTCGCAGACCAGGATAGATTTTAATAGGTTACGGTGAAGCAAGAGATCATGTTCTAATCTATTGTGATATTCATTTAGTACATCATTCTTTTTAATTTTAATTCAATGTGAAATTTGTATGGCAGTTGTTTAGTATAACGTTTGTTTTATTTCAATACAACCTTGTTTATTTTAATTTAATATGATATTCGTTAAGTTTTCATTCCATGGAAATCCCTCACTATATTCCCGATATTTCACACATGTATCATATTCATTGACTATTTATCAAAGATCTTTAAACTCTGGATAAATGAATACATTTGATTTAAAAAAGGAGTTGTGATGTTTTTGGAGAATACATAAAACCTTTATCTATAATCAATTTTATTTTCTCCTTTGTTCTGTACAAAATCTCAACTATCCTTAAATTCAAATCTAGTTCCTGTAATTCTAACAGAAAAACAATTACCCAGAACTTATTGCTTTCGATGATTTACACAACTGATATTAGTTGATAATGAAAATTAATTTGAAATATATTAACTAAATCAGAAATCCAAACTCAAGTTAAGATTTAATGTGTCTTAAATTTTACTGCAATATATATATGCTATAACTTGTGGCATGTGTGCCCTGTTAATGTATACGTAATGATACCGCCAATTAGAGAACAGTGAATTATCGACTGGACCAATGACGTATAAAACCGGTGTGAGCAGTCTAGAGTACTTATCGGTCCTGCTTCCTTCCTAGCCCCACCTGTTAGGTCCAGAACACCAATCTCAGCCTCTGCGATATGAATCATTTATTTCAAACATACTGGGTTTATATACTAACCAGACAGACCACATCGTACCATAAACTAGGAAACAACATTTGTACAAGATTTGGCCAAATGTGGTTGTGAATGTGGGCGGTAGTGATCAATAGACAGGGAATAATTCAAGAATGGAAAATCGTATAGTGACAGTTCATAGGTCAAAATGAAGCTTATGATAAGAGGAACACGAATATAAGTAGTTTAGTTACTTAACAATTATACGATAAAAATATACGTATAATATCGATCCATAAATGGGTTCCAAAAGTTCCCATTCATTATTCTCATCGGGATATAACGACATATATACATATAATTTATTTAAAAGTGTTTTAGATAGGCACATTATTGTTTTGTTAAAAGCTTGACAAGGTCAAATTTGTTGAAATTCGAAATATATCCTGGGGTTTCATTTATAAACAAACATACGTATATACAAATTATTTATTTCTAAATAATCCGCTTTTTATATTCAAGTCATATTTTACTCTGCTTATCTCAACTGATTTTGCTAGTTTCCTACTGAACAATTTAGTTGTTCAATATTTCCAATAAACATACAGTTTACTTAAAAATATATACAAATCGGAATGGGGGTATTTTAATTATGTGGATTTTTATGAATTATATCGTGTTATTCTTTCCATTTGTAAGGT
Organism: Schistosoma haematobium; assembly: GCF_000699445.3. NCBI lineage: Eukaryota > Metazoa > Platyhelminthes > Trematoda > Strigeidida > Schistosomatidae > Schistosoma > Schistosoma haematobium. The sequence goes on along the minus strand of NC_067197.1, from coordinate 37,817,453 downwards.
CAATCTTATAATAAACTTAAATAAATCGAATTGTCTACGTATCACATTACTCATTAATTTTGAATTCCTTTTTAATGTTAATTTACTTGTTGTCAATAGTAACAACAATCTGTAATTTGATTGGTTCATATGTTGTTTGTATGAAAACATTCGAATTTTTTTTTATTCTGTAAGGCAGATGTTTAAGAAAATCACTTTATGACCGTTTCATAAAGGAGCTATTATTTGATTTTACTAAGTCTTGTTCAAGTGAATCGACTCGGTGATAATATTAATTCGATCTATAAGTAAGTTCATTCTATCGAATTTGTGTTGCAAAGATTCTTTACTTCCAATTTGATTTCCATTAATTTTTTCTATGAACAAGTCATTCATGTGAAGATTTCTTAAAAATCATTGTTACTTATTTTGAATAAGTCAAAGTACTTCTATATTTAATGAAAGGTTTTGTTCGTTCATTTATTTCGAATTATAATTCAACAATTTACAGGACGAGTATTTACAGTAGATTAGTCATGTTATTAATAGTTAAACTGAATACTGACAGAGGATGGAGACCTACTAGGTGACGTTTTAGAAATAATGTTGACAGTTTAAAACATATGCCAACCCTATTTATCGTATTCTTAATTTATTAAACATAGTATTTTGGATTTATTTATTCCTGACATTTCATACATGGTTTTAAAAACACATTACTATGTAGCGTGGTGTCGAGTAGCGTTTGACTATAAATACCACTACAAGAAGACTACGTGCCAGTTAACCGATAAAATCCCTCGTAAGCCAAATATCAGAAGGCAGTTGATGGCTGTAGTCGAGATGTATTTGTTGGCGATCTCGTGGTATCGAAAGGATACCGAGATCGTGCCAAAGGAGTACAAGCGTGGTCACCGAGCGTAACCGAACCCGTGTAAGGTCACAATCGAAAGATAATTGAGCAGTAATATGGCTGTCTTTAGCACAGTTAAACAAACGAGCACAGTAAAACAATCACTGGTACAATTGGTTATAATAATGATTGTTTCCATTAAATCAATCGCGTTCTCTTGATAAAAGTAGGTCAGTACAACTGTATGCTTATCAGTTACCACAGGGTTTATTTCACATTCCAAGAGAATATCATCATTGTTTTTGGCAGGCGAAAGATTTCCGAATGGATAGAACTTTATCAAAAATAATCTATTTTGATAATTCTTTCAGTATGAATGTCATTTCCAGCTTCTCAAAAAAACTAGGTACACTTTGAAGAGTCTCTATTTTTACTGCAAAATTTTTGGTTAGCTAAATAAATGTTACAATTATAATTGTCAGATCGAAAATCGCTTGCAATATAAGTTACCCAGAATATATATTCCCATAGGACATTCTATGAAAGTTCTCAAGATTCTTGAAAATCCTGTGGCCGAAAACCAAATACTTTCGAAAGCGTATTGATAACTGTAATTAATATAAAGTCATTTTCAATTTGGAACTCATTATGTAGAGTAAAGACCAACATTATGAACTACAGTCTAAGTCTAGTAATCCCAGTAGGATTGAGTCATGAGATACCTGAAGTTAATTGTGCGGTGATATGATGAAAATCTAGCAAGTTAGTAACTTTTAGTTTGATTCGCATCGAGAGATTTTAAACTTCCTGTTCAGGTAACTTGGAGTGACAGGAATCAATAATCGAAGATCATCTGTGATAGAAATCTGAATCAATCACACTGACAAATAAGTATATGCTAGTTAGTTATTCATTCACCTTAGAGCCTGTTCATTAAAATTCCATCGATGTTATGACTCAAGAAAACTGTCAATGGTTACTTATAAATGATAGATTCTTCTAAATATCTTAATCATACAGACTTTGGACTACGTACGTCAAGCTGTTTATTCTATTCAATATACATCCAATCAGTTTACCTATATGATTAAATCAATGTGGTCTGTATCATACATTATCTACCACCCTTGAAGACGTGGATTTATTCGATTTTACAAAAGATTAACCATTTGTCTCAAATATCTAAATTTTTAAATAAACTTGATATAACTTGAATACAGTGTTACTTTCACTTACAGTACAATAATATTAGAAAAGTTAGTCGGAACTGATCAATACCATTCAGCTCTTCATTTATTAGTTTTTAATTGCTCGACTCATTTGCATTCATTATTTTTCGTTGTTACAAAAATGTCTCATAAGCTTAAATGTTGTTTTGTCACAACTACATGCCCAACTTTAGAAGAGAGATTAAAGTTATACAATAATTTTTGATATATTACACTTCTATAATAAACGTTGTTTCAAAATTACGATGGAAGATAGTCGCATAATTTTGTGGATTGGTTGATGTTAGACATTAGCACCATTGGATACCGGCTCAGTGGTCCAGTAGGTTAAGCGTTCGCACGCGCGACTGAAAGCCCTGGGTTGGAATCCCGCGAGCGCGATCGAAAATGTGCATTGCTGAGGAGTCCCACAATAGGACGAAACGGCCGTCCAATGCTTCCAGGTTTCCAACAGTGCTCTAACATCAATCGGTTCACGATCTCAATCAAAAAATCGAAATAAAATCAATCAGTTGTAAGTCAAATTAAATAACTAATTGACTACTAATAAGTAGTATTTAAACAATTTTCAAGATGTTTACTGATAAGAGCTTAAAAAAAACATTTTTTTTCCGATAGTAATCAGAGAATAAAGAACAATTTTTATTATGTTCAAACATAGTTTGACTTGACTTTTTAAATGAAAGTGTAGTTGAAATCTTGGTTTAGAAATTAACGAAATGAACAAAAACGACATTAGGATATAAATTAACTGATCATCAAGATTGTTGTCAGTGTTAAAGAAGAAAACACTGAATTACAAAATGGCTGAACTTTGTTTACGAAAATATATGTCATTAGATTCTGACTTGATGGTTGAAGTTTCATGTTTGTTATTATACTTGGAAGATATTAAATTCATTACGATATGAAGTTAAGAGTGTTTAACCATTGAGAACTTTCAAATGTGAGGCAGAAACATATGAACCGTGAATTATTTGAACATAAAGAGATCTGATTGCAGAATATTAGATAGTCAGTAAAAGATTAGCTCACAATATCCAAAATAGAGTCTAAATATCGTTTGAAATAAAATACATGGTTGAAAAAATTAACATCAATCCATTAAACCTGCTACTCTTCTTGAGTCATAGATGGTCAGTAAGAGATCTCCAAACAGATCTATCCTGTGCTCTTTTTTTCACTTGTTCCTAAGTAGTTTTCATGGTCTTAATCTCCGCCTTCAGTTTTCAACGTCGTGTTCTTTGGTTTAACTTTCCCCCGTTTCCCTTGACGGTCACGATTTATTACTTGCCAGCTGGATTAAAATTTAGTTGTGCTGCTACTCCAACTTTTCAATGATTCTCTAGCTTGAGTTCTAGTTTGATCATCATTAGGTGATTTTCCGGAACTATATTTGCTCATCCATTTGTTGTTAAATACGGTATGGAAATTTTCAAATTTTTACTTATGCAAATGTGATAGATCTGGTTCGGTGAAACACATACGGCTTTGTGTATGCGCTTTTTGGTGTAAGTGGTGTCTGTTATGTCCATATTGTTGACAGCATATTGACTTACCAGTTTCTCTCCATTCTCGCTCCATTCTTCCAGTTCATTTCACTGCATGATGTACTCACACCCAGCGTTCATAACGACCTTGACATTTGGTCAGGTCGTTTTCCTGAAAATGAACTGCAGCACTTCATAAAACTGGTTTTCGTCATCTTCGTTGACATAATTGGTGGGCGCGTTGCACCTTCTTCGTTTTAAAGAATGCTTTGGTGACCCTGATGTGGCAGGTTCCCCATCCTACTAGTTTTTTGAAGTACTTTAGACATGACCATTGTTACTCGTTGTGTGTGTGGTGCATTTTCTTCTTCATAACTAAGATACGATAACAGCTCTTTTTGAGTTACTTTTCGTTCAGATTATATTTACTTATGCCAAGCAGAACAATGTTTTATCCTGTCATGTCTGCAGCTATTTGAATGACCCTTCTTGTCTCTCACATTGCTTAGACATTCCATGTAAATATATTAATTTTTGGCTTGAGAGTCAGGAGGGGCATAGTTCTCGTTAATTCCGCAGAATGTCGGCATCCACCATGAGGCGTCTTAGCTTTTACGTATGGAGAATCTTTGACACCCAAGACAGAGTTTAAGTGGCTAAAGTTTATTCCGTTTAGCGTATTTTCAGTGGGGTTGTTTTTTATATATTTGGGTCACCGACCTTACCACCAACCCTTAAACTTTACTTGCGCTAGTGATCGGCAACAATCGCATATGGGCTCCCAGGGGATTTAAACACAGCTATGTCGATCATATGATAATAAAATACCAATATTCTGATTCAATTTTCCACTTATTCGGTATTTTGCAAATACGTAACTTTTTCGTTTTTATAAAAGTCATGTGAATGCTCAGTTTATTTGAAACTATCAGGTCAAATCTTGATAGTAAAACTTACATCGTCCCTAATTATTAAAGGTAGTCATTTATATGATTGACTATCTAACATGTTTGTACAGAATCCTAAAATGTCAAGCATTTGGAGGCAGTTGGCAGAAGGATCTAGGCTGAGGATTCGAAGTTTTTAACATTTCTCAGCAAGGCGCACAGATGATTGACGAATCTGATGTCTTTTCACGTGAGTCGAACATACGCCAGCCAATCAGAAGCGTTAACACTTAAGTATTCTGGATATAAAGCATAACTTTCATCATGGAGTATAGTCACAGCTTACACAGTAATGATGTTTATAGATATTTGTAAATTAATAATTTTTTATCTAGTTAGGGTATGTATATTTCAGTGGTTTATGAATAAACAAACAGATTTGGATTCTGAAAGTAGTTATTACAATAGTCTGGCCCCAACCTGGAGAATTAGTGGTTATTAAGGAGTTATGGTCAGCTATATTTTTGCAGTTTAGGAAGTTCTAGTAGAATACAGTGACTAGTAAAAGCAGCCAAATAAGTAGCCAAAAATTGCTTACCTGTGTCATCAAACGACAGTATTGTTGTACACTGAATTTACTGGACTTGACAAATTTGAACCACAGGATCTCAACTAAGAACCTGTGAAACTTCAAACACTTGCTTCGAATTTTTGAGATGTCATTGCCTGAATACAATTTAGGTCAAGACGTTTGTTCATTCCGCCTTACATTTTTATATCTGCTCTAGTTTGACATGTCTCTTATAAGATCATTATTTTATTTCGGCAATCATCCATAAGCTGCGAGGCTAACAATATCGATTATACAGATTAGAAATTGGATAGACTACGTCATTTTTATTGGTCGATTGTACTGTTATGTTTAAAATCATTGGTGCGAATTGAACCAATAAACGAATGTAATCTTTCTAGTCTGTGAAACAATTTTGACTTCAGTTTTTTTACCTAATAAATCTATTAAGTAGGGTGGTGAATAACAGTGGAATCTAGGATGCTTGTTTTCCTCTGTTTGTTATTGGTCAACTGGATGTACCTTCATACCAGTAGGGATGCTCACTGTAGGACTAAGCGATTTCAGTCCTCAATATCTACGGAAAGATATAAAAACCTATAAATGAAATTCCAGAAGCAAATGACTATATGAAATCTTTAGCCCAGTGGATAATGCCCTTAAAGTTTAAAGAGAAAGGTATTGTGTTGGAGTACCTGTGTGAATACCAGCACTTGGATGAATGTATATCCAGCTAAGCACCATTAAATAGAATTAAACTCTCTTTCTTGATTCGAAAGTTAGCTACTATACAACTTTACTCTAATACTGCCAATATGTTGCAATATCGAGGCAATCTGCCCAGGATGCACATGAACCAAAAGTTAATGAACAATTGCAGTATTTCATACTAGCGTCAAGATACAAGCACTTACAAATTACAACTGACTGATCACTAAGTAGTGGCCAATGCATGTATGTCAAGTCCTTCTATATTTCCAATCGAATTATATCGACCAAGTTAAAATGGGGGCTCTATTCTAAGTGACCAAACATTGTGTGCACTATGTTGCAATGTAAGGGTGATTGGAAGATATCTTGCCCACTATCTCCAACCACTAATTTACCTAAAAATTAATATAGTTTAATTTGTGAATGGATATTGAAAGGACTACCAATCAAAACCTGTAAGCACTGGATGACTGTTTCATCCTAATGTGAGACTTATCAGCAGTGTAAGTTCATGACCCCCCCTTTTCTAACGCATTAAGTCTACTTAGTTGTTACAATTAGTTTGAATCAACCAAATGGTATATTGAGAAGGTTATCAACTCAGTACTTTCAAGTTTTGAAGGTGACCAGTATTGAATTGACTGTTATTAGACTTCAGAATCTCTTATTGCTTGTGTACTGATACGAATCGATTAACTTCTCGTTATAAACATATTTCAATGCTCCTAACCACAATATTACAATGTCACCCGTTTAGAAGTGAAATTGAGAATCCATGTCTAGTACATTATAAGTTTGCCTGCATAATTCATATACATCTCAATTGGTACTTTCTTCAAGGTCCAAAGTGTTTTTCACAAGATGCATTACAAGATCAGAGAGTTAACCCCTATGGATGAAAAGAAACAGGTGTTACTATTCATTTTATCTCATCATCGACTACGGATTATTTCTTTTTAGTAAGCGAACAAATATGAAATCAATAACGAAAGGAGCTCATTATGTCATTGATGGAGAAATAATGACTATATATATAGCATAATTAAGAATTATTCTCAACTGAAAATCTATACGCACTATCAAGCACTTTTGTATGTTTACTGGGTCTTATGTGGATAGGTTACATTGTGGTGTTTGTGTCATTAAATACACTGCCATGTTTCCTAATAGTTGGAACATTAATGCCGTATATTTCTTACCTAACAATGAGCAAAAATCTTTTATGATCATGTGATTTAAATCTATGCTTACGTGCTGAATCACTAGGATCACGCTCTATGAATAATCTATATGTTTTTGAATTAGTTAAGAAAGTCTATATTCACACATGTATTACAAATCACATGAGAAGAAAAGTACAGGGTAGACCTTGAACTACATTTTAGCCAACGTGAAAACAGTGTTTAGTTATGAAACGTTATATAACAAACCAGTAATAAAATCATAACATGAATAGCAAATTTTAATGTTTGAATTATCAAGGTGTTCATCAAGAACTGAGATTAGTTGTAATGTCAGACCGAGTTTCGCACCGAAATCTGATTGATTCATTTGAATCATTTCGTACATGTTACACATATATATGTCACTGTAACACCCTAACCAAGGTTACTAAGGTGTTAATTATTTGAAGAAATTACCATAGTAAAACTGTACACATTCATTTTAAATTGAATTTCAAAAGAAAAAAAACTAGGTGATCTTAACAGTTTTTTAGTTTCTTAATTAATTTTTTTGACGATAATTAAATGAACATTCTGTCTAACTTCTTTGGGCAAACACAAATTTTTGAATTAAAGATCATTGAGATGCTAGAATAGATGTATTTTTAGTATTCAAAAATAATATGGAACATTCAGTGATAACGAGATTTTTTTTTGTATTCCAGTTAGTAATTGTATCTTGTATTCAATTTAGAAATAAAATAGTATAGGGAAACATCATGTTTGGTATATATTCAAATTGTCCTATTCAACTCGTTTATTGATTATTTATATCTCACAAACTAGTTGAAGTTGTAACTGTGGACGTAAAAAAGTGATATCAATCGTAAAACTGGAACATTTTAAGTTTCATTGAAAGTAAGTTTAAAGATGTATACTCCTCAGTAGGATCCAGTTAGAATGTACCAACTGTTAAATGTGTTCCTTAAGATCACGAATTTTAGTGTCGATGATACATTTAGTCCACTGAGTGAGAGAACCCACTAGTCCATACACTCAGTTGCAATCAGTTTATAAAATTAATCAGTGATAAAATTTTCCATATTGAAGTAAAACAGATTATTTTACAAAATCCTTTCCATCCGACATCAGTTTATGATGACAATAATCATGAAGAAATGTTAAAATTCTGAATAATATTTTACTTACTTACGCCTGTTACCCCTCGCGAAGGAGCATAGGCTACACACCAGCATTCCCACCCATCTCTGTTCTGAGCTATCCTATCCAGTTGTTTCCATTTGCTATTCATCCTTTTCATGTCTGCTTCAAATTCTCGACTCACTGTGTTGTTTGACCTTCCACTTTCTCGTTCCCCTTCAGGATTCGAAGTTGATGTTTACTTTGTGATGCAGTTCAATGATTTGCGTAATGTATGTCCTATTCATCTCCATCATCTTTTCCTAATTTCCACTTCAGTTGGAAGCTGGTTTGTTCTCTCCCACAGTAGGCTGTTGTTGATCGTATCCGACCAACAGACATTCAGTATCTTGCGCATACAACTGTTTATAAATACTTTTACCTTCTTGATGATGGTTGTTGTAGTTCTCCGAGTTTCATCTTCATACAATAGAACTGTCTTGACGATCGTATTAACGATTCTGACTTTGATATTGGTTGACAGTTGTTTTGAGTTCCATATGTTCTTCAATTGTAGGAATGCTTCCGTTACTTTGCCAATCCTCACATTTACGTCTGCATCGAATCCTCCTTGTTCATCGATGATGCTTCCCAGGTACGTGAATGGTTCCACCTCTTCCAGAGCTTCTCCATCAAATATGATTGGGTTTGTGTTGTCTGTGTTGTATTTGAGGATCTTGCTCTTTCCTTTGTGTATGTTGAGGTCTACTGCAGCAGAGGCTGCTGTCACAATGATTGTCTTGACATTCATTTTCTCGTGTGTATGGAATAAAAGGGTCAAGTCATCATTTTAACAATAATAATATTTACAATAACTATAAATACACTTTTTCTATTCCTTTAATTTCTTACTATTTATTCTATTTTTAGAAGAGAATAAATACATGAAATTATGCCAACTGTATGTTTGGAAAAAAGTACGCCAAAAAACAATATAGCACGTAAAGAATATAATAAATTAATTGGTGAACTAAATAATGAAATTGATCGACTTTCAACACAGAATAAAAGTTTAATTGAAAAATTAGCAATTACAGAAGATCAAATTACTGTCGGTAGAAGAAATGAAAGAGATTTAGGTAAGTATTTTGGTAGAGTAATTAATTACTATTTAGAGAAAAAAAATTGATTCATCTCGTCTGACCTCGTTACTGTGGAACTCATTTTATTCATATAGCAGAGGTCATAGGAATCCACTTCAATATATCTAACGTTTTTGGATATTAGGCGGTCGTCAGTGTTTGCTACTTTTTGTGCGTTTCCCATATGTGTGTCTTGGCAAGCTGCATGAGCGAGAAAACCAAATATGAGTAGAAGGCTTTTATTGGCTAACCGAATCAAGAGTTTATTCACTCTCATTCCTGAGAAAATGAATTATAGGAAACTAAATTAGGCAACCAGTGAAGTTAATCTATTCTGATGAATATCAGATAGGCCAGAATCTCAAGTTAATTCAGATGTTAGAAAATGTATCCTTACTTGATACAGTTTTTACTTGTCAGTAGTCAAATCATACGGTAGATCATATCAATGACTTTTAAGATCTAATTATTGTACACTCTATTAGTTAGTTAAATTCTAATCTGCAGAAAGAAAATTAACCAGATGATCTTTTTAATGCCAATATTTTTCATACTATTAAAGTTTTCCTTACTAATTTTTATTAAACAAAATTGACTATCATAGTATTTGTTTATTTTATTTTCTCTGAATTAAGAAAACCATAATAAAGCTTTAGTTGAAGAATTATGTCAATTGAGTAAAGTAAATTTAACATTGAAGGATGAACGTCGACATGAAATTGATTTAATTGAAGAAGAAACTAAACGTCTTCGTATTCAACTTGATGATGCTGTTCGATTGAAAATGGAAGCAGAAAAAGAAATTCAAAAATTAAATATGGTCAGTGATGGTAGACTTTTCTTGTGTATCTAAGTGTATCTTTTTCTGTACGAGAAAAACTAACCAGTATAGACAATAACAAGCGGTGGTTGGACGAATTGTCATACTGAGGTTTGATCATTACTTGAGTCTTGTGATTGCATGGATGAATGGGTTACCATTCAGATAAGCAAAAATGGATAGTGGCTAAAAGTTGAATCTAGGATGCATGTTTTGTTCTATTTGGGACTGGTCACTTAGACATACCTTTATCCCAGAATTGATGTTAACTCTGGAACTCGAACCTAATATCGTTCGATTCAGACGCCATCGCGTTATCGACTTAGCTACTGGGTTCAGATAGCCACTGGCTTGTGCAGATAATTGCAATCCTAAGAATCGATGAGAAGATTCAAACAACTAATACAAATAAATTATCATTCAGATGGCTTTTTCACTAAGGTTATCACTCTTTTCAGGATTCTTGAATATTTTTATTATTATTTAATTATCAATAAGTTAACTATTCATATGGGTATATTCCTTTCCAATATTTAGACAAAGTTAATAAGACATGTGCATGTTTCTTAAATATAGAAGTCTCTACTAGATTTTTACATTTGTTGATCAATATATTTTAACTATATTACGAACAAGTTAATAGAACTGTTTGTAATCCTTAATTGAGACTGGGTTATAAAATCAAATTAGTTTTTAATCAATAGCTGAATTCATTCTGTCTAATTTATGAAGAACTCTATCATATTCGGGATGAGGCCATCATATCAAATGATCTCCAATTTGTGATATACTAAATTTAATGTTGAGTAACTAAGAACTATAGAAAGCTTCTATTTTCTACTTCACTATATTCCTTGATTGTATATATCCCTTAGACATATATCCAGAGTTAAAGGAACTCCATAATACTGTTAACAGTCGAGACTTATATCCTTTTTAGTTACAATTAGAGATATTATAATTGATATGTATTACTTACAGTTGATATCTTGTCAAACTACATAAAATATTGTAATCAATCATGAGACATTAGTAAGTACTAATTAGTTAGATCTTAGTGAATAATTGAGAGATATAATTTTTAGAACTATGATACAGAGGTCTATTATATATACATATTTTTACTGTATATGTATTAACCACTTAATTTTAAGTATTTTTCAGTTCACTCACTAACTGTTGCTATATATTTTGCCGTTCCTTAATTAACTGAAGACTTAGTGCACATTTTAATATCAAATATGATCTAGCTATGTACACACTATGATGTCTTATTTGTGGTGTGCTGTGGTTATGTAACTGATGTACCCATTTGTTATAACTTGTCAGTTGAATGCTACTTGTTACATCTGGTCGTCGCTGATTGTTATGTCGGAAACGCTTAGCACTCATACTCGGAACGAGGGACCTCCACAATTCCCATGACGCGAAAGTAAGAACACAAAGGCTGGTCTAAGTGAAGATTTATTAACCGCGAAACACGATGACGACCCTAGTGGAAAATAAACTCATTTATATATTGATTGTTCACCCATTTTGATTAATAATTAGGATGAAATCACATATATGGAAAATACTCAGTTATAACAAATCACATAGTTCATGTCAATTGAATACTTGAATATCGTATATTATACAGGATAAAATATCATACGATAAAACAACTACTACACTGAATAATCACCGCATTTAGTCAAAATGGAAGTAATGTTGGATAAAACACATAATGAGTAAATCGATCGAAAATTGATTTTTCTTCTCATCATATCATCATTCCTATGAGTTTTTGACGCAGGATGATATGATAAAAGACGACGAATCTGCTAGCCATTTCTGTCTTCCGATCTGTAATTATGGATGGAAGGTGATGAGTGGAAGAATAGTAGTTACGATTTCAGTGTGTTTTCGGTTAAAGAGAAAGTTAATGGTCCCAGGCACAAAGCCAACTAGTTATAAGTGGACTCTGTAATCAAATATTTCTAATTAGTGATCTAAAATAGTTGAATTCATAACACAATCCAACCGGTTTTCAATGTTAATCAAAATCTAGATATCCAGTAATAATTATACGGTATACTAGAACTAAATCTTAGAAATAAAGACAGAATTAAACAGAGAGCTGTGGTGTTTGAATGAACTAATGATTCCTTTGTACTTGTTGAATGCTTGATTTCGAATTCCAAATACAGTACAATCGTTCGTGCTTTTCTGGTACTTCTTGATCCGGTTACGTTATTTCTGGGATTCTTAGTTCGTACTATAATTCAAATACTCCTAATCATCATTAGAACTTAAACATAGGTGTGTGTTTTTCATAAAACTAAGGAGTTTTTGACCTTTATTTTCATCCTTACCTAACCATTCACTACACAGATTTATTATTCTGGACATAAATGATTATATTTGATTCCTTAATGATAGACTCGATCAATGTTGTTTACTCTGAAGAAACAACTTACATTAGGTCGCGAAACGTTAGAAATACAATTTTCCCTCATTGGGATATAACAAAGAGTATATATCTATTGTTAAGTTATTAATGGTTTTATTTCCTGTTACTAACATACACTTGTTACTCCTCGAGAAGAAGCATAGGCCAACTCTGAGGGCAGAGTTTAAATAGTTTAATTTGTTTATTCTGGTTGGTCTTTTTTTCTCAGGGTTGTTTTCGATGTGATGGGGTTGCTGACCCGATGCCAAATCATCCTCTTTTACCCAGTCCTGGGACCGGCAGTAACCCTTTAAGAGCTACAGGAGGAGATTTTATTTCCTGTTATGGTGTACATATTTGTGTACATAAAAAAAGCAAAAATCCAATGTCATCTCACAAATATGATCAAAGATATGTTTCATGATTATTTCTGAATTGATTTATGTCAGATACCAAACTGAATAAACTCTAGAAAGTCTAACCTTTTAGTTTTCAAGCAGAGTTTTCTTTATTTGTCCTATGTCAGAATCATCACCATATCTCCTGACGATATTGAGTTTATTCAGCTTAAGATATATGAACGTATATTAGTAGAAAGTTTCAGTATCATGTAAAATAGATTTTTATTTCTCCCTTACGTTGAGTAATTAGCTGAATGATGTCAACCTTTGGTGGAAATTTAAGATTAAAATAACCAAGACCGTGAAAAACCGAAATTCTATACAATTCATAATAACCATACATTGAAAATGAATTGTAAATCTATCAAGATAATTAGTAGCGTTTATTACTAATTAAGGTATTCTAAATGATATGATTTTGATAAGATAGCCGTAGACATTGAAAGGCTACCTGAATGTTGAATTTATTTCATTTCAATAAATGATCATTACCTTGTCACATTTAATGACTAAGGTAGTTAGGACACACGTGTTACTCATGTCTAACAACCGACTACCTCAACGAGTTATGTTTGTTGGTGTAGAAGTAGGACGGAAGAAAGCTGGAGGAAGTCAGTCCACGAAGTCATTAAAAGTCGATCTTAATCATGTCTTTTCATAGTCTTTTTCCCTACCATATTTGTAATGTTCAGGCTTCCTCACTATCACTGACACTATGTTATAGTGATTTCTTTTCCATACATCTCGTTAATTATATCTGTTCGTAATGATGTGGTATGGCAGTTTAAGTCATTGTACGTTTTTACCAGACTTTACATTTTTTGTAATAACGGATATTATTATTATTATTATTATTATTATTATTAAGTCAATAAGATAACAGTTAACACCATGTTTATTATTTCTTACCACCCATTTCCTGTTTGTATCTAACTAGACAAATTTCACCGGTAACAAAAATATTTATAATTTCTACCTAGATTGTTAATGAAATATTTTTAAAATAATCACCGGACTCGTTGACTGTTTCTTGTAAAAGTCGATAAACTCTATTTTTAGTACTAGATATTATTAAATATTTTTGTTAATCAGCGTATAAACTAAAGTTTTCCCAGTTTTTCAATCAAAAAAACTACTTCGGAGAGACTGTAATTTATGGACGAACCAATCAGATTTAGGATAAGAGGTTTTGAATTTCGCCGCGAAATTCATTCATCCGTTTGGCGATAAATAACGTTTTGACATTATAGCTGATGTCCGTTCGTGATGAAAACCTTAAATCTAATTCCTAACCTTAACCATCAACTGTAAATCATAATTCTAATTCCTCATTTTGATTTATAACCATCATTTAGTTCTAGTTAGTAGGTGGATATTCTGAAGGTCATTTAAGCGTCGATCAAAGGTCGTCCATAAATTAAAGTCTCACCATTACTCCAATCAGAAACATCATCACTCTGACTAAACATACACGCTAAAATCATGTTACAAGTAAACTTTAATGGCTAGATTTGTTCACTAATATGGGATAATTCTGTATAAATTGGTTATTTAATTAATCTGACTGGTTTTGATAAAGATTTTCACTATATTGATCACCTAACAAAGGATCTCCAAAAAGCTTCAGCAGATTTTACAGAAGAACCCATATGTGATCAAAATCAAAGCTTTCAAGTTTAGTGAAGAGTATGATATCATAGAGTCTCAAAGATAAAATTCTATCGAATATATTTAACAACTTCAGTGAATAACACAAGGATCACATAATATTATCAATGAGTTTTAGTTTTACTCTTGATGTTACTGGTTTTACACAACTTCACTAAAAATTCGAAGAGTCTATCTCGAAGCCATAATCAGTAGTGAAAAAAGGACTCTACTAAATAGGTTAAGTAACTTGTATTAGTTAAATATGGATTTTTATGACAGATTAACATTGATTGCTGATTACAGTACGGTATGGGAAATGAGCTTCAGCGATCCTTAAAATGATTCTAAAGTAGCTTTCCAGCCAATCAATATAGAGTCAGTATAAGTTAAAGGTGTTCCTCAACAGAAATAAAGAATCCTGTTATATTTTAGTGGTCATGAGAAGTTGATCAATAGTTTTACCATCTTCGTTTTTGCAAAAATATAGTTACGTAATATTGTTAATTTAAATGAAAATTTATTCATGCTAATGCATTTAGTAAGGGTTTTGTTTATGAATAAGCTTAGAACAACAGTAATGTATTTTGGCCATTTCTTGGCCACTTAAAAACAGCTCTTGTCAATAAACATTCAATAGAAAATAGGTAATAATATTAGGAAGGGTGAATATATTTTATATAATTAATGAAGCTATTAGAGTCTGTAATAGATTGTTCTGTCAGTAAATCACAAAATCACTACAATTCGTCCATATGGAAATAAATAATTGATCCTCTCAAACTCCTATAATTACCTAAATAGATTTTTAGGAGTCATCGCATTATTTTTGGTACAAGTTAAGATTATGACATTTAGGCATAGACATTTAAGATTAGGATTTAGAGATAGGATTGATATATGTGTTATACGCAATCTACAACTGGAAGAATTGACCATATGATATGATCAACACTAAACTTTCTACCCTCTGATAGTAACAAACAATTTTCCATTGTTATTTTAAACTTTCTGTACATTATACAAAAGTATATCTACTACTCGTTTTAGATGATATAAGTTAAAAGTCATTCATTATTAAATCTAGCTCATAAGCTCGAAAGCAATTTTAATGATCTTGATCGTTTCATATCTATCATATACTTTCATCTAATTATCAGCCTACTAATATCACGCAACATTAGAAACCAATATTCACAATAAATATTCATCAGATAATCAATATCAACTAATCAATCAGCCGTTAATTTGAAAGGAATCATTTAACCAACGATTTTAGCCTATACATCAACGTGTTACCTCATTTCATTGTTGACTCATACAATTTAACCAGGAAAATGTATATTTATTTCATGTTAGCAAACGTTTAGAATTAAACGTTTATGTAACTATTAGTAACAGTAAATAAAAAAAAACACAACAACAACACATGACTAATTGATTCTAGCTACAGTAACTTGGTAACCTAATGGCTAATTCCGATTAAACATGGGCTAAATTGTACATTACTGAAAAAGATACCTTTTTTTAAATAAAGAAACTAAGTTAACATTTTATGCAAATATTGAAAAATGTTGTTCACTTAGATGTAGTTTTCTGAATTTATTAATTTTTTTGGATGATTATCTTCTTTAGATAATTCAAGTAATCAATTGTAAAGAGAATTCAATGAAGAAAGTTTTCTTTACGACAAAATCATTTACTTCAGCTGTATATTTATAGTCATAGTTATTTCATAGATATATGTTTATCCCTTAAAAATTTTTCATGATTATTTCCCCGATTGAGATCAATATTTAGATTGATTGTAGTTAGATACTAACACTGTTGGATGCTGGTTAACTGGTCTAGGGATTAAACGTTTGCACGAGATCGAATAGCATATGTTTGAGTCATATATGCGGGTTAGTAAATGCTCACTGTTGAGGAATCTCATGTTAGGATAAAACAACTATCCAGTGCTTTCAGATTTTTATTGGCGGTCCAACATTGAACGGTTCATAATCTCAATAAATAGTCAACAATCTCCACAATCCAATAGTGATTATTATTCAATTGTTATTATTAACTTTGTGTTTCACACTCTTGTTTGCATATGTCAAGTTGACAATTATCATTTATAATCCCGACCTGAAACTTATTTTCATTCCCCTATCTTTTTATCTCTCCATAGACATATATTTATTTAGTGGTCTAATTCATAAGTTGATCTAAGCTAGACCATTATTGAAAACCTAGAAGAATTAGACGGCCGTTTTACTCTGGTATGGGACTCCTCAGCAGTGCTCATCCACGATCGCGCATGTGGGACTCGGACGCAGGACCTTCGGTCTTGCGTGCGGACGTTTAACCTCTAGACGACTGAGTCGGTATCCAGCGGTGTTAATGTCTAACTTCAATCGATCCATAATCTTGTGCAACCATTTATCCATTGTCTGAGGTAGATGCCTACCTCTACCTGACAAAGATTGGACTCTGCTGATCCCGACCTCTCATATTAGGACGAAACGACAATTCAGTGCTTCCAGGATTTCAATGGTGGTTCAGCTTAAATCGACTCATGAATTCAACTATTAGAAAAATTACTACAATCTCCATAAACCCCCATGCTCATATATTTATCAAACAACTATAAATACGAATGTGTAACTTCAGTAAATGATTTCGTTGAAAAGAAAATTCTCTCCGTTAAATTCTTTTCGAGATTATTTTCTTGTTTGGATATATATATATATATATATATATATATATATTCCGTCAACCCATTCACTATGGTGACATCTCTGTAGTCTTCATTTTCATATCAACTTTAGTCAAAAAAATCTACATATCATTTTGATCTATATGCATTTGCCTACATTAAGGGATAGAACAGAAGATGGAATAGCAAAAAACAGGAAAATACTTTAAGTAATATATTGCATAGTTGTCATGGTAATCAATAAAATAAATAAAAATAATAAAGAAATTTCACCATTTCTACAATTCATCCACATCCCCCTACTCTTCCTTCTCCCTCAGAAATTTTGAGTACCTTCAACTAGTCAGTCGGTACATGGTGTCTACTATTATTAATCGATTCATTTGGTTTCATTATCAGTTTGCTCTGTTTATGTTGGAGTAATGAAATTTTCTAACTACCTGTGTACAGGTGTATAAATTGACCATATATGCACATATATAACTTCCCATTTTCATTACTTAAGTAAAATTCTTCTCGTTTCTTTATTTCATAAGGTTTATTTTAACCGGTCAGTATCAAAATTATCATTCTATCAAGTCTATGCAAATGTATTTTATTAGTTTTAGGAAGTGAAAAAAAAGCATTTCTGAAATGAAACATAACAAATATAATGTTAATCTGTTGTTATAGTAACCAAAAGAGAACTGTATTCAGTTCTATTGGTTAATTGAATGAGTTATAAATTGGAAATCCAATGGAAAAGACCTACATAATTTAGTGTAAATAAAGTTATCTTTTTAGTGGGGAAGAGAGACAGGTAAGAAAAGTATACTTGAAGAAATCGGGAACACCTTAAAATTTGTCATCTATGAATTGGATTAGTCAGTCATAGTTATTCAATAACATAGACAAGATAAATAAACAATAGACATAAGTTATAGTCATAATAATACATAATACTTATGTACAAGTTAAAGCATAAAGAAAAGATGATTCAATGATCAATTGAAGGAAATATAATTGCCATTTATGGATAATTTACGATCCTATAGGAATTAAACATTATTATTACTATCATTGGCATTTTATTGCGTGAGATTATCCGTTCCTCTACCGATTTTATTATGATTTATATTAAACAATATAATTTCACTGAAGCTATGATTGTATTTTTCTAATATCTTCTGTGATATTCAATAACAATTAGGATTATTCTTATTATTATTCTTGTCTGGGCTATTAGTACTACTACTACTACTACTATTTTCATTACAATCATTAATAATAATATCTTATATCACATTATTATATGATATCACTCAGTTCAGCTGGTAATCGACGTCCAGCTACATCACATAGTATATCTGATTATTATCCAGTAAGTAAATATAAATTATAATCGATCATTTGTTTGTTTTTATTGATTAATTGATATATTTGAATTTCTTTATGTCGTTATTGATTTTTAACATTATTTCATTACTGTGAATAGCAAACAATGTGATAGATACATTTATATAAATACAATGACAATCGATAAGGTTATAAGTGCGCCCTATTAAGGAATCCTACACTAAAACGAAGTAGCTGTTCAATGTCCCAAAGTTTTCAGTGATTGTCTATCTAGTGTTAGTCTACGATATAAACTATGATGAATCCAGTAACATATTCAATAAAATATTAGTGACCATATTTATGGATGAATTTATGAGCGATCTTCCCAATGTTCAATGAATGTGTTAGATCCAGGACTTTCGGCTATTTTTTCGTTCATTTAGTGGTTATGTACTGTACATTTTTGCGTAATCTTCGTTGGAGATTCTTTTTCAAGCATAGAATGTCAATATATATTCGTATTTCTCACCTGGTATGTTACATTGGGCTACATTAAAATGTTCATAGCAGACAACTGAAGCTATCATCAAACAGATGAAGTAAAGTCTTTGATAAATATTACACTCCAATATTCAGGACTCATTCACCAAATTCATGGAAAAACTACCAAACACACTTATTGAACAATGGAGAAACTGTGATGAACTCAGCCATATTTAATAAAAATTTTAAGATGTTTAAAGATAACTAAGGAACAAAATTAGTTGCAAATCTTTGGTATCATAAAATAAATCGAATCGAAACTATTTATTCAAACTGGAAGCAGTTGATAGTCCTTTATTTTCATGACAATTTAAGAAACTCTCATTTATCTTCCTAGTTAGTCTTGTATTAACAATCTATGATTTCTGTAAGCAATGATGGATAGTGGCTAGCAGTGGGATCCAGGACGCGCGTTTCGTCCTGTTTAAGACTCGTCAGCTGGATGTACTTGTATCGCAGAGTTGATGTTCACTCTGGGACTCGAACCCAGTACCATTTGCTTCAAACGCCATCGCGTTATCCATTCAGCTACTGAGTCGTTATAGCCACTTGCTTGTGCGATGGGGTGAATTTAAATTCACTTGGTGTTGTTTGGCTTGTATCTTCTCATTGAGGTTTAAGACTGCAATTGATCAGTCTGTTATTGGCATATGTACATATATATATGGCGTTTGAAGTGAATGTCACTAAGTTCGAGTCCCAGAGTGAACATCAACTCTGAGATGCAGGTACATCCAGCTGACGAGTCCAAAATAGGAGGAAACGCGCGTCCTGGATTCCACTGTTTGCCACTATCCATTATTGCTTACAAAAAGCTTGTGAATTAAGGCAATATCGAGGCATACGCACAGTATGCACATATGCCAATAACAGACTGATCAATTGCAGTCTTAAATCTCAGTGGGAAGATACAAGCCAAACAATACCAAGTCAATCTATGATTTCATTTGAACTCTTCTTTAAGTTGAATAAATCCTTCAGAACTCTTTGACAAATTTAATTTAATTGATACCATTAAGTTCCGTGTTGTAGATAGTTGATCTCATCTCTCTCTTCATGTTTCCTAGCAAATTTTTCTTATTATCTTATTCATATAGATAAATTCATTGATAATCTTTATTAAATTAAGTAATAACAATCATTCGTTTTAATGATTGAAAATTGTGCCATTTCTTTTTGTAATCTGAACTATAGATTTTCTCACATTTGACTATGACTGTAAGCAGTTGACAAGTATTCATGAATGCTAAGAAAGTTTCAATTTAATTTCTTGTGATTTGAAATGAATAACAATTCTGGGCTGCTAATACATCTAGCTGATGAGCCCAATATAGGACGAAACACACATCCTGGATTTTACTGTTGACATTCCATCAATTCTATGAAAACGTCATAGTGTTTTGTTTCAATTATTGCTCTCATTCTAGTCAAATTACAGAGTTAAATTTTTTATTAATCTTATACAATAATTAATAAACTTGCTGAAGGAGTTCTATAATAGTGCTGATCTGCATTCTTTTCCACAGTTTAGCGTTTGCACGTTCCATTATAGATATTGAGGGTTGAAATGTCTAGTTAAAATATAGGTAAGGAAAATAAGGATTATGACTAGGGGAAATTCAGTTGTCGAATCGCAAACGGGACTAGATGAATGTCCTGCATTTTACTACTAATCACTTTCAAAGTTATGATAAAAACTAATAATTCATTAACCTTATGATTAAGTTGCAATTATCTAGTGAATTGTTTCACGAACTGTTAAAAAATTCTGTTAAATGTTTCGTGATAGATGATATAAAGTGTTTCGGGAGGGGGAGAGAGAGAATATCATTAATGAGGTTACTATTTACGATGATTATTCATTGATAAGCAATCGATGTTACGTTTATCCAGTTCAACAGAGGCATCAGTTTATTTAGGACTTTAGGTATTCTTTGCAGATAAATATTGATTAATATGAAACTTAGGAGTATTGGGGTTCCCTTCCGATTAGCTCACTGATGTAACAACAAAGCACTGAAATTAATATAAAATTTTTAATATGAAAAATTTCTAAGTCAAAATGATGATTTAAATCAAGAAAATAGTGATAAATCATATAATGAAACATTCAGCTCTCGTGAACTGTGTACGAGTCAGTCAGTCAGTCAGCTACAACGTAGGACCAGGCACATATGTGCATCGGTCCAAGTTGCCATACCGCATTAACACAACAAGATGGACACCGGATTCATAAAAGTAGTTAATTCAGTCGTGGTAATATATAAAAAAAGATTGCAATAAGGATATCGTACAGGAAAAAAGATTTAGTTCATAGAAAGAAAGATATGAAGTGATTTTATTCTCATAGTTTAATAGAAGACAGAGAGTGTATACACCTACGCAATTGTGATAGATTCTGAGCCATATCACACACAGTCTCCAACCATTGGTTACGATAGTCACGCGGACCTCAACAAAGTAGTCTGCATCTACCAACATGACTCAGACAAGGAGTTAGTGACTTCAAACACTGATACCACATTTCGGTTTGGCCGCCCCTAACATTCTTCCAACCGTCTTCAACACTAGTTAGCATAGAGCGTTACTTTATGAAATTTGACTGTAAAAGTTATACTTGTTCAAAAAGGCGAAGCTATAATATAACAAATACACGTAATTTCATCTTGTTGTGATTTCTACCAAATATAAACTCTTTAAAGTGCCCTTTTCATTTTAAGTTCTCTAGAACCTTCATCATGCTATATAAATTTATGTCATCGTACACGGGCACGGCAGTCCGTTCTGTTTTAATTTACGGCAGCGAAACATGGCTATTAAGAGTAGAAGACACTCGTAAGCTTCTAGTATTTGACCACTGATGCCTTACAAATATTGCTGGCATCTGCTGGGATCACCGGGTAAGTAATAGTGAGGTCAGACACAGGGTATTGGGGAATGATGGTAAATCAGTTGATGAGGTTGTGAATCTTCATCGAGTGAGATGGTTGGGCCACGTGTTGCGTATGCCTGAATACCGATTATCACGACGCTCTATGCTAACTAGTGTTGAAGACGGTTGGAAGAATGTTAGGGGCGGCCAAACCGAAATGTGGTATCAGTGTTTGAAGTCACTAACTCCTTGTCTGAGTCATGTTGGTAGTTGCAGACTACTTTGTTGAGGTCCGCGTGACTATCGTAACCAATGGTTGGAGACTGTGTGTGATATGGCTCAGAATCTATCACAATTGCGTAGGTGTATACACTCTCTGTCTTCTATTAAACTATGAGAATAAAATCACTTCATATCTTTCTTTCTATGAACTAAATCTTTTTTCCTGTACGATATCCTTATTGCAATCTTTTTTTATATATTACCACGACTGAATTAACTACTTTTATGAATCCGGTGTCCATCTTGTTGTGTTAATGCGGTATGGCAACTTGGACCGATGCACATATGTACTTGATCCTACGTTTTGACTTACTGACTGACCGACTGTCTGACTGGTCTATCTATCTATCCATATATATATATAACTTTGTTATTTCGTTCTTTGTTAGGAAACTATCACATACGCTAACCTCATCAGTTTTAAGAACGTTCTTATAAACCTATTAGTTTATATTTAAGAGAAAGAATGTAGTTTTAAAAGCTCAGCAAATGAATTTGAAATAAATTCAAAATTTCGCCTAGCAATCAGGTCCAAGCTTTTTCAAGGAAATATAATTTTGGTATTTGATTATATTTCCTTGAAAAAGCTTGGACGAGATTACCAGGCGAAACCTTGGATTTACTTCAAATTCATTCGCTTAGGTTTTACAAAAACATTCTTCCTTTTTAATGTCTCATATCAACTCAGAACCCAAATACTATGAAACTATTCGATCGAATTTAGACGAAAGTTCTTATCTATCAGTTTATATATTTTAAGTATTAATGAAATGAATTTTAAAGTTTATAGTGATACATATTTTTATGGAAATTATTTCAAAGAATAGAACTCTTCATGAGCTAGGTCATATCCAATATTTGGATTGTTCAAAAAAGGTTGGGTAATTGTCTTGAAAATGTGATATTAAAGTGTTACAAGAGATTTTTCAGTTCGATTTAATCTAAGTGACTGGATTTATAGATCATTAGCAGAACAGATAGCTCACTGAACCATTTCGTTAAGAAATTCAATATATTCAGATAAGCAATGGTCCGTGATGTTCAAGATTGACAAAAATCACAAAATTTATGATAAGATAGGATTCAAAACTGTGATTTTTCAATAATACTAAAGGATTTATTGCTAAGAAACTTGGCATTTAGAAGCGATAAGTAGCAAATCCTGAGTCTAGTTCTGTTTGCTAGTCTGAACTCCTCTAGAATGTATAGAAAGAATTGTGAAAGATCTGATGATTTTTTGCGAGATGCGAACTTATGGCATACAACCCCACAGACAGAGACATGGTCATAGAGTGATTCGGCCAGTGACTGACATCCTGTTATTCTAATATTACCTTGAAATGTAATTGTAACTGATCAACCGTCATACCATATAGCTTAGGTTCTTGTTTTCTGATTTATTTAATCGTTCTAATTCTTATGGAAGTATGTCTTTGCCTGCTTGATTCGATACTAAACCACAAACGGAAGTTTTTGGTGGGGTTTTGTTTTTTGAACTGAATGGTTCGGTCGTTGAACTCCCATTAGTCTTCCAAACGACATCATCAGCACAAACTCCTCCAAAATCATCCACCTGAGCCACAAATCTTCTCCACTATCTACAAATGAAAGTAGTGTGTGTCCACGACTCAACTAGTATACAAACCTATACCCTTTGGGTATATATATCATGGTCCTTAAATGAGTCTGAATTGGGTCAGATTACTTAAGACTAAAACAATATACTACTGATCGATTAGTCATTCAAATGTAATCCCAGATTTATTTAATAAAAGTCAAATAATACTACCTTAACTAGACTATGAGAAGTAAATGTTAAAAATAATCAGCATATCATTAGTTGCATTCATTAAATTGTGACTGATAGATAAATTAATAAGACAGAGCTAAGCGATAGTTTTCTCTTCAAAATCATAACTGTCGTTTATGGCAAATACACAAGATAATGAAATCATTTATGACAACATAAACATCTGTTGATCATTCCATGTTTTCCCAAGTGTTAGTAGTAGAACTGAATGTTATATTTTAATGATCGATATATATCCGAGTGTGAACATTAATATTAGGATGCAGGCACGTTCGGCTGACTAGTTCCAAATAGGATGAAACGCCATATCCTGGATTCCACTGCTGAATACTACCTAACTCTTTTTTAAATGCTAATAGCCCAATAGAAATATCCAGGCTACCTGCTCAGGATGCACATATGTTAAAGAGACAGATAAACTGCTGTCTTAGGTATCAACAACAGGTAAATTTTAGATAAGCCTCATGCTATCACCTTAGTACCGGCGAACGGAACGTAAACGAGAAATGTAATAACAGGACGAAGCTAAGCTATCCCTGTGCTGTCCAGCCCTTCTAACTAGAGGAAGAAAACCAGAGTCAGTATAGAAAATATATGATTCCACAAGCAGCCCAGAAGAACGAATAACAAACACTCAACTCACGCGCAATACATAAAATACAGAAACGTCGTTGAATATCGTCACAAAATAGCACACTAAAAGAGAAAACCAATAATGACGTTTAATATCCATCTAGATGAGCAACACAAACTAAAGGTAAAAGTGGGTAATTTTGACGCAAAAATGAGAAATTCAAATTTGTACAATTAAACTACAAAAACAGCAAGTTTACCATGTGGTTTCTGGGGATTTAGCATCTCCAACATCTGGCAAATAATTTACTATTTTCATTTGTTTCTAAGGGATCTATTATTTCTGTAAGTAATAAATTATTCAGTTGTATTATGGAACTATTAGAATACAAGAATTTCAGACAAAGCTAAATTTATTCAGATTGTATAACAATACTGAGAGTAAAATGCTGCTTTAAAATCCTCAATGAAACATACACGTAACTAAAGTTATGCTTATTACACTTGAAAGTATCTATGATGTAACATTTATCTATTTATTCAACACCGTTTTTGATTTTAATTAGGAGAAAAAGAATAAAAATCATCTTTCTCATTTTCACAATAACTTTCCTCATTCAAAGAATTATCACGTTTCTGTTTTGTTATAACGCAACAGTTTAGGTATTTCCAATTTCATATGGGATAAAACTTGATATCTTTGAATGTTTGTAGTAATTATCAAAATTCTGAATTCAATGTTTCATTTTATTTTAATGCTTAATGAGTTTGTGGGTTTTTTTGTTTACATAGTCCTATCTCCCTCTCTCTCTCTCTCTGTTATGTAATCGATCTACTTTTGAGTTATTTATGATGGAGTTTTGTTCTATGAGCTGGATGTTTTGGTCGTGGAGCTTTCATCGTTTTTCTGAACGACATCATCAGCACAAACTTCATATAAAAGTTTCTTCTATCTGAAGTTTGTGCTGATGATGTCGTTCAGAAGAACGATGAAAGCTCCCCATGAGCTACAAATCTCAACTTTTGAGTCATCTTGAGTGCTTAATAAACACAATTAATAATAAAACGTGAATGGTATAAATATTATTATTGTAATTACAACATAGAAACTCACGAGAAAAGAAACTGTTGTATCTCGACGAGAACAATGGATGGTAACTGTTGGGATCCATTTATGGATTAATATTATACGTATATTTCTATTATATTACTATTCAGTAACTAGGTTATGTATATCTATATTTCTTTTGTTATAAGATTTATTTTGATTTAAAGACTACTGTTATGCGATTTACTGTTTTTAAATTAGACTCAGTTTATTAATTACAGTCTCCCAAGTTCACAGCCACATTTGGCTTGGTCTTGTGAAATTTTTATTTCCTATTTTATGGTGTGATGTGTTCCGTTTTGGCTTGTATATGAACCAAGTATGTTTGAAATAAATGATTCACATAGTAGAAGCTGGTATTGATGCTCTGAACACCAGGCTGCTCATACCTCTCGAACGTCATTAGTTTAGCACAGTGCTAAGATTGTATAAATCGTATTCCAACTGGTGATAATTATCCGGGCTTAAAGTCACCACAGTAACAATACTTGAATTTTTAAACTACAGCTTTTCATATACAATTTAAAATATACTATTATTATTAACTTTATTAAATATTATATTTTCGGTACAATCTAGAATACTCAGCACTAAGTATTTCACTGAGTTTCCATTTCTTATTTCATGATTGATATTGACGATAAATATTGAGCGATCGCATTTCAGAAGTTGACATCTGAATAACGTTCATTCTTTTCAGTGTATATTGTCAACCGCCACGATGTCTTTGATTGTACATTTTTTTAACTTGTACATCGAAAAGTCAAAAATATTTCACAAACGTACCTAAATAGATTATGCAATTAATTGACATAATGATCTGTTAAAAACAAACAAGCAAACAGATAACTTATTGAAATATCTAGATAACAGGAACAGGTAGCTCAGTTATTCAAACAGGCTGCCTTGTATTCATACATTGTTAAATATAATTTAATTAATTAATTAATTCAATCTGAATAAACTTTATCAAATTGTTCTCAAAATTTTTATTAAAAGAATTTTAATTATTCATTAGTTGAAGATGTTTTAATCAGCACAGAAAAGCTGATGGCTAAATATTGATCATTTAAATTTATTAGAACGAAATTTATTTGATAAAAAGGGGTCAATAAATAAAAATATTAAATTTCACTGATTGAAATCATGAGTCAATTGAAGCCAGACTAACATGGAAAACCTGGAATCACTGGATGACCGTTTCGTCCAATTGTGGGACTCCTCAGCAGTGTGCCTTTAGTTGACGGCTCAGTGGTCTAGTAGTTAATTTCTCGCTTGCGAGACTGATAAGTGCTGGGTTCGAATCCCGCGATGTGGGTTCGTGGATGTGCACTACCGAGTAGTATCACAATTAGACGAAACAGCCGTCTAGTTCTTCCAGGTTTTCCATGTTGGTCTAGCTTCAATCGACTCATGATCTCAACTAATGAAATTACTACAGTCTCCAAAAAAGCCCCTTCAGATACTGAAAAACATTAAACTTAATAAAACATTTTTTATTGCCTTATTGATTTTTCAAATGATGTCACTTGATTGTTTTTTCCTTTTTTTAGTTTTTATCTAGTCGTATTAAGAGAAAAAAAATACTGAAAATAATTCCAACAAATCATTTTTTATTTATTATTAAGATTGACAAATTCTAATGACAAGTTACATGACATGAGTAATAACATCAGAAGGGGTTTCGTGGAGATTTTAGAAATTTCACTGGTTGAAATCATGAGTCAATTGGAGCTAGACCAACATGGAAAACCTGAAAGCACTAAACGGTCGTTTCGTCCTAGTATGGGACTCCTCAGCAGTGCGCATCCACGACCTTGCCCCCTGCGAGATTTGAACTCAGGACCTACTGGTTCCGCGCGCGAGCAGTTAGCTACTAGACCACTGAGCCGTCAACTAAAGGCACACTGCTGAGGAGTCCCACAGTAGGACGAAACGGCCGTCTAGTGATTCCAGGTTTTTCATTGTGGTCTAGCTTCAATTGACTCATGATTTCAACCACTGAGTAATCACAGTTAATTATTCTGTATATATATATAATCATAGAAATAGACTTAGACAATGTCTAATTAAATTTAATTAACTATTCAATCTTTTCATTATTGTTATTCATTATATAAGAAGGCCTAACAATGACAACGAATACTCGTTGTTTTATTATGGCATTCTCGGATTGAAATTCGAAATGATATCTATTTGATTTCGATTAGTGGTTAATAATTAAGAATGAATCTCGAGATTATTGTTTTTATTTAATTTAGATTTATAGAAGGTTAATGACGAGTAATGAACTTGAATAAATAAGAAGTTCATTTTATACTTGTCTTTAATGTGTCTCTAATTGATGTTAGTCCATAGTAGAAATCATTTCGAAATTCAAATTCTTGATCATTAAGAAGATTTAATTTACTAACTTTACAGACGTTAATTGAGATCGAAAGTTGACCAATATTCTTTTAATTCATGAATTTAAAAAAAATGCATCTTCACATTAACTATTAAAGTGAAACGTATTCTTACATACGTTGGGCGTACGGTATGACAATTAGACTTATATTTCAACCATTTAACAAAACGATAACTATCAGAAGGGGTTTTGTGGAGATTTTAGAAATTTCACTGATTGAAATCATGAGTCAATTGCAGCTAGACCAACATGGAAAACCTGGACGGCCATTTCCTACTATTATGGGACTGCTCAGCAGTGCACATTTACAGCCGTTACCAGTGGAGTTCAACCAGGTCCATTGTGAGAAGTCAACTCACTTAAAACAATGGTTTACGGTGGCGCAACTTCGTGGATTGGTTGAAGTTGGACATTAATATCCGTTGGATGCCGGCTCAGTGGTCTAGTTGGTTAAGCGCCTGACGCGAGACTGATATGTCCTGGTTTCAAATCTCGCGGGGTGCAGGATCGTGGATGCACACTGCTGAGAAGTCCCATACTAGGACGAAACGGTCGTCAAGTGCTTCCAGGTTTTCCATGGTGGTCTAGCTTCAATTAACTCATGATTTCAATCAGTGAAAACGATAACTGTCAAAGCTACCATGAAACAATTGTCTTCAGGGATGAAAAGTGAGAATTTCATCATCTTTGAAACGAACATGACACCGTTTAGACATTTAAACTAATCATTTCTTATAGGCTAATTTTGCAGTGTAATTGTTATGGCAATAAAATTAACTAGTAAAGTACTCACGTTGTATCGAACCACATTTACCGACAGTTCATCAACCAAAGTGATTGAATTTATTTCATTGATTTAAAGGTATCAGTCAATTCAGTGTGATTTCGATTCTCCTATTAAACAGTTGGTCAGGATATTAAATAACCGCTGAACAAATTGGCATACTATGTTTTGTTAAATGCTTGGTAGCTATGAAAAATTATTTCATATTTTATCCGATTACAGAAATGTCCAGTTGATGATTGTTAGTAAATATTGACAAAATTTAGATTAGAAAACGTGCTAAACTTTAACATTAAATACAGTTTTGTGATGAATCATTTTTTAGTCGGAACTCAGCTTATTCATGAAAAATGACAGAATATTTATTTCGAACATATAGTACTGGATTAAGCAATTACAAATTCAAATTCTTACATCGAACTTTACACCCGAACAAGAGGCAGTTAACTATTTAGTAATAGTAGCTTAATGGTTTATTTGGATCGATAGGATACAAATTTGAGCTTTAGAGTAAATATTAACATTTGGATGATAGTACATCCATCTGGCTACTCAAACATTGGGCTGAGTACGTGTTCAGGATTTAACTGCCAGCCATAATCTGAATACACCAAAAACTTGTAATCGAAAGTAACATCCAGATAATTGTCTCAGGATGCGCATATACCAATAAGGATTGTTCTATTCCTGTCCATATTATAAACAGAGTGAAACATTAAAACCTTTATTGACCATAAGTTATACTTTGTTGAAATTTTAGTCAAGAGGAATAATGTATCATACATAGTTATATCTTTCACTCTTTAGCGATCATTTTCCTATCAATTCGACAAATACATTCAATTGAGTCACACATCACTTTCAAATTTTATGTAAATTCATTTACATAAGATTGGATTTTATCATTCGATTATCTGTTCAGCCACTTTAGCATAGTTAACATATTTATCGAAAGCCTTAACATTATTTTCGCAGTCCATATAAGAGTTATAATGTCAATAACCTTTATACTATATAAGAGTATAGTTGAGATCATATTCTTTCAGGCTTATTCTTGATTAGTCTAACTTTTACAGAGTTCAATCCTGGTAAATGCTGTCTGATTCGCTTGATGGTAATGTCTTCGACTAAGAAAATGTGTAAAGCAGTTTAAAATCACTACAATATCAAATGTTTTCTGATGATCACGGAACTACCTTAGTGAATAAATCTAATGAGTTTCAATCATTTAGCAGAAGACTCTGATTTTACATTTAAATCCTGTAATAAGTTCGCACAATATTTCCCATATATGCTTAGTTACATAACTGACAAAGTTATAAGTTATCTCATGAGAATCAAACGATCGTAGGTAATTTCCTGGAATGAGTTTTTCTTGATAAATTTTTGTGAAGTAAGAATAACAAACATTGAACGATAAATTAAATTTGTACCATTTAGTATAGCTTAAATACATAACATATTCACTGATTTATTCAAACAAATAAAAAATGTACAAATATAATATAATATAAGCGCTCGCGTACGAGACTGATAGGTCCTGGGTTCGAATCTCGTGAGGCGAGGTTGTGGATGCTCACTGCCGAGCAGTCCCACAATAGGACGAAACGGCTGTCCAGTGCTTCCAGGTTTTCCATGTTGGTCTAGCTTCAACTGACTCATGATCTTAACCATTGAAATTACTATAATATCCACAAAACCAATCTGATATTAATCAACATATGCTCAGTAGTGACTGGCTTCGCGAGGTATATCCTGCAGTTCTAGTAAGAAGCAGTGACCAGTGGAGTTCAACAAGGTCAGTTGTGAGATAGTACCTCACTGAAGACAATGGTGGATGTGTCGCTCAATTTCGTGAATTAGTTGGAGTTAGACATTAGCACCGTTGGATGCCGGCTCAGTGGTCTAGTGGTTAAGTGCTCGCGCGCGAAACCAGTAGGTCCTGGGTTCGAATCTCGCAGGGGGCGAGGTCGTGGATGCGCACTGCTGAGGAGTCCCATACTAGAACGAAACGGCCGTCCAGTGCTTCCAGGTTTTCCATGTTGGTCTAGCTTCAATTGACTCATGATCTCAACCACTGAAATTACTATAATATCCACAAAACCATTATGAAATATAATTTTGTGCGTAACACGTGAATATTACTATAGATAAAATAGCATTTTATACTGTCACAATGTTTTGCATTTATCAGTAGTAAGAAACATTACATATAAATATTTAAATCAAATGAAACTAAACAAAGTAATTGACGTATTAATCATGCTGAAGTTTCACATGTATGTAACAAGGCAAAATTAATTTGTATATACATGTCATCTTAAAACTGTAAACGTACTGATTTTGATTAAAATTTACTTTGTTTCATTTCTACTACTAATCTAATCCAGTAATAAGTTAAAATCAAAAATAACATTGACTGAGTTCATTACCTAACATTACTGATTCTGAGTAAAATCCTGAAATGTAAACTATCTGATGATCTCATGTATTAGTTGTTTGAACCTTTCCATTGATATTCACCACTGCAATTGATCAGTGTCTTTTTGTATATGTGTATCTTGTGAGGACTGTCTCTTCTTGTTTGGGTCCTGTCAGCTAGATGTTCTTGCTTTCCAGAGTTGATGTTCACTCTGGGACTTGAACCCAATACCAATTGCTTCGAACACCATCACTTTATCCATTTAGCTACCGGGTTCAGAAAGCCACTGGTTTATGGAATCTGGTGAATTTCAATTTATATGTATTAGTTAGTTGAATCTTCTTATTTAGGTCATCATTATTTGAATAGTATTCATGATTGATGCAAAAATGACTTTATAACCAATACGATTGGTTTCACTCAATATTTTTGATAGTTAATGTAGGTTACTTCTGTGTGTTATTGTACTTGTCTTTACTTTATCTGAGATCGAGATCAAATTTTTTTTATTGACATATGGGTCACTAAATGCTTTTCTGCAATTCTTACCGCTTGATGAAATATTTATTGTGGAGAAATCTTTCCAGTATATAGCTCCTAGATGATGATCATCTTATTAGTATGAAAATAAAAATAAGTTACTTCAAGAAAACTTAAAATAATTTATCATTGGTAAGAAGGTAGAACATCTGATCTTTTTTGATTCAGTAGTAAAGCTTTTAATTGCAGTACAGGAGGTCAGTCACTTCCTGATTAACTCAGTGGGAACTTGTCATATTGTGAAACTAGATGGTATGGGTTTGAACCCACTGAGGAGCACCATTGCTTCGGATGCTATGGGCAATTTTTGGTGGCAATCACTAACTATCCTGAAATCTGGGTCTCGGGTTTCGCGATGGTTGTCCCCAACCACTTAACGAAGAACAACATTATTTCTCAGTCTAATTCATTGATGAATAATCGGTTTTGTCGAAATAGTGCAGACTCCTTAATGGTTAGTATTCATTATTATAAACCTTAGATTAAACTGATTCTCCGTAACACAAAAAACCTGTACGTGAATTCAGTAATAACGATAAAAGGTAGTTGACGAGCAAAAAGTGTATATTTTAAAGGATTGTCTTATGTAGTTAAAATGGATTTATTTCGAGTTACAACCGAGTAAAAGTTTTTTATGGAGTGAAGTTATGGTTCGCTATAAAAACTGAAAACATTTTGCTTGTTCAGACAGCAAAAACTGCTCACTGAAAACACTTATTGATTAATATAACTAGTTTGAAGTCATTCATAATCATTAGAAGTATATCATTAGATCAAAGCCAATTTGTGATTTAAAAATGCCATAAAGGATTATGCATTGGGTTATAACTTACATTTAGTATTTTCAGAGCTAATGTTTTTACTTGAGTTACACAGTTTCAGGAATCAGAGACTAGTTAGAACTCATTCATGACTTGATAGTCTTTAGTGGCCCGTGGATCTGACTCCAATTAGATCGTATGAATGTTTGTTATCGCCTATCCTCGTATATAATCATCGACTTAAATCGCGTTAGTCAATAAACAAGTCGAATAACGAGAATGGACTTGTGAATGCATATATTTTGTATATAAAGCGAATGGAATAGAAAGAGAAACGACGCCGAGTGGAGACGGCTGGTAAGCCAACTCCCCATTTAACCAAGCGTTAATCAATATTTATAGTTAAACAAAAGTAAGTTACAAACATGTGATGTGTAATGGGATAAGAAATGTACACACCTATGCGCTCATATAAAAACAATCAAGATTGATAAGCGAATAATTAACAAGGTCAGAATGTGACTCAAGTAGGATGAATAGAATGGGCTGTTTGAAAGCTAGAATAAGGTATATGGGCTTAACATAATAACAGACTCTGCAAGTCAATCCTTTATACCAATGAATCGTACATTCACTATTTTAACTCTGTTTAGATTTATTATTTTCTCATTACTTAATTGTTTGTCTTACATAGTTATAAGCATGTATCCATTATGTAATCCTATATTTATTAGTCATTTTCTATTTATTGTATGAATGTTAGATATAACAAGTTATCTATTATTATGGCATTTATTATATATTTGAAAACGCTTACACTTTTAATTATTAGGAAAGAGAAAATCTAGAACGTAACTTATCCGATGCACAGAAAAAATGTCATACAATGGATACAAGTGAACGTGATATGAGAAATCTTATTTTACGCGCTGAAGAAGATAAAAAACGTTTAGCTCAAAGAATAGAAAAATTAACTGCAAATGGTATAGTATTACTTTAAAAAGAAATTCAACATTTCTTTACATTATTTAAAATAATTTTATTACTTCAAATATACATGTGGAATATGTTGCTTTTATTTAAATTACTATCCTAACCTTGAATTCAATATCCATTTGCTGAAGAAATCAGTTTTACTGGTTGAGATCATGAGTCATTTGAAGCTAGACCAACATGGAAAACCTGGAAGCACTGGACGGCCGTTTCGTCCTAGTATGGGACTCCTCAGCAGTGCGCATCCACGACCCCGATCCTTGCGAGATTTGAACTCAGGACCTACTGGTTTCGCGCGCGAGCACTTAAACACTAGAACACTGAGTCGGCATCCGCATCTCGCAGGGAGCGAGGTCGTGGATGCGCACTGCTGAGAAGTCCCACGATAGGACGAAACGGCCGTCCAGTGCTTTCACGTTTTCCATGATGGTCTAGCTTCAAATGACTCAAGATTTCAACTATTGAAATTACTAAAAATCTCCACAAAACCCCTTCTGATAAATCAGTTTTAGATTAAAAGTTTTTAAAAGTAATGCACTTGTTGAAGTCAGTCAGGTCAGATAAATTAAGATTCAAATGGTTAGTATAAATACTGATAGATAAGATACAAGGTAACAAATAAATGAAGTAGAAATAGCCGATACCTTTTTATGTATGACTATGACTTTAAATGGTAGAGAAGATTCTTAACTCAGGAGGAAGATTTTAGTAGAATCGAGTTCACTGAACTGACCAGAATAATCCTGGAATTTTTATAGTTCTACCTTTACAACATTATAGACAAAACTTGTACTTGGTAGAATGACAATGAGGACTTTATGATTAAATGACCCAGCTCAGAGAAAGTAAAATACACCACAAAGAAAAGAATTGGACTTGTTTATATTATATAAACTGAGATCTTTAAAATGAACTTCAAATATTTAGGTTCTTACATGACGATTGAGTACCTGTCGTGGATAATCACGAAGGCCGAATAAATTGATATCTAAGATCTCAGGATCATCGGGCTTTCTTTCTTATTACTATTGGAAAATATAGCTATTTTTGATTGAGAGCATGAACCGATTGATGTTAGACCACCGTTGGAAACTTGGAAGCACTGGAAAGCTGTTTCGTCCCACTGTAGAACTTCTCAGCAGTGCGCATCCGCGATCCCGCTCGTGGGATTCCAACCCAGAGCCTTCAGTGTCGCGCGTGAACGCCTAACCTACTGGACCACTGAGCCGGCATCCAATGGTGTTAATGTCTAACATCAACCAATCCACGAGATTGAGCGACCATCTTCCATTGTATTGAGGTAGATACCTGTACTCTACCCGACAAGGACTGGCTCCACTGGTCACAGCTTCTCACTAGAACTCCGAGAATTCCCCTCATGAGGAGTCCCACAGTAGAACGAAACGGCCGTCCATTGCTTCCAGGTTTCCAACAGTGGTCTAATATCAATCGGTTCATGATCTCAATCAGAAACGCAATAATCTCCACAACCCCCATACTGATAGCTATTTTTGATGAATTTCTCGTTTCCGTCTTGAATCCACTATCTCCTGAATAGAACCAAATGTAATTTTAGAATTTTCGACTATCAGTGTTTTCGTATCATACTATTCAGGTTCTTTAGATCCATTTTTTTCAAAAAATCAGAGAGAGAAACTAATTTCTTAGTAACCTTAATTCTTCCTTAATATGATAAATAGTATGTAGATTTCTAATAGAAATAAAAGGTCGTTGATGTTCGTAATTTTTGTTTTATTCATAATCACTAGACTGACATTTTTGAAAAAATGGTGAAAATTCATCACAAAGTCGTTATAAAATATGTTAAGTCTACTACTAGAACACTTAATACTGAGTTCCTATCCAGTTTCTTCAACGCTAGATTACTTTTATACCTCAACTCATATAACAGAGAAAAAGAAGCGCAATATCAGTATCTATGATCAGAAAACCAGGGGTATTTAAAGAAACTCATGCCACCTTAGTCATCTAGAACATTCTGCAAACATGTCAAGTATGGCAATGGGATAAATAATTATTCAATCGAAACGTGACAAAATATACATCAATTTCGTAGATGTTTCTGAGATACCTCTTCTTAACACAGACTGGATAAAACACTCACTGACATTTTATGGGCCTCTAGACTTTAACGAGGGATATTTTACGACTGCCTAACAGGAATAAGTGGTCTAAGTAAATCAACTAAGTGATTTTGAGCTATTCTGAATGTGGTTTTTGTTATATCCCGGTGAAGATTAAATTACAGGTAACTTCCGAGGCCTATTAATGGACTAATATTCTATAAATATTCTTATTGTAAAACTATTGAGTAATTAGATTATGTATATTTATATTCC
Source organism: Schistosoma haematobium (assembly GCF_000699445.3). Taxonomy (NCBI): domain Eukaryota; kingdom Metazoa; phylum Platyhelminthes; class Trematoda; order Strigeidida; family Schistosomatidae; genus Schistosoma; species Schistosoma haematobium. The sequence continues at coordinate 37,781,516 of NC_067197.1, read as the reverse complement.
TCTTATTATAAGCTTTATTTTGACCTACGTTTTATTATTGTACGATTTACGATTCTTAAGCTATGCTCAGTCTACTAATTACTGTCCCCCTCGTTCACAGCCACTTTGTGGCTGTGTTATTTTCTATTTTATGGTACATTGTGGTCTGTCTGATTGATATATAAACCGAGTATGTCTGAAATAAACGATTCCATTCGATTCGATTCATATTACAGAAGCTGGTATTGTGGGTTAGGAGGACATAGGACCAATAAGGACGCTAAACTGCTCATACCGGTTGAACGTCATTGGTTTGGCATAGTGCGAAGATTGTATAAGCCGGATCCTGATTGGTTGATAAGTCGCGTGATAGAAAAGTTAGACATCCAAGGTCATAACAGTTTTTCGCTCATTATTATGCACCGAAAAGCAGAGATTTGATTATGCTATCTAGGAAAAGACAGTGTAAAACATAATTAAGTTGTCAGTATCATTTTAATTACAAAATATACATCAAAGACATATATTTGTTGGAAGAACATTAAAAACGACGAAGAACTGGATAGATGTCTCTTCCTAGCATGGGACTACTCAGAAGAGCGCATCTATGGTTAAACCTGGAATCGAACTCATGAAATTTGGGTTGATATTAAACATATAAACCACTGGATTCCGGTTTATTGACCAAATGTTTTATGTTTGAATAACAAAATTTACAGAGTAAAACGAACTCATTCTATTTAATGGATCCCAAATAGAAGAACAAGAAACAAAAAATATATATATATTTATTTGATTGCTTTCATGTAATCCGATGTTTCGCTATTTTGATTATTAGTAACTATCGTATCAACCACTCTACTATTCATTGTCACATTTCAACATATAAATACAAGTTTTCAATCAATGTATTGTGTGTTCAATTCTGATGATTATTTTCAGTTCTGTTTCAACTGTACGAGCTAGTTTATCCTAAACATTTGTTTATAATTGCTTTATCGGTATAGGGTTGTGGAGATTATTTTTTTTTGTAATTTTGACTTATTTACAGCTAATGAGAAATTAGCTTGAATTCATTTTACTCTTCAAATCTTGTGATTGTTTGTGTAAATTGAGTAAGGGAACTGGTTGTGTTGTATCTTAATAACATTATGCTAATTGCATACATATATTGTGTATAGTTGTAATAGGAAATTCAACAATGTAACATAAACGTAATTAGTCAGTACGATTGTAGAGTACTGTAGTAAACGAAAATTCACGTGATAAAGATCAATTTATTGTTCAATACAAAATTACAGAATACTTTAGCAAAAAATGAAAAGTATACGTTAAATATATATATACGTTAAATGATATGCACATCGTCCATCAATTGTCCTTTACATGGTTTATGATTCTCTCAATTCTATTGCCCTTTATGTTCTCTTCAATCCAATCTTCTTCATTTTATATTAACATGTATTCTACTACAGATTCATGCTAGGTACTACTCATATGTGTCAGCATAAGTAGCATACACCACAGCACTATTGCACTCAGATTATTGCAAGGTCATTCAACTTATGTTTCTAAGCTGATTTCCAAATGACTCTATTGAACTGTGTTAAGCTTACTTTCATGTTTGGAATGAAATGATGAAAATCATATATAAAAATATGTAAACAAAATATGTTGATTTTCGAAAACTAAATCGCCTGAGTATCAAGTCTTGATCTGTGAATTATATTGAAAATTAAATAACCTTTCAGGTATTGGCATTGTTGTTCGTCTATATGTTTAATCTAGTTAGCGTATTTTTATCAAGGCTTTTTTCTGCTGGATGGGATTGTCAACTCCGTACCCAATTCCCCTCCTTTACCCGAACTTGGGACCGGCAGCAGCCCTAGAAGAGCTACAAGCGGAGTTTCTCTATCTATAAATCTAAGATTAATTATATGTATCGACGATATTTCCTTTTTTTCAGTGCGTCACCATTTTTCATTTCTCAAACTTTTTAAAAAATTATTATTTTAGAACGAGCTCTAGTTCTGGAATTAGAAAGACTTAAACGACATGGTGGTACAAGCGATGGTCGAACTAAACGTATCAGTCAATTAGATGAATTTATATCTGGAATTGAAGCAGATCGTGATTATTGGCGTGGACAAGTGGAAATATTGCAACAAATGTTAAATTATCCTTCATTAACAAGTGGAACTGAAGGTAGTGGGATTGGACGTACAACAACAAGTAGTCGATTGAAAAGTAAACCACCTACTGGACAACATACAACAACACCAAGTAAATTAGGTGGTTCTTTAAAAGATGCAAAACAAAGAAAAGTAAATAATTTTACTGGTCTATATATAGTTTATTCAATAAATAATCGAATTGATAGAATAAAGATTTTATTTTGTAAAATTTCGCAGTATGTTAGTTTGATACCGTTCAATAAATATACTACCCTCATTCATAGGAATACAGTAAGTTTTTGTTCTTCAAAAACACTCATAGAAGTTCTCAGAATTCAGGCTCTTCAACTACCCTATTGTCTCCATGTTATTTATATACCACCTTCGCATGGCTATTTTGTATTTCAATAATGAACATAATTTTCGAGGGCTGTTATGTCTGATGAGTAGAGAAGGATTGTAAAGGACTATGGTTATTCAGTAAACAATTTCACATGTACACATAGGACAGTAATGAGCAATAAAAATTAGAAAGTCTCAATAATTGTTATAATTATAAAGAAATTAAAAATTACATTAATTAGTAGTTACGTAATGTCAAACCACCAAGGTTATGCCAAATCATAACGTACAATTAGAGCTTTATCCCTAAAGTTCACAAGTTTACCGAATAGACTGTATTTACACAAATTATACTCTTATCCACTTTTCATACATGAGTGATTGCTTAAATACTTTGAATAACTACTTTTAACTGAACATCTGTTACTAATAATAAACATTTTACAAATACTGTTAGTTAGGTTGTAAACAATAAAAGTAAGCTTCTAAATGCAAAGCAATGATACAATGAAAAAAAGGGAAAAAAAAAACAACTAAACAGTAGCTAATTATCTTGCATTTGAAGAGCACATTTGATCAACTATTGTTATAATAAGTTTAATATAAACTGAAGATGAACTAAGGTATATAGTATTCATCTGCAATTTAATAACATGATTAATGTTTTATAGTGAAATACGAAATTTGATGTGGTTTGTATTCACTACTGAATATGTCAAAATATGATTTATATATTCGATTACTTAGTTTAGAGAATGATGTATTAAATGTCTTATTAACGGTAGATTTTTCCGCAAACTTTTGTATTTATTTTAGTTAAAAATATCAAATTAAAACTGTATCAAAGCTCTCAGTTCTACTAAGGTATTTGTTATGAATAAGTTAGATCACTTGTTAATTGTTGATATTTCAAACAAGTGTGATACAAAAAAGTTAAATATTACTCTATATTTGAACACCCGATTTGATGAGGCATCATACTAAAGGATATTAATGGACTAATATGTGCTAGTGAGCTCTTTCAATGTTATATAATAGTTAGATTTTCATGAGACCTAGTGTGTATATGTTCCTGTTTGTACTCCAAGTTGTCTATGAAACTTATAACAGTCCTTAGACAATAGTAATATAAACTTCTAAAAATTCAAAGAAAAATTAATAGAAACATTAAATTCACTTGGTATTGTTTACTTGAATCTTTCTATTGATGTTTAGGACTGCAGGTGATCAATCTCTTATTGACATTCGTGCATTTTGTACGGATTCTCTCAATATTGCATTAATTTACAAGCATTATAAGCAAAGATAGTAGCTAGCAGTATAATCCAGGGCACGCGTTTCGTCATATTTGGGACTTTTCAGCTGGATGTAATTGCATCCCAGAGTTGGTGTTCACTCTGGGAATCGAACCCAACACCTTACCCTTCAAAAATCATCACGTTATCCACTCAGCTACAGAGGTCAACTGCTAGCCACTATACATCATTCCTTATAATGAAATAAAGCAATATCGAGGCAATTTATTTATTTATTTGAACACATAAATATTGGTACAATAGGGCACCAAATATATGTGCGCCACAAAAAACAATGGGAAATTGGAGAGAAAAAGGAAAAAGAGTAAGGAGCGTAAAAGAATAACAAAAAACAATAACGTACAGATTAGTGTAAGGTAGTGTAATAATAATAATGGGTGAAACGGAAACGCACAATCAGTTAAGGAAGATACAACCACTTTTTATGAAGAAAGTAAAAGAAGGTTACAGCAAGATCGCCACTGGCTTCTATTCTGAGCCATATCTGATAACGTCTCTAGCCACTGTGTTGCACCATCTCTCGGACCCCTACCAGGGAGTCGTGAAGGACCAACAGAAGCCAGCCCCATGCAGCTTCCTTTCATGCCACGACACCATGGCATGCACTGACCACCTCTCCGCTTCTTCCAACCAGTCCCAGAGTCGGCAAATAATGCACGACGTGGAATTCTCTGGGACGACATTTGGAGAACATGTCCAAGCCACCGAAGTCGGTGTTTCAAGATGGTGACACCAATTGAATTATCGTCTCTGTACTCGAACACACGATGCCGAACCTCCGCATTACTAACATGATGTTGCCACTAGATGTCAGCAATCCTTCGGAGACAACGATGATCAAACACAGAGAGTCGTCTAACGTCCTCAACTCGGAGAGACCAGGTTTCACAAGCATAGAGAAAAAAAACTACTCTCACCGACGCATTTTAGATCCGACATTTTAAGGCCAGACTAACATCACGAAGGCGCCAAAGATGGCTCAGATTGGCATAATCCACTCTGGCTTTCACTATACGTGCATTGATCTCATCACTCACGCCACCACCACCAGCACTTATGCAGCTACGCAGATACACGAACTTCTCGACTACTTCTATCTGCTCACCATGCAGGATGAGTACAGGATTAGAATCCTGCCAGTCTTGTAGAAGTACTTTTCACTTCGAAGGTGCAAGGCACATACCGTACCTACGGACATTGATTGCCAACTGATTATGTGCGGATTGCATGCCTTGGGCATTATTGCACAGTAAAACAATATCATCCGTATACTCAAGGTCGAGAAATCTTTCTCCAGGCAACAGATCCACACCACCATTACTTACATCCATCAGAGCTGTTTCCAGAATGTCATCGATGGCAAAGTTGAAGAGGAATGGTGAGATTGGGCAACCCTGTCTAACCCCTCTGCTTGAATGGAACAATGGAGAAAGGTGGTTGTATGCCCTCACTCTATCTGAGATGTTTGTATATAGGGCCTTTAGGATGTTAATGAACTTCTCAGGCACACCCTTCTTCAATAGACAATCCCAGAGAACAGTCCTGCCCAACGAATCGAAGGCAGCCCTGATGTCGAGAAACACTACGATTGTTGGTCTGTGATGAGTATGATGGTGTTCTAACATTTGGCGGAGAGTGAAGATGTGATCAATACATCCTTGACCAGAACGAAAACCAGCCTGATCCACGCGAGTCAATCTTTCTGGAGTTTTGAACAGCCTACGAAGTATGACGGAAGCCAATAGCTTGGACGCAATGGGAAGTAGACTTATCTGCCGATGGTTGTTACAGGAACGACGTGAACCATTTTTAAAGATAGGGATAACTATCGACTCATTCTATGACGTTGGTGCACTCTCTAGTTCCCAAACCTTTGTAAACAACGTCGTCAATTCCTTAGTCAGAAAGTCACCACCATCTTTAAAAAGAGCCGGAGGTAAGTCATCTGGGCCAGGTGATTTGTAACGCTTCAAGAGTTGGAGTTCCTTGCGGACTTCCTCCTCATTTGGTGGATCAGTCGTCACCGGCCATGGAGGGCAGGACAGTCTGACCGATGTTGCCGGAGCAGCAGGCCAGTTGAACTGCCCTTCGAAAAATTCTGCCCATCGTCCAAGACGTCGATGGATGTTAGTGATTGGCATCCCATCATCCTCGCAGATTGTTTCACTCACACCAGACTTCTTGTTGTTAGTGGCTCGGATGAGTTGGAAGAGCTTCCGGTAATTACCAGATGCAGCTGCTGCTTCCAGCTCATTAGCACGCTCCGACCACCAGGCTTCTCGGTCCTTACGCAAGCTTTGCCCAATTTCCTTACGTAACATCCTTCGTTTATGGTCAAACTCACGGTCATCCGGAGTAGACCGACAGGCTTCAATGAATTGTAAGGAACCTGAAGAAACCCAGTGCTTATAAGCGGGACGTTTCGCGAACCTACAACTGACTGTACCCGACATTTTCATGGCGTCGTGCAATTGCAACCAATGCTCATCTATACTTTTCGATGGAATGGTAGCTAGCCTAGAAGCTAGCTCGGTTCGATACTTACTTGCAACAGAAGTTGCAACCAGCTTGCTAACATCAATCCGTTGGTGGCGGTCACTTCGTTGTCCACTGAAAAGTAAGGTAAGATTGGCGCAGACCAAGGCATGGTCAGAGTTCAGATAGGTACTCCAAAAGGAGCGGCAGTCTTGTACACAACCACACCAGCGGTAGCTGATCGCGATGTGACTAATCTGAGTCCAGGCTTGAGATGCAGAGGGAGAACGCCAGGTGGCACATCGGCGATGACTGTGCCGAAAGTTAGTGCTAGCCAGAAACAGGTTGTGGTCTGTGCAAAGTTGCAGTAGACGGTCCCCGTTATCTGACCTGCGACCAACGAGTCCCCATCGGCCACCTAAACGACTCTCTTCTGTGCCTAGACGCCTGACCTGAGCATTCAAGTCTCCGGCTAGCACTACAATATCTGTCGAACGCACTTTCTGGAGAAGAACAGTTAACTGGTGATAGAATTCATCCTTGATTGCATTCGGCCTGCAATCTGTCGGGGCATAGGTGGAGAAGACGAAAAGACATCGTTTCTCACGCCGATTTCTTCCCACTTTGATGGAACTTTTGTAATCTAACAGCACATAACCGACTATTAATGGGGATCCAATTGACTAGTGCTGCCTCAGCTCTAGCTCTTAGTGCGACATCAACGCCAGCAAGACCAGACGAAGATGCCACAAGGTCTCCGGATAAACGCACGTGAAACAAACTTTTTGAAGCGGCAGATGGAAAGCGAATTTGTAGTACTTCACCTGAGTCTTGAATACGGGTCTCGGATAGACAGCAGACATCGATATGAAGACTTTCCAAAGACATAGCCAGCCCTATCTGTTGTCCAACCTGCATAAGTGTGCGAACGCTGAAGGCAGCCAGTTTGAATGGTGCCTGTGGTTTCAGAAAAACCGCTTCAGTACTCATATTCGGTAGTAACATACAGTTTTCAACCGGACAGTGGCTCGAGAACGATGAGATAGAGCCGAATTTTCACCATAGGAAAGCTGTTGTTTAAGTCGAAAAATGAGGATAGACAGAGTGAGAATAAAAGAGTGATTAAATGACGTAGTAAATAACAATAATAGTAATAATAATAATGTGAGTCATTTTGATTGTTAAGCGCAGCAAGAAGAGTATTTTCCATAAATATAGACAGTTCATCATAATTGTGTGTGGACTGTGATACTACCCGGGTGCCCAGACAGAAGCAGGTGGTTTTCTTACGGGGCTACACCCCGAGCCTTTGACCTGAAGGTCTGACCTACAAGGCAGTGGAGCATCGTGAGGAGATGCAGTCCCATGGTAGCCGGTGACCGAAAATTGGTTCATACGCCATTTGTTCCGACAGGATACTGAAGCCCATGTGCACCATTGGTTTGGGATCCGGTTAAAGTGCCGGACATTCGTTTTTCGTTCTCGCATTTTCGTAAACAACACCCCCGCCACGAGAAGGCAGTGAGTAGGACTTCCCTGACAGAGGCTGTATACGCGTGACCATGTCAGAGTATTTCGAGAGGGAGGGCGAGCCCGCCCCACTCTTGGTCATACCAGGGCATTTGGGGGCAATACACACAGTATGCACTTATGCCAATAAGAGACTGATCAATCGCAGTCCTAAAATTCAATGGGAATATTCTAATAAACAATACCAAGTGAATTCAAGTTTCACCTCATTGCACAAGCCAGTGGTTATCAGGACTCAGTAGTAAGTAGATTATACGATGACATTTGAAGCGAACAGTACTAGGTATGACTCTCGGAGTGAACATCAACTCAGATGCGCCTACATCCATCTGATGAGTCTTAAATGGGACGAAACATGCGTCCTGGATTCTGCTGCTAGCCACTGTCCATCATTGCTTATAATACTAGACACTAGTTCATTTTGACATAGTATCATTAGCATTTTAATAATAAGGTATTTTGAGTAAAAAAAGTTGGAATATTTTCTACATTTTGTTTTAGTGACTGTCTTAAGATGTAAATGTATTTAACAGCTTTCATTGGAACATAAAAATCACTCGACAATAGAGTTTATAGCCCTCAAAATAGTATATAGGTGCGATATTATCATTTAAATCGATATAAAACTCAACAATGCTATTGGTTAGGAATTCAACTGGGAGTTTTGCTAAGTAAAATGTATTGAGTTTAATTAAAGAGACTCTTTTGTGCTTCAATGACTTCAACTAATTTAAATTAATATTATTGATACTACAAGACGGATTATAGATATTATACAAAAATAAACAATAATGAGGTCGTCAACCATACATAAATTGGTTGCGCATGGCTGCCAGAATCTTTTATGATATGTTATCTGATGTAGATGAGATTGAATGCTTTTAGTAAAGCAGAATTGGAAGCCTTTATTTTGGTTATTCACTTAACTTATGGGCATTAGTAGAAAATCAGCTATCATATATGTGAAGAATGAAGATGGGTTAGTTACTTTACATTAGCTCAGTAAAATTTGTATTTATGCCAGGACTATAAAACTCTAAGTGCTTAATTCCAATTGAATTGGATAATGGAAAGTCATTTTAAATGATTTATAATGTCTTGCAAGAAAGGTTATGATATAGATTACCTTTTAATTTACTCAACAATTCATTCTCCTAAAGAATGATTCTGCAAGTAGTTATAAGATGAGATTCATAGGATCGTATGCTTACTGAGAAAAGAGTGATCACAGATCATTTTTATCTATTAATCGTTAAAATAACCCAGTTATCTGACAAATGTGGGCAGTGACAATGCTTAAACAAACTAACTGTTCATTCGTTATAGTTCGTTTATACTTTCACTTTTCTATTACCCAACTTTGGTTTATAGCGTGACTTTAAAAACCAGATCTTATTCGCTCATTATATTAAATCAATAAGTGATAAAACCAATCAATCGATTAAAATTCTATAAGACAATGACAAACTTTTTTATATTTTGAACATCCATTTTTCTATGGTTAATTATTTTTTCTAACATTATGAGCATATTTGCATCGTAGAAATGAAAAGAGTACATCAAAGGGCATAATTATGAAAGTGGTAGGAAATTGTGATAACTTGATATTCAACCAAAAAAGGATGGAATTTCTTTTTGTAGAGATTCTTAATAATCTCTCTCTCCCTCCCTCTCTCTCTCTCTCTCTCTCTCTCTCTATATATATATATATATATATATATATATATATATATATATATATACTACAATGAAGAACGAATATATTCGACAGGGTAATATTAAAACTGTTATGTTCCGATAAACATAATGAGTGGTAACGTTTGGGATCCATTTATGGGCCAATACTATACGTATATTTTTATCGTATAATTGTTAAATAACTAAACTATTCATATTAATATCCCTCCTATTATGAGCATAATTTTGACCTATGAACTGTTGTCATATGATTTACCATTCTTGTATTATGCCCTGTCGATTAGTCACTGCCTCCCACATTCACAGCCACATTTAGCCAAATCTTGTACAAATGTTGTTTCCTAGTTTATGGTACGACGTGGTCTGTCTGGTTAGTATATAAACCCAGTATGTTTGAAATAAATAATTCATATCACAGAGACTGAGATCTGTGTTCTGGACTTAACTGGCTGGTTAGGCGGAAAGCAGGACCAATAAGGACTGTAGAGTGCTCGCACAGATTTTATGCGTCCTTGGTCCGATCGATAATTCACTGTTCTCTAATTGGCGGTATCGTTACGTCATACATCAAGAGGACACTGAGGCCACAAGATAAAACAAAAACATTCTATCAGAACGGGGTTTTGTGGAGATTTTAGTAATTTCAATAGTTGAGATAATGAGTCAATTGAAGCTAGACCACCATGGAAAACCTGGAAGCACTGGAAGGCCGCTTCGTCCTATTGTGGGACTCTTCAGCAGTGCGCATCCACGATCCCGCCTCGTGGTATTTGAACCCAGGACCTAACGGCCGTCCATTGCCCTCAGGTTTTCCATGGTGGTCTAGCTTCAACTGACTCATGATCTCAACTATTGAAAAACATTCTAAAGAATTATGTTCGGTGCTTCAGTGCCGTTTTCCTGAATAACTTTGTAACATCCAATCCTTCGACATTAATTAGAATTTCATCAAACTGAATTAATAAATTGGTCAAGTATTGGACGTTTTCAGTATCGCTTAAATATGAGCAAAGTAAAGTTCGTGGCTGAATATGTCGAATAATGAATGATAAAAGTCACTAAAACGCTTATTTATAGCTTGATTAAAACAGTGTATCTGTAATATTTTGATGTAATGAATGAATATCAGTACGATAAACACACTACGAAGAAACCACTCTGCTTTAATGTTATATATATAAAGCATAATGTATATGACTGAAATATTGATTAAACACGATGTATAACTTTTGGATTTCATCTTTAGGAGAGTAACAACTCTTAAGTGTATTGAAGAGTTTTAGGTTATTTGTTATCTTCCTGTTAATTTTCTAGTGATTTTAAACGAAAATCTTAGACCAATTCATTTTTAAAAGACACTTATTTAATGATTGACGTGGTCGAAAAAGTATGAACTATTATATTTTTTTCCTATTTAATTCAAACTTTCTTTCCCTCACTGTTTTGTAAGCATTAGGTAATATAATATTTACTTCTATATATTACAAATTATATGTTTTAACATCACTGATTAACTAACTATTTGCACTTTCAGCTTGAACAACAAGTCCAAGAACTACGTGTTGAAAGAGATTTACTACGTCAAGAGTTAGAAAGTATAACACGATCTCGTCATAGAAGTCCATCACCAGTGACTAGATCAAGATCATTAAATCGATTTCAGGTAAGCTAGATTTAATACTGTTTTGCTTACTTTGCGTTCAGTTGTGCAGTATATATAGTTTACTTCACGAAATGATCTTAATTAAATAATCGTTGGAGACCAGGAGGATTGGACATCTGTTTTAACCCAGTATGCTCATCTAAGAACTCAGGACTTTCACATCTAGCTACTAGTACTTAACATTTAAGAAACTGAGCCAGCATCCAGTGGTTTGTACGGTTAACTTCAATCAGTTAGTTATATTGCCCAGCTAATTTCCATTTCTGTAGTTGAGTGACTATCCAACACTTGACAAGGTTACACCCTATTAGTCACTGTTTCTTACTTAACAGTATAATTCGAAAATATCCACAAATCCTCTACTATACATGCCTATATATAAATGATTCATAATGATATCCTAAAAAGCAAACTATATAACTGACTCTATTCACATAAATTTACTTAGAGCGTTATCAGGTCAATCCACTCGAACTTATTTTAACATATTTTTGATATGGTTAACAAAATGACTGCACTTTTGTTACAAATTATTTTGTATAACTACTAGTATAGGGGTTGTGGAGATTACTAAGTTTTTGAATAAGATCATGAACCGATGGTTGATATTAGACACTATCACCACTGGATGCCGGCTCAGTGGTCAAATAGGTTAAGCGTTCGCGCGCGAGACAGAAGGCCCTGGGTTGTAATCCCGCGAGGGGGATCGTGGATGCTCACTGCTGAGGAGTCCTACAATAGGACGAAACGGCCGTCCAGTGTTTCCAGGTTTCTAACGGTGTTTTAACATCAATCGGTATACGGTCTCAATCCAAAAAATAATTTGCATAAGTTATATTCATCACCGCTGACCTATCTGAGAATGGACATGGATGAAATAACATTAATAACTGCCAACTACACTTTGATACCATGATATAATAGTTTCATTCTCTGCAAATCCTGATTACTTCAAAAAACAAATCTCGTATGTAAAATTCATGTGATCATGAGATCAATTAAGATTATTTCACATTGGATTTCATTTACTAATTTACCATCTATATTCAATAATTATCAGTTAATGAACTTGTCGAATTTAACATTTAACATTTGAACAAATAAAACGACATTGAACTGATTAGTACAACGAAAAGTGTATTAAAGGTCAACTGGACAAATGTCACCTTAAATTAATGTCAGTTTTAAAGTTGACATTTTTCAAACACGTTGAAATAATACACTAGGCATTGATTACATTCGATATAACTGAATTCCTGAATCAGTTCATAGTATTCATTATATAGCTATTTTTTAAATTATATTTGATTAAGTTGATATAATTTTGTTTAAAGGTTGTACCATTGATATTATTAGCATAAATGTATTCATTCGTTGTCTTCTTTTAGATCCAAAGTTTCTGACTTACCTTATCAATTTTTTCTAAATTTTTCTAATCCATCGTTTCTTCACGAATTATATCTTCATTCCTCAATCTTTTATGCCAACACTAATACTCTTATTACTTGGATTTCTTTGGGATTTCATCATACTTTGCTATAGGGTGTTGCGTATGCCTGAACACTGATTACCATGACAGGCAATGCTGACTAGTGTTGGGGATGGTTGGAAGAAAGTTAGGGAGGGCCAAACCAAAATGTGGTATCAGTGCTTGAAGATACTAACTTTTAGTCTGAGTCATGTTGGAAAATGCAGACTACTTGGTTGGGGTCCGCGTGACTATCGTAACCAATGGTTGGAGACTCTTGATGACATGGCCCAGAATCGATCACAATGGCGTAGGTGTATACACTCTCTAAAATCGCTTCATATCTTTCTTTTTACGAATTAATTCTTTCTTCCAGTACTATGTCCTTATATACCATCTTTCTTTTATATATTACCACCACTGAATTAACTACTTTTATGAATCCGGTGTCCATCTTGTTGTGTTAATGAGGTATGGCAACTTGAACCGATGCATATATGTGCCTGGTCTTACGTTGTAGCTGACTGACTAACTCATGGGGTGTAGAAACATTGATGGTATACACATGTGTCATGTCTTACGTTGCGTATGACTGGCCAAGACTGACAAATAATCTTACCTTTTACAGTTGTAATTCAATTCATTTTAGTAAGAATAAACAAATTGTTTGTTTTATTGTTTTTAAAATGAAAACAAAACTTTTGTATTTATGACTAATGTAAATAAAATTTTCTTAATTTTTTGAACCCATATTGATTTATATCGCAGGTAATTTCAAATTACAAATTTTCGCCTATCACTTATCTATAGTGATTTACATTCGGTTTCATCTATCTTACTCTAATCTTTCAGGCCTAGATTGTTTGAAATGGATGTTGGCTCCTTTCATTTTGATAACATACTTACGTAACATATATAATACATTATTTAGGAGCGTTGAGGGTTTCTACTCATCTTTCTTGAGTTTGTTTTATTGTCTTTCTGTGATGTTACTAAACTTGTTAATATTAAATTAAGTTTAACAGAAAGATTGTAAGCCCTACCGTCAGTTTCTAATTTCCCACGACGGTTGTATGTTCATCAGAGTACACTAGGAATTATTAGTGAGTTGCGTCACTAGGGTTGGGTAACGTAAAAACGTAACCTGGCGCGTATCCTGAGAAGATATTACTCACTTACTTACGCCTGTTACCCCTCATAGAGGAACATAGGCCACACACAGCTTTTTTCATCCAACTCGGTTATGGGCAATCCTACTCAGTTGTTTCCAGTTGCTATTCATCCTTTTGATTCCTGCTTCCAAATACTCGACTCAGTGTATTCTCAGGTCTTCCTCTTTTCCGTTTTTTTCCAGGATTCCAAGTTAGCGCTTACCTCGTGATGCAGTATGATTTCCGCAATGTGCGTCCTATCCACCTCCAATGTTTTTCCTAGTTTCCCGTATAAAAAAAGCTTGCTAAAAAAACGCTAACCAGAATAATAAGATATATATATATATATATATATATATATATATATCACGCTTTAGTAAAACGTTCTAAATGATTAAATCAGATATTTAAGTTGTTTAAAGTAGTATCATACAGACTGAACATAATGAAATATTACAATAGCCTACTTACTTGCTTACTTATGTGTAATGTTGTTTAATACCATTCACTTGTTAAACTATAGCAGACATGTGGTAGGTAAAATTTGCCGTTTTATTTTGTTATAAACTTATTGGTTATAAGTAAGTTTTACATCCAGATATGATGGATGAAATGAGTGGAGTTTTATTATAGATACATGACTATGGTTATTAGGTCCAAATACAATTCATTCGATAGTTCTTATCAGTGGTGTTAAATTTTCAGTGAATTATCTAGAGAAATACACATTTTCTCGTGGTGGTTAATTTATTTACATCTAATGTGAAGAACTAGATAGTCTAACAGAAATATCGGCGACCATGCATGTTTATGAGACTTTTCACTTGACTTATTGTCTAATATAACACTGAATCGTCAGCTCAAATGTAATGACGGACAGATGTTATATTATATCGACTTTACTCTTTAGCTGCTATTAAAGTTCTTGTTGCTACTTTTAGTATCGAACTGCTTGAAACATATCAGAAATCTATTGATCCACGGATGTTTACTCTCAGAGCCACAGTTAAGATTGAGATTATATTTATAAAACCTCAAAGAAGTGAGATAAATGGGAATTATATTTCAAGAGTTTGGCATGAACAAATAAACAAATGTATGGCAGAGATGGTTCAATAAGTAAAGAACATGTATAGAATATTATTAAACATACACGATAAATTCGAACAAACTAGAAATGTACAACTGTTAAGAATTCATAGATGAGTTTGGTAGCACATATATAATAGTTACAACATTAACCCCTTCGTAGAATATAGATATTATTAGTTATATCTGTATATGAAAACTAGTAGAATAACGTAAAAGAAATACAAAGATTAAAGTTGGCAGTCCGTTATACATAATGCAGTCAGATAATAAAATGATTAACAGAAGAGTTATTTGAGGTAATAGCAATGACATAATTGACGAAATGATACGTTAAAAATGTACAGTAAAGGTAGGTTGCTTGTGTAATAAGTATGAGATTATAGAATTTTCTTAAACATTTTATCTCACAATGAATCTAGTTAGATCATCTTTAAAAATTCAGAAGCTTAATCTTCATCCTAACGAGGATTGAACTGTGTCTACTTCAAAAGCTTAATCTTATAAGGAAGATTTATTTTATATATACCCACAAAGAATTAATTAAACTACTGACTACATTGAGTAATTTGTCAACAGTACAAATTGTACGTTAACCAAAAACCTACAATAAATTAATTGACATATATGAAAATGTGCTGAAATCCTTTGATTTCTTCCAAATACATCTTTCTTCTAGAATTTAGCTTTTGAAGTAGCTGGGGCTAAGAGATGAATGAGCTATTTTATCGTGTTTTTAAGGTTAGATAATATTTACTTCAAATATTACAAACATCACATACAGTTAGTTTCTTTGCTCTGTTTCTAACTAGTAGGAAATAATAATAAGTTATTGATTAAACTTTGAGCTACACATTGGTAGCATTGTTCATTACAAAGAGCTTTGGACAGCAGTTTCCTTAAAAAGCAATGTTCTATAGTAAATTTAATTTCATTGGACAGAGATTAGATTTCTAACGGGTTCAATTTGAAAGGATATAATTGGAGATATATGTTAAGAATATAAATGTTATTTTTCAATTTTCAAGAAGTCATATACGTAACAGTAATAAAACGTTGAGTGTTATATCATGTATTTAGTTTTAATCAGTGTAGCAAAGGCTATCTTCATGATTATTTGCATGAAATTGGAATATTTTTGCCCCTTAATCAAGGGACTATTTGACTATTAAAACACTGGACTTATACAAGTTTACTATTTTAGATACCAGTTAAATTTCAAAGATTTTATTGATACTGTGGTGTGTTCTACTGATGTCGATAAATATAAGTAGTATATATCATCAATCAAAAGTGAAATGCCTGGAGACAGAAGGTTAAGAGGATCAAAGAAAAGAGAACGGGAACAAAGAATGATTGGTGTGAAAATAAAAGAACAATGAAGTCTGAGACAAATGATTAATGTTTGAGAAAGGGAACAGTCAAGTTTGAGAAAATTGATTGGCATTTCTCAAATTTACTGTCTGGTTCTCAGATTTTACTAATTTGTTCTATAATTTTATGTCCAAATACATTCGATCGTCTCAGCTTGTGCTTTCTTTCACTATGACATGATTACCGATAAACCAGCATGATGTTACTCGTCCGTCAATATCTTCCAGCATGTGGTTAAATGTACATCATCATCATTGGAATTCAAACATATATTTTTGCAATTTCATAGCTCAATTTAGATCACTTTCTTTACATAAGAAAAATATCCCGGAAATTTTGATTCAGAAAGCATTCTGCTGAAGATAAGTTTTATTTCATTATTTTATTCAAAAACATATTGATCTTCTGGATTTATATAAATGAAGTAGTTCATTTTGTATAAAATACTCCATGGTCGTTGTCATTGTCCAATTTTTTTTCATTGTAATTTCTTTTAGACTCGAGACGATTACACGGAGTTGACTAAACTTCGACAAGAACGCGATGAATTACGAAGTTTACTCAATAAACTAGAACATAGAGTTCAAGAAGTAAGTAGAATTTTAACGTATATATATATACCAATAAGGGAAGTAAATTAGACTATTTACAAATTATTTATTATTTATTTATTTGAACAAATAAATATTGGTACAAAAAGGCACCAAATATATATGCACCACACAAAACAATGAGAACGGGAAGAGAGAAAAAAGGTAAGGAGCGTAAAAGAAAAGAAAAAAAAGAAGAACAATAATGACCACAGATTAGTGTAAGGTAGTGTGATAATAATAATAATAATAAGGGAAACGGAAAGGTACAACCAGAAGAAATCTTTCTGTTAAGGAAGAAACAATCACTTCTTATGAAGAAAGAAAAAGGTTACAACAGGATCACCACTGGCTTATATTCTCGGCCATATCTGATAACGTCTCTAGCCATTATTTCCCACCATCTCTCGGACCCCAGCCAGGCAGTAATGAAGGACCAACAGAAGCCAGTCCTTTACAGCTTTCTGTCATCCCACGACACCATGTCATACACTGACCACCTCTCCGCTTTCTCCAACTAGTCCCGGAGTCGGCAAATAATGCACGACGTGGAATTCTCTGGGACGACATTTGGAGAACATGTCCAAGCCACCGAAGTCGGTGTTTCAAGATGGTGACACCAATTGAATTATCGTCTCTGTACTCGAACACACGATGCCGAACCTCCGCATTACTAACATGATGTTGCCACTAGATGTCAGCAATCTTTCGGAGGCAGCGATGATCAAACACAAGGAGTCTTCTAACGTCCTCAACTCGGAGAGGCCAGGTTTCACAAGCATAGAGCAAAACTGCTCTCACCGACGCGTTGTAGATCCGACCTTTTACAGCCAGACTAACATCACGAAGGCGCCAAAGATGGCTCAGATTGGCATAATCCACTCTGGCTTTCACTATACGTGCATTGATCTCATCACTCACGCCACCACCACCAGGACATATGCAGCTACGCAGATACACGAACTTCTCGACTACTTCTATCTGCTCACCATCCAGGATGAGTACAGGATTAGAATCCTGCCAGTCTTGTAGAAGTACTTTTCACTTCGAAGGTGCAAGGCACATACCGTACCTACGGACATTGATTGCCAACTGATTATGTGCGGATTGCATGCCTTGGGCATTATTGCACAGTAAAACAATATCATCCGTATACTCAAGGTCGAGAAATCTTTCTCCAGGCAACAGATCCACACCACCATTACTTACATCCATCAGAGCTGTTTCCAGAATGTCATCGATGGCAAAGTTGAAGAGGAATGGTGAGATTGGGCAACCCTGTCTAACCCCTCTGCTTGAATGGAACAATGGAGAAAGGTGGTTGTATGCCCTCACTCTATCTGAGATGTTTGTATATAGGGCCTTTAGGATGTTAATGAACTTCTCAGGCACACCCTTCATCAACAGACAATCCCAGAGAACAGTCCTGCCCAACGAATCGAAGGCAGCCCTGATGTCGAGAAACACTACGATTGTTGGTCTGTGATGAGTATGATGGTGTTCTAACATTTGGCGGAGAGTGAAGATGTGATCAATATATCCTCGACCAGAACGAAAACCAGCCTGATCCACGCGAGTCAATCTTTCTGGAGTTTTGAACAGCCTACGAAGTATGACGGAAGCCAATAGCTTGGACGCAATGGGAAGTAGACTTATCTGCCGATGGTTGTTACAGGAACGACGTGAACCATTTTTAAAGATAGGGACAACTATCAACTCATTCCATGACGTTGGTGCACTCTCTAGCTCCCAGACTTTTGTAAACAACGTTGTCAGTTTTTTAGCCAGAATTCACCACCATCTTTAAAATGAGCTGGAGGTAAGTCGTCTGGGCCCGGTGATTTGTAGCGCTCTAATGGTTAGAGTTTCCTGCGGACTTCCACCTCATTTGATGGATCAGTCGCCACCGGCCAAATTAACTAGCCCTGAAACTAGATATAACAGCGAACTTCATAGTACAACAACAAATAACTATAAATAATGACGTGATAATACTTCAAGTTTTTTAAAATGGTGTAAAGTATAAAGTACTTGTGATGTAATTCGTTTTTCTTATGTATTCAGTCGTTAATAATGAAAATTCATTATTTTTATCAATTATTTGGTACTAAATATCCATACTTGTACACATGAATTAATTAAATTAAGAGATCGTTTGACTACAGTTAAGAATGGGCTATCTGATCTCAGCTTATACGAACAAGGAAAATAATATTCTAATTAAAGTATTACGTTGTTCTAAATGTTCACCATGCATAGTATGAGTTACTACAGTTAATTGACTAGGAAACATTTACTTGGTTTGAGTAAAACAGTAGTAAAAAATGTTACTTAGCCGGAAATTACAGATGAATTCGACATAAGCATTTTTGGCTCACGGAACAAACAGTTTTAGCAAACATACAGTGTTGTATCATTATTAAATACTTCGCTAAATGGTTGACCAAATTATGTCGGCAGAAGGTCAGAAATATTCATATTCTATTTATTATGACTTATTGGAAAGTAGTACACTCTTTTTAACGAAAATCCTTAATTCCATGGATATTTAATTCGAATGGTTGAAAACCGAAATAAAATAAACTAAATACTAAAGAAGTCCTCATTAGAACATGTTAATTTAATATTGATCATATGATCTTTTGTGACTAGCTTCTAGATTGCTGTACTGTTGTTGTAAAGAAAGCTGTGAACTTTGAAGAGTAGAGTGAAGATTATGCTGCACTGCAAGTTGAATGTAGCTTAATGCCTGGAACATTTAATACTAAATAAGTGGGATTGTAAGTACAATCATACCTAAACGTGAATGACACAATGCGAAGTCGTATGTGCTCGTTGTAACTCAACTCAATACTGCCAACTTCTCTAATATTATATTTAGCTTTAATATTGAGTAACACATATTCTAACTTCAATTTAGTTCTAGCTCCTAGAAACCTTAAAGTTACTGAATTCTTAACACCAACCTCTAAAGTTCAAAATATCAGTCATATTTCAAGTCCTAACAACTAGGTTTATCTGTCTAGACTATCAAACAATATCAATTTGTCCGTAAAAAATTTTGGTAGATATAAACAAAATGATTTGAGGAGATCAACATAAATTCATTTTGTTTGGTTCTAGTGAGTTGGTTAAAACGTTTTTTTTATTAATAAATTTCAAGGGTGAGAATATAATTTATGGACTACCTTTGAGCAATGCCTTGAGAGTGTCTACCTACTTAATAGGGCTAAATGATGGTTACAAAGCAGTTTGAAGAACAAAGACAATGATTTACAGTTGATGGTAAGGGTTAGGATTTAGATTTATGGTTTTCATCACGAACTGACATAAGCTAAAATGTGAAGACACTATTTGGACGAATGAGTGAGTGAATTTCGCGCCTGAATCCGAGACCTGTTTTCCTAAATCTGATTGGTTCGTGCATAAATTATAGTCTCACCATTTTAAGTGAGCAAACTATGATGTTAGAAAACAGTAAATAGTTTTTCATTGTTATTCTTGAATAACTATCCATCAACTTCTGATAAAGTGGAAATTTTATGTAACTTAGTCATCAGGTTTTATGGTCTCTTATGTGAAAAGAAAAACTAAAATAACAGAATCTTAAAAGTGAAGTATACTCAACACGCCTTAAAATGGAAAAAATAATAATAATTCGAGTTTACAACGTATATGTGTTATGAAAATTCCCATCGATTTTAATATGATTGCCATACATTTACGAAGTACAAACTTGCTAGGGTTGATTCTATCACGCGTTCACTTAATCTGTGAACGAGAACAAAGACTCAGTGACCAGAGACCAGTAAGCTAGCTATTTGATGCGTCCCAGCCCCGCTAACTAAAGGGGGAAGTCCAAGCTTGGAATGTGAAAGTATATTCTGCAAACAGCCAGAAACGAGCAAGTCCACAGTGGTCCACAAACACAATTCAAACGTCACAATTGATTGATCACTGGGTGGCGATCAATGTCATGCGTGTCTAGTCCTTATTAGTGCAGATCGAATGCTATCGATCATGTTGCAATGTGGTCACCCGTCTAGGTGACTCGACACTGCGGGCACTATATATTGAGATTAGATGGTGGTTGGAGGTAGTCGACAGGAAACCCTGGACCCGGGTTTCGTGCTACTTGGCACTCGTCAGCAAGATGTACCTGTAATCTTGAGGGATTGCATCTCAGTCTTACAGGAGGTTGGTTGCGGCTCGGATAGTTCAGTGGTAACGTCTCTGAATGTGAAGCTGAGTGACACGAGATCAAATCCGCCAGGGAGCATCAGTTCCCTCAAGATTACAGGTACACCTAGCTAACGAGTGCCAAGTAGCACGAAACCCGGGTCCAAGGTTTCCTGTCGACTACCTCCAACCATCATCTAATCACAATTCAAACGTATATATATATATATATATATATATATATATATATATATATATAATCGATATTACCATGGAAGTATCTTCAAACATTTAATCGATGATTTAGTCAATCGACTGCCATAGAAATATTTAACATTTAATCGATAAGAATAGTTTAGTTAATTTACAATTATACGGTAAAATATACGTATAGTAATGGTCCACAAATGGATCCCAAAAATTACCACTCATTATTCTTATCGGGGCATAACAAAACTATTACATTCGACTTCGAGCTACATCTGTTTTGTGAAGATTATTACTTATACAATATTGTCTAAACAGTAAGTGAAACAAAGTACATGAGTGGAAGATCATTGTATAAAGAAGGGATTTTATATCCTACGTTGGAACTGATAAGTATCAGTAAGTGAACGAGTTATTCTATGCCATATCCAATAAGAGTTTATCTATTCTACTTGTTCATTCATGATGTCGAAAATAATAAAAGAATTTCCTAAGTTACGAAATTAATTCCGATTGTGAGTGTCCCTTGAGTGTGATTTTCGAATTATTCAAATACAAATATTGTTTTAGATCTATTATATTATATTGGCAATTCATTATAGCACAGCCGAAATCTATTTAAACTTAAACTGTTGATTTTAAGTATAATACTTAAGTGCTTATATGCGTCTAGAGTGTAGTTTCATATATATCTAGGTTTTACCATGATTACATTTAGTTCATCTCCGCCTGTAACTCTTCTAGAGTTACTGCCGGTCTCAAGTCCGGGAAAGAAGGAGACAAAGGGTTGACAACCTCATCCCGTAGAAGATAATCTTGCTAAAAAAACATCAACCAGCAAAGATAGTTAGTTGTGAGTGAAATGCTGTAGTGGAGTGAATACTGGGAATATTGTAGCTTTGAAACTACTTTACAGACTATTATTTGTCATGTCCTATGTTTCTTCAAATGTCACGTGATACAAATCGCCAATCACAACACTGGCTTTCGTGACCTTGTTCCCGTACTAAGCCAATGAAAGTCAACCAGCACTAGTAGCCTTCAGTCAACTCTGAATACTTTTTGGTCCTTTGTTCGGTAGCTGCTTGCGAGGTTTATGTACCAGATCGCATCACACCACCAAATGAATAATAATTATTAGACAAGTTAAAGCCGAAAGCAGCTATGAGTATGGAAGCCTGTAACTAATAGGTTGGAAATAAATTAAGGTAAACCGTATAACAGTAGCTCATTGGCTAAATGAAAACTTATGTTTAAAGGAATATAAATAAATATGATCTAGTTAGATGATGATTATACGATAAGAATATATATAATAATTCCTTCCTTATGCCTGCTACCCCTCGTGGAGGACCATAGGCCACACACCAGCATTCCCCATCCAACTCTGCTCTGAGCAGTCCTTATCAGTTGCTATTCATCCTTTTCATGTCTGCTTTCAATACCCGACACAGTGTGTTTTTTGGCCTTCCTCTTTTCTGTTTTCTTTAGAATTCCAAGTTAGCGCTTACCTCGTGATGCGGTCTGATGATTTCCGTAATGTATGTTCTATCCACCTCCAACATCTTTTCCTAATTTCCTCTTCATTTGGGATCTGGTTTATTCTCTTTTACAATAGCTTTTTGTTGATCGCATCCGGCCAACAGACGTTGAGTATCTTGAGTGGACAATTGTTTATGAATACTTGTACTTTTTTGATGAGGACTGTGGTAGTTCTCCAAAATAATTCCTAGCAGTTACTATTCATCTATTCTTCGTTTAGATTTAACATTATTGTTTGTATTTTTATTGTATGATTATTAAATAACTGAATTGTTATATTTCTTAAGTCACTGTATCATGAGCTTTTGTTAGACCTATTAAATATTGCTATACGTTTTATTATTCCTTATACCTCATTTGTTCCATTGTATGCCACTTACGTTATGATCTTATGTAAATTATTATTTCTTATTTGAGTGTGTTAAGGTCTATTATTTCATATACGTGAACTAACGAGTGTTTGAGACAAATATACTGGCTGCTTGAAGTGTAGATAGAAGGAGCTTGCCTGGTTTGTTCTCCCATTAAAACTCATGAATTGAAATAGAAGTCAGTCGTATCGACAAAATTTAAGAGTAAAGATTATCTCACCCCAACTCAAGGTTAATCTTGCCAGTTGAGGCATATAAGTAATCAAGGCTTAGTGGTCTAGGTGATTCTAACCAGGATTCAGATTAGCAAATCTTCTCTGTATATCGATTGACCTGTTGTCATCGTACAAGCATGAATTGTATGAGATTCAGAATAAGATAAATTCAACACTTACCAATCTGATTGAGCATAGTCTATTTAGGGGTTTATCTTAGATTAAAAAATTGTAGAAAATGGTTGTTTAAAATTATGCACTCTCACTGATAAGGACTTAAATTCCGTAAATTGTTTAATTAACCATAATTTATAGGTTTTATTCGACACTGACTGTTTTCAATTGCATTGCCACTGAAAACTAAGAAATAATGGATGATGTGTGATGAATACAAGCTAGAAATTGAATTAATCTTCACAACACTTTCTCAACTAAACTATGATTGCTTACTAGTCATAATTAGAAGTCAATATAATTGAAGTTCAGATAATTGGGAAGTGAATGTTTATAGCTCTATAACACGGGCTGATTGCAGTTAGAACTGCACTACTGTATTACGACCCAATGATTCTAGTGGTTTAGCGTTCACAATATGACTTGAATGCCTTAGATTTTATCCTTAATGATGTGTACACTACTCAAGAATCATATGCCAAAATGGAACACCTATTCAGTGATCTCATGCTTTCTTTAATATCCCATTTGAAATCAAACTGTGAAGAATACGTCACACAAATTAATTCAATCTTCAAAAGAAATCCTTTCAATTAATTAACCATAGATTGTGAAATCCGCCGAGCAGACATATATTATTCCGTCAACTATCATATTTTTTTTCTTTTTCTGCCTTCCAACTGATCTTCATATTACCTATTTAGTAAAATAAAATTATTTCCATCCAATGAATTTATAAGTTCTATTAATTTCATTACTATCTATTCCATTATTACATGTTTAGAATGTACATAGTAGTATTACTTTTTATGATAACAAGTAGCATAACTTAGAAATCAGGTCAACGATATGATTTAATCAACTGTGTACTAATTAGAGAAAAGACGGAAGTTCATCATTTAAAATAAATATGTTTACATGTTCCTACAGATTTTCTATATTTTATGACTTATTTCAAAGTCTTAATCAATATTATTTGTTTCTCTTCTTTTACTCTATGCTTTGGTTGTATGATATGTTGATAAATAATATAATGTGTAATTACAGTAATTTACTGTTCTAAGCAAAGATGAATAGTGGGTAGCAGTGGAATCCAGGACATGCGTTTCATCCTACTTAGGATTCGTCAGCTGGGTGTACTTGTATCGCAGAGTTGATACCCACTCCGGGACTCGAACCCAGTACCGTTTGCTTCAAACGCCATCATGTTATCCACTTAGCTACTGAGTCCTGATAGCTGCCTTCTTGTGTAATGTGGTGAAGTTTAAATTTACTTGGTATTGTTTTAATGCATCTTCCCGTTGAACATCAACTTTGGGATGCAGGTACGACCAGCCGACGAGTTCCAAATAGGATGAAACGCGCGTCCTAGATTTCACTGCTAGCCACTATCCATTTTTACTTAAAAAGCTTGTAACTTAAGGCTATATCGAGGCAATCTGCCCAGGATGCACATATGCCAACATGAAACTGATCAAATAAAATAACACCAAGTGAATTTAATTTGCTGTTCTGTTTTAAGAAAAGAATTAAGTGAAGTATGGAAGGGGTAAATAGGTCTAAAATAATAATTTATATTAGAACGATACCGTTTACATTCAATTTATTTATGAAACTTAGAAAAGTATCTTTTTTTTGTAGGGGTGTAATATAATTATAATGTTAACTGTGTAGATTTTGTCCACGGAAACCTTTGAAAAGCACATTAATGACAATAGTGTAAATATATAGTAATTTTAATGACAGTGAATTGTTTAAATTAATTAGCCTTAGAGTATTTATTAAATTATATAAAAGTACATTGAACATGTTCTTGTCAAAAATCCATTTGATTTAATGAAATTGATTAATTTTAAGTAGTTTATAATAATTCTCTGTGAAAGTCTTCAAAAGACAGGAAATTGATGGAAACATTTCAATCGATCAAATTTCTTCGGTTGCTTGCAAAAGAATTCTGCAAACTAACATAATATTCTTTAAGTTATTTTGATTAGGCAACTACCGACATGTATATATATATATATATATATATATATATATATATATAACACTTCTGGTATTTTTCTCAGAAGCTTCTAGAACGTTAAGGTCACATATGGTGCCATGGATACCCTTGTTTTCTGTACTCTAACTAAATTTAAATTTGAAACTTCTTTCGTCCTTTGTCTCCTGTGGATTAAGAAAGTCGACATTAGTACCTAAGTGTTCAGTTATAAGATAAATTAAGATTCAAATATCATACTGTGAACAATATTTCAAATATTTTTAACTATTTGTTAATAAAAGGATAAGATTAAAGAGACAACAATTTAGTTCGCAACACTTAAAAGCATGTATTAAACAGTAAATTACTCACATAATCTTTGTTTTGTTAGGGTTTAACTTTACTAGATATTAAGGACTCAATTTGATCAATATCTGTTGGCATATATTCATATACACTTTGATATTACTTTTTAGTTATTTGTCAGCCAATTGTATCTATACCTCATTATTCATATCTACACTGATACCCAAACCTAATGCATATGGCATCAGTTGTTGATAACTGGTTTGTGCAACACTGTACATTCAAATATAATCTTTGTGGAAAGAAATAATTGATTCCCTTTAAATTACATTTTAAATGAAATCACTCTACAAAACGTGTTGAAAGATATCTTTATAACTACTGTTGATGTTTAATCACAAACCCATAGAATACATCTACTGTTAACACTTCATACCCTAGATAATATATGATATTATATATATATATATATATATATATATATATATATATATATATATATATATATATATATATATACCGGATAAGGAATTGCGAAAGGATTTGGTTATCCCTTTTTCTGTATGCATCCTAATGTAGTGGAATACAACACATTAATCTTAGATCTAATGTCAAGTACAATATCTTTAGGATTTTGATTGAGAATCTGATGGTTCGCACTTTTGATCATTAATAGTTTCTCGAAATTACAAATTAGATCATTTTTTTTACAAACTTCCCTTTTATTCAATATAATTTGTTGCTGTTTCTATAATAATACAGCCTTAACATTTCTTGATCACTTCTTGTGTATTAAATCACTTTGTATTTTTTGCTATTCTTCTTCTTCTTCTTCAGATTCAGCGTAATGTTCATACACTTACACAAGAAAGAGATCAAATTAACAAATTATACAACGATGTAGGTTTACATTATTCCATCTATTATTACTGTTGTCAATGATTTTATCAATAGCAATGAAACATAACATAAACAATTGAGAAATCAGGAATAAAATTATGGATAATTATTATTTAACAGGAATCTTAAGTCACGAATTGATCTTAGTTAGACCATCGTTGAAAACTTGGAAAGGTTGGATGGCCGTTTCATTTTTGTGTGGAACTCGTCATTAATGGTAATCGGTCATGTGATATTGTGAATTTTAAACAGAGGCGGATGAAAGCGAGTAATGGAACCCAAGACGCCCGTATCATTCAACTTGAGACCGACAAATTGGATGTACCTGTATCTAATAGTTGATTTCCCTATGGGATTCGAACCGAACACTTAAAGCTCCAAACTCCATTGCAATGTCAAACTAGCTACTGAGTCTAAACACTCACTGTATTGTTCAATGGGGTGAATTTGAATCCATTTTTATTAGCCATTGTACAACTCCTGAAAGTGAGGTGGTGAATGCTCATTGCTGAAAATTCCACTATTAATATGAATCGGCTGTTTAGTGCTTTCAAATCTTCACTGGTGATTTAAATTAAATCGGTTCATAAATCCTATGAAATTCAACAATCTGCACAACTACTTACTAACTTTCAAGTATATTATACTAGTAAAGTATTGTGAAATGACGTAACTACTCATGTTATTAAGGATACCGCCATACGAGTTCGTTTCGAATATCCATCAATTTAACCATTTTATGAGTGAAAATATAAGGATGCCAAACTTATGTTTAGAATTGGTTTATCTCAATTTTAAGAATCGAGTAGAAAACTCAACAGTTACAAAATTCAAAGCTAATGTGATTTGTTTAGGTAAATGACCTTCAGTTTGACTATAAGTTTCCAAATCAAACATTCTTTATTTGTGTTTATAAGGAATATACACATTTATCGCTTATCTGGTTTTACAGAAATTATAATTTTCTCTTTTTATTTTCTAACTATAACTATTCACACTAGTCACGAAGTGAAATACACCGATTACATCAAGATCTTTATGCAATGCATGAAACTGGTGATCGAAATACACAAACTACACAAACTGTTTTACGACGTGTTGAATCAGAACGAGATCGTGCATTAGTTGATTTATCCAGAGTAACTGCTGAACGTGATAGTTTAATTACAAAATATAAAGTATGTAAAACACTAAAAATGACTAATTTACTATTGATGTTTTGTATAATCTTAATATGCCTATACATAACACTACACTTATGCACACAAAGTATGATATATAAACACTAGTTTAAATATGCACAGATTTTATTACACTCTATGTTGTTATCATTGTTATTGCTACTGTGTACTGTTTCATCTCACTTTATGGTGTATAACATCTGATCTAGAAACAAATCACTACAGACTTAATAACTTACATAATACTGTTACAGATATATATATCTATTTATGACAGTTTGATGATTTTTGGTTGTTGCTGTTGTTTCGAGCGAAAAATTCAACTTCTTTATTTTAGAATTGTACAGAAAATGCTCATGCAGATAAATTACGTTTAACTAATCAATTGGATCATTTAGAAAATAGTTTAAATCAAGTTGCAGAAGAACGAGATGAAGTAATCAGACGTGTATCTATGCATCGACTACGTATAGATGAATTACAACAACGTCAACAACAGTTAGAGGATAGTTTGGCTGAACGACAAGAATTACTTAAAGTAAGTTTAATTTATTGATAGAAATGGTTTTCAACTTCCAGTTGTTGGTATTCAGGGCTAAAATTAATCAATGTCTGTTGTTATTTATGTATTTGAATAAGTGATTCGTTCAATCGAAAAGTACTAGGTCTGAGTCTCAGTGTAAACATCAGCACTAGGATGTGCATATATTCAACTGACGGGTCCGAAATAGGACGAAAAATGTGTTCTGGAACTTACTGCTAGTCATATAACAAATATAAGTTTAATTTGGTTTGATCTACTTGCATCTTGACAGTTCTATGTAGTTCGTTTTATGTAATCGAACTCTACTGTAATAAGATGTGAATAGTCTGATCTCTTCTGTTTATGTTCATTAATTTATATGAAGTGAGATAAGTTAATGACAGTTTGCGTTTACTATCATTATGTATAAAACATCAGAAAATAACTCGGTTATATATGAATAAAAAGATGGGTATGAAAAGTTTTTATTCTACGATGCTCAATTGGATATAACCACTTAGGTAGCAAATATAATTATCAATGGAGGTTGTTAATCTCCTCCATGATGTTCTTATTTCTAGCCCCTAATGAAGCTTTGACTATCCAAACTATCCTAATTACACTGTTAATTGTATAACTTCAGACGAAATAATATCAATTTGATTGAGTTGTTTGGTTTTTCAAAACAGCTGCATTTTATTTGACTTCCAATATGGTTGTTTTGCCACATGAATAATTTGATTTCAATCCCTTCAATAGTTTGAAATGACCATTTTTCAAGAAAAGTATGCTCAAGCTGTTCATTACCTTATTTTTCGATCGAAATAAAATCACTTTAATTGAAGTTGGATGAATGGAGAAAGTCGACAGAAAACCCTGAATCTAGATCTCACGATTGTTCATAATTGACAGCAGGAGGTATCTGGAATCTTAAGGGGACTGATGTTCCTTATGGGATTAAGACCTGAGTTATTTAGATTTACAATCTGGAGCATCACTGTAGTAGGATAGGGATATTCACAGATGACTGATCAGTGATCAGTGATCAAGCTTAACAACACTGATGGACTAGATAAATACGACATTGATAATCGCTCAGTGGTCAGTCACTCTGGTACCAACTGACAAATAGATTTTTATTACTTGACCAGTGATTATAAACAGAATAAAAAAGATATATTTATTATGTAAATCCAATCCCATATTCCTTTATACTTTTCTTCATTACTAAGAAAGTAAATGAAGAATCAGCTCAACTCAAACAAGAAGCAGAATTACAAAATAATCGTTTAGAAGAACGTGAATTACAAATATCTCAAATGAATGAAAGAACACGTGTTATGGAGATGGATTGTAGACGGTTACATGAAAGGGTTGATGAGTATGATATGAAATTACGTAAAGAAAGAGATGAATGTTCTCTCTTACGTAACCAACTACAAAATATGGAAGAAGAAAAAGTTAAATTACAAGTGAGTTAAAGTTTACCGTCAGTTCATTCTTCATGAAATTTTAGTGATTTGTCAAGTTATATTTTGAGTCTCAACTTTAAAAAATTAGTGAATATTAGATTGATTGCTCAGCAAGTTCTAAATCCGTTCATGGTGATGGCCCGGTTAGTGATTGGCTGACTTTAAAAGCTTTGATATTTTATACTGTCTTTACATATCCACTGAATAAACATCTACGCTATATGATTAACTGACCTGACCATCATCTATAGACAGGTTGCATATGTGTTAACAGATCTACTGATTCCTGACTGACTTAAATACCGGTATTTTAGAACTTTTCATGGCACAATCAGACTTCAGATAACAGCAAAAGTCACTAAGGAAATATGAATTTAAAAATATCATTGAATTTATCTTTTAAAAATGAACTAACATAAAATAACAGAAGGATTAGATGACCTGAGTCCTCCTTAGCACCCCACACCAATAAAAGGTAAATTTGTTGAATATAATTAGTATTTTGGAAATCTTGAATGATCTACCTAACTATGATACTCAAAAAAATGTACTAGGATCCTTTGGGGATTATTAGATAACTCAAAATAAATAGATTTACGAGTGTCTACCAACAAGAAACATAGGTTTGAGCTATGTTGATGTCAAAACGTGAATTTCATATTCATAGTATTATAATTTGATCGGTGAGTGATATACCTGCTTAAATGTCTTAATTCAGTGTTAATACGAGCAGAGATAATAATTCCTTGTTCGGTGATAATATGATACCAATGTGATAATGAGAATATGATGTTTGTTATAATCATGATGGAATGATCAGCCAAACAGATCAATGAGATGAGCCAACACGAGGACAAAGTACCGACAAAGTTATACGATTTGAATATCCTCATGTCCCTTCTGTACTGGTTTTTCTGAATGCGTCGGATTAGAGATTGAGACGGTCTATCAGGAAGCTAGAATAACCCATGTGGTTTTGACTATTATGGTGAATCGTTAATTATTTAAATCGTTTATTCCTTCATTCATTTAGGTTATGTTGTTCCGAATTTTCAAACACAGCATGACTTAAGCTAGACGATCACTCGAAACAGTGTCCACAAACCTTCTCACTTTGTACGTATTATCAGGTTACTTTCTAGTTGTAACGTTGGTCATAGTCATTTATTTTTGCATTGTGAGCATTTGACTACTGTAATATTATTTAAGTAGTTTCAACTGGAGATGATTTTTATGGAAGCTACTACTATTCCTTCATTATGTTTTCTTAATTATAATGTAATTACAATTATTTTCTCGTGAACATGTAAAACATAAGTTTGGTAAAATATTTTTTTTGTTTTGTACATAGTGCGACTTTGATAATTTAACATGTGAACGTGATGATTTGGTGAAACATCAACGTCAAATTGAAAAAAGAGCACAAATAAATTTATCAGAACGTGATCGTTTGTCTAGACAAGTGAATGGTTTGAATGATTTAAAAGAAAGTCTTGAAAAACAACTTAGACAATTAGAGAAAGATTATTCTGATCAGACAACTAAATATCAAGTAATTACTACGGTTTTTTTTATTCTTACGGTTTATGAGTTTACATAGTTTATTCCAATATACCCGAACAGAACTACTGTCCCTGGGGTCTTTTAACGGATCTACTCTTCATCAGTATTATCGCTGAATTTATTGAGATGGATTTTCTAAAGGTGTTGCCATAAATATATTACTCTGAACCTGAAAGAACGATCATAGATGATGTATATAAAACCGAATATCGATGCTGTGTCAGGACATATGTGACCAGTATTTGAATGTCTATCTGTCTCACAGTGTAAAACCAGGTGGTTGATGTCGCTGTTATATAGTAAGCTGTTCATGACATTCATTTAGGTGTCTTCCAAACAAAAATCTGGCTAAATATTTATAGATGTAGTGAATTTTCTTTCCACCTATGACGGATCAAACCAAATAATTATAACAGAATTCATCTGAAACATTAGGCATTGTGTTTTATGAAATCAGGACACTGTTTATTATATATTAATTCATTTTAAAACGGAAAGTTCTGCTTATGTATATATTTAATCAATCATGAATGGATACTTTTATGATTACTGTATTTATTTAAGTGATTGGAATCTTTAATTTGGAAAGCATGCCACTTACTATTAATAAGTAGGTCACCATATCAATGTTAAACTAGTATCAATCCAAACAAACCTTGCTCATCATAGGTTTAAGTGACATTTTTTGTGACTTGATATATATATGCTAATTAATTCACCTACACAGCCAATACGACCGGTAACCTACTTTCGCATTGACACACCCACCAATGAACGGTAAGCAACGCCTTAACGCTTATTGATCCTCAAACTCCTAAACAAATAGCCAATAGGAAGTAGACCATTTATCTATTGTGCTCAATTCAGTCATGCCAAAACGTATACAATAATCGAAGTGACATCATAGAGTGCACCAAATACGAAATATTATAATTTGAACGTAATTATGCCATAAGTGATGGAGAGTTGAACTACCAGTGCATAATTTATTAGTAAAATCTATGGAATAGTAAGACGTATGGCGACAGTTAATATGTCCGTTAAAAGCTAATGATGAGAGGAATATAGAAATATAACAACAGTTATTCAATTAGAAATACAGATAATAATAATTGAAAAAATAACTTCATAACTTCTAACTCCCAGTAACCGTCACGTTATAACGCAGACATAATGAGAAAATTTCGTAACGATAATTGAATCTAATCAATTCATTCTATGTTTTTACAACGAAAAATTTTATTATTTTTTTCTCGTATATTTAAAGCTTGAACGTGAGGCAAATGAAAAATTACAACAACGTATAGATACAGCTATTCATAATAAAAATTCAATTGATCGAAGAGCTAATTGGTTGGAACAACAAACAGAGGAATTAAGATCACATATAGATCAATTGGAACAACAATTATCTACTCAAAAAGATGAAAATAAATGGATGTCAGAAACTAATGAAAAATTGACAGCTGATAATGAATCACTAAGAGTGTGTGATTATACTTTATGTTTGTTATCTGTAAAATATTTGTCTTTAGAAATGAGAATTGTTTTTTGCTATGAGCCTCAATTCAATAGTGAAAAGACTTCAGGACCATGTAATTTCATATGATGGTTCATAAGTTTACTCAATCGGCGTCTGATCATGTTGAGACATGACAAGCTCGTCTCATTATCTAATCTATAACACGGAAAAGTGAACTGCTAAAATCATTTTCTCTGATGATAAAATTTCGTTATAACATTGAAACAGTTCTCGACATAAGCCTTTATAAAGTGTTGTAGTGAACAGAACACGGGTGGGGACAACCGGATTTATTTAGCACAAATTACAGAGTTACTTGGTAAAATAGAAAAACCAAATAGTAAGTCGTTAATTTGCAAAATATCATTCCATCATATCAAACCGGACTGCTGCCATTGCAAACATCAATCCACTGTCTCACATTGTTCATGCGGTTTCTTACAAATTCCATTGTGTTCTCGCTCTTCCTTTCTTGATCTTCCCCCATCTTCTGCTGCCAGACATTACGTTCTTTAACTCGCGTTATATACTACTTATATCAAATTAAGTAGCACGCACCACAGCGTCTCTGTTTAATCATAGTTAATTGATTAATTTGTTAAGTAGTTTGATAGAGTTTGTAAACGGCTAGAAAACTTGACAATCAGTTTTGCATTAAGTTCAGGACATACTTCAAGGAAATATGAGTAAAGCCTCTACATTGTGACTTAACGCCTTATAGCTGAATATTTGCTAGGTAATCTAGTTAACTGACATTTGGAATTCTATATAAACTTTTCCAGACACCTGCCCATATAACCTATCATTGGTTAGGGTTGATCTAATAATCATATGTCTTAATTGAGTCAATTTCTCAAAGAATATTAACGATTATTGTGTCATATGCATAAAAAGTTGGTCGACAGAGATCTGTCAATAATAAGAAAATGACATTAGCGACCATTAAATATCTTATTAGATTAAACATTTCAGTCATACAGAAGGTCAGTATAGACCTTAATTGCTAAATGGCAGAGTATGTAACCATGGTTCGAAGTGATGCGAATTCCGATCCAACAAGGTTCATCACTAAATGTAAAATTGTAGATGTAATTTACTGACACTAACATACTTAGCCTTGTTACTCCTAGTGGAGCATAAGCTGTCGACCAGGATTGTCCAGCCAACTCTGTCTTAGGTAATCCTTTCCAGTTGTTTCCAATTACTACTCATTTTTTATATCTATCTTCAATTCATTGAGCAATTTGTTCTTTGGTCTACCTCCTTATCTTTTACCTTCAGGATTTCAATTTAAGGCTTGCCTGATGATATAGTTTGATGATTTTCACAATGTATGTACTGACACTAAGGAATAAACGATGTACAATTACTAATCGAATAATGATTGTATTCCCTAAAGAATTATAATCTAAAGTTCAAGCAGAAATCAAAACATTTTTATTTATTATAACACAAATGACAATTGGTTCATCATTAAAATTCAACCAAGAAAAGTATTCTTTTATATACAGATAATTCTGTTTAATACGATTAGTAAAATGATAGCATGAATTATTACTATTTATTATTTACAGAAGGGAATTTTGTGGAGATTTTAGTAATTTAATAGTTGAATTCATGAGTCAATTAAAACTAGACCATTATGGGAAATCTGGAAGCACTGAACGGTCGTTTCGTCCTAGTATGGGACTCCTCAGTAGTACTTATTCACGATCCCGCCCGCGGGATTCGAACCCAGGACCTATCAGTTTAGAGCATGAGACAACTTTGTGAACTTTGAAGTGTTTTTTTCTAACGCTTCCCACGTATTCATTAGATAAGTAACTGTTATTAATTACACACTTAAACATCACTGTTTAGAACTATTGTAATATTCGAAAACTGATATAACCATTAGGATTTTCTTGAGCTTATTGAATTAAGAAAAAATATTATCCAACAGCTTTGTATGACTTCCTTCTTTACAAACATTGTTTACAAAACCCTACAATGAATAATCGCTGAGAAGTATATGATATCATGTTTCTCTAAGTGTATTAATCAAATTATATAATTGATAATGCAAATATCTTGGTCCTGAAATCAATCAATCATCCTGAAAATATATCAATAATAAAGTTTCCGTTTCTGAAAATACTTGATCTGTATTCTAATCTGCCAGGTCAAATCAGCCCGTTCCAGATTTCATTAGTTTCAACTAACATGATACCTAGGTTCAGGGTTTCTTATTAACTTTTTCCAATCACTCAGTAAGCAATCTTAATGTTGGCCTAAATCCACTGAAATAAATGACACGTTGACAATATATATAATTTGCATGTCTAGTATTTCAAGTTATTGTATGTCTTACTTTAATGTTACAGCTTTTGTGTTCTAGTCAAGCACCATAAAATTCATTTAAATTTGATAGATTTGATGTTGCACATAATTAAATAAAGCACTTTATTTACACTAAACATTTTAATATAACAATACACTGCTTCATCACTACTGTTATGATTTATGCACAGCATATTAGCTTACAATGTGTACGGTAAATGTCTTTATCTACACACTTTGTTCTTTTTTTTGTAATTTTTCGTTATCCAAAGATAACTTGCATGATAAAAAAAGCAGAATAACTTTTACTCTCATCTTGAGAGATATATGGGTAATTTATGATGTTACCGTGTGTATGTGATGAATATGTTAAATAATTTAGTAAATAGAGATGTTCATGAGATGGTGGAGAAGATTTATAACTCTGGTGGATGATTTTGATGAAGTTTTTTTCTCTGAATTGGATGGTTTGGTTATGGAGCTTACATTGTTCTTCTTCTACCTGAATTTTGTACTGATGATATTGTTCAGAAGAACAATGAAAACTTCACGACCAAAGTCATCCAGTTCAAAGAACAAAACTCTATCCAAAAGAAATGTTCATTAAAATAAAGTTATTGTTTTTCATAGAAACGTTTCTTGTAAATGAAAATCATGTTGTCATGCATTTTATGAGAATTTCAAAATGAGTAGAAGAAAAAGCATCTAGTCAAATTTCATATGAATGGTGAATAACTAAAAGATGATCACTTATCAGTTACATAATACAACATTAGCAAAGATTTAGTTTTGGTCTATAAAATGTTTATACCATTAAACTTGAACTGTTGTATATTTCGAATAGAAAACATAAGTGACTGCATAGATGATATAACTACATTTTCATAATGAGGTTATCGCATGATTATTCTTCCCTACATAAAACTGTATAGATAACATTCTATAATCTTACTCAATATTTTGATAACAATGAAAATCTTTCACAATTAAGAGATATCATCTTTTTATAACTCTAGAAGAAAAATCTTATTACACTGGTTGAAATCATGAGTCAATTGAAGCTAGACCACCATGGAAAACCTGGAAACACTGGACGGCCGTTCCATCCTAGTATGGGACTCCTCAGCAGTGCTCATCCACGATCCCGCACATCGCGGGATCCGAACCCAGGACCTATCAGTCTCGCGCCAAGCGCTTAACCAACTAGACCACTGAGTTGGCATCTAACGGTGTTAATGTCTAACTTCAACCAATCCACAAGGTCACCAGTAATCTACAAGTTTTACTTTAAATACGACTTGATGTAGTAATCATTTATTGTTATCGATAGTACTATTCATACTCTCGATACTATTCAATTCTATTCATCACTGCCTTACACAAAACTTTGCATCAATCTATTGCCAAGTTATTTATCAATGATGAAATAGTGTTTATTAATAGGATAAGATAGTTTTGGTGACTTATTAGAATCTGGGTCGTTACTAAAAATCTGACATAGATTTATTGTTCAGTGAAGTTTTGTAAAAAGAAATATCATTCATTATTCTAAATTGTAACTCAATTTATCGTACAGGTAGTTCATAATAATGTATTCATATTATAACTATAATTTACTAAGATTGAAATCATGAGTCAATTGAAGCTAGATCACTATGGAAAACCTGGAAGCACTGATGATAATCATCTGCTCACTAGTGACTGACTTCAAGAGATACTTCCGGAGTTCTAGTGAGAAGCCGTTACCAGTGGATTTCAACCAGGTCTGTTGTGAGAAATCAACTCACTTAAGACAATGGTATACGGTGGCGCAACTTCGTGGATTGAATGAAGTTAGACATCAACACCGTTGGATGCCGATTCACTGGTCTAGTTGGTTAAGCGCTTGGCGCGAGACTGATAGGTCCTGGGTTCGGATCCCGCGATGTGCGGGATCGTGGATGCGCACTGCTGAGGAGTCTCATGCTAGGACGAAGCGGTCGTCCAGTGTTTCCAGGTTTTCCATGGTGGTCTAGCTTCAATTGACTCATGATTTCAATCAGTGAAATTTCTAAATTCTCCACAAACCCCTTCTGATTATAATTCACTAAGTAGAAAGCATTTACACCAACAATTAAAAAATATAGTAAATACTTTTTTCCTTTTTGTATTTAACATTTTATAGGCTACAGTTGAATTGGCTAATAAAGATAAA
This sequence comes from Schistosoma haematobium, assembly GCF_000699445.3. Classification (NCBI taxonomy): domain Eukaryota; kingdom Metazoa; phylum Platyhelminthes; class Trematoda; order Strigeidida; family Schistosomatidae; genus Schistosoma; species Schistosoma haematobium. The sequence goes on along the minus strand of NC_067197.1, from coordinate 37,744,015 downwards.
GTTCATTTAGAATCATGTATTGAAGAAATGAGTTCAGCGCATAGACAATCATTAAGAGAACGTGAAGATTTGGTTCAACGTTCCAATGGTCTTCATGAACGAAATATTGAACTTGATGCAGAAAATAAAAAATTAGATTTGGAAGTGAAACGTAATGCAGAAGCGTTACGAGTAAGTTATTCATTTCTTTTTATTTAAAAACGATTAATTTCAAAGATATTATAAAGGACTTTTACGTTGATTCTGGAACTCATAAATTTTTGTAAATAGTAGAAACTGTACGTCGTACGACATACGAAAGGGATTTTGAATGTCATACTATGGTATGGTATGCTATACAGTTGAAGTATATCGAATTCATATACTCGATCATAGATGTAAAAACGGTTTCGATGATTATATATTAGTTATCAGTATAAGGTTGTGGAGATTATTACGTTTTTGATTGAGATTATGAAGCTTTTGATGTTAGACCACCGTTGGAAACCTGTAAAGCATTGGACGGCCATTACGTCCTATTATGGAACTCCGCAGCAGTGCTCATCCACGATCCCGCCAACGGGGTTACGAACCACTGCCTTCAGTCTCGCGCGCGAACGCCTAGCCTCTAGACCACTGAGTCGGGATCCAACGGTGTTACTGTCTAACCTCAACAAATCCGCGAAATTTCGCGACCATCTTCTATTGTACTGAATTAGATACCTTCATCAGTTATTATTTAATATAATAGATCATTATTTTAAAATCCTTAACAATCACTATCAGATTTGTTTTCTTTCTATAAATTAGGCAGAAAGAAATACAAGTGCTGATCTTCAGCAGCAGTTAGAATTATGCAGACGAAGATCAGAAACAGCTGAAAGAGACGCAAATGATTGGAGTTCACGTGTACGTTTGGCAGAAGATCAACTGCATAAATCTGAAACACGTGTTGTACAATTGGAAAGAGAATTACGCGTAGAAAGAGATGATTATAGTCAATTGAGATCAAGAATGGAAATGTTAGAGGAAGAAAAACAAAATTTGGAGGTAATTTAAAAATATTTTTATTAATTGGTGGAGTATAGAAAGAACGTAAACTACAAATATTGTATACGAATGAAAGCTCAAGTACTCGATGTTTCAGTTACACATTTTACAAGTTACTTAGCTGTTCGAATGAAGCACGTGACGTATAGTTTTGAATCTCAACTGAATGCAAGAAATAAAATCAGCCAAATAGTAAGGGCACAGACAGAGCCTGTTGATTTAACCATCCTCAACTCAGCTGTACATACTTGAGCTCTGGTGCCAAGTAGGTGTTTTTCTAATATTCACACAATAGATATAGTGTGTGAACTTACATCAAAGAAATGTCAGTATAAACATTGATATGTTCTAACGGATACTAGAACATACGAGATCCATATTCAATCATTAATGTTGAACAATGATATCCCGTCGATATCGTGATTTCCAAAACATGCATTTAACATTCAATTTCTATTCAAGATGATCATAGTTGTATGATGTCAGTGTGCACTGTTATTTTAGAAACATTTTTAAGCGTATCAGTAAAAATGTCTAAAACTGGTACTTCTTAAATTAACCGTTTATTACATGTTATCAATAGTAACAGGAAGTGCTTCAACTATATTTTATCATTTATAAGTTACCTTTTCAATATGGCATAATATCAGTATGTACAGGTATTTTAGAGTACTATTTTACTTTAAATTTTCCTCAAGTGGGAATGATTAGTTTAAAATACCATAAATGAGGTTAGTGATTACACTTGATAGGAAAGTTAAAGCTTCTGCTCTATTGTACTCATCAGTCTTATTATATTCAATAATGACTGACTGATACGTCAGCAAAAAGACAAGAAACAATTATCAATGCGGCTATCTGTTATATCTAGAACTTGAAGTTTTGCTATACCGCGTACAAATTGAACACTAAAGACTGAACACTTCAAGTTATAAGTTAGAAGACGAGTGGAAAGGAAATTTTATTCCAGCCAGTCAAATATGGTCCAATCGGCATACAGTAGTTTTTTGAATATGTTCAATCGGGAAGCTACATGTTGAGACTCTGAAATCTTCTAAACGATGATTGTATGGAATGTCCTCAACTTTTTCAGAGCTTCTTCAAGTTCACCAGTAGCCGTCTTCGCACTATCGTTTATATTCACTAGTTAGTTAATATCCATTCAAATGTATGTATTTCTTTTGCATTACAACTGAACTTTGAGCTACGATGATAATTAAAACATGATCAGTAGTGGCATTTTGTGGTTTAGTGGATTTATTACTTAATTGATAGTCTGACAGTATGATTCTTTAAATTTTCTCATGGCCAAGGTTCATTATAAACTCTAGTTATTTATTCACGTTTATAGATCATTGCTATCACAGACCTACAAAACAGATGAAACTCTCTTTAAAAAGAATCTCTTTTTCAATATTAAGTAATTCGTACTATTGGTTACTATGTTAAGACTATATACCTTATTCTAGTTTCCGGACAGGCCAATTTATCCGTACTTCTTGAGCCACGTTTTGACCTTGTTAATTATTCACCTGTCAACCCTGACTTTTTATATGAGCGTGTGTGTACATTTTATCATACTCATCACATGTCTGTAGTTTATTTTTGTGTGACTATAAATATGGGTTAACGCTTGATTAAATGAAGTTGGCTCACACGCCTTCTCCACCGCGCGTCATTTCCCTTCTTTCACTTCTATTGGCTTTATCCCTCTCATTTCCTATCCAGATCCATGAGTGTACAAAATATCTGTATTCAAAAATCTATTCTCGTATTCGGTTTATTTAATTCAGTTATACACTAGAGCAGATTAAGTCGATGATTATATACAAGTATTGGCGATATGTATGTTTCAATAACAATCAATAACATTAATACGATCTAATTGGAGTCAAATATATGGTCAGTAAAAAGTCATAGTGATTGTCTTTATTTGATAACATGTTTGTAGTTAGAATTTTCTTATCACAGTACTTAATTTTAAAAACTTTTCAGCGAGACTATAATTTATGGACGAACCAATCAGGTATAAGATAACAGGTCTCGAATTTTGGCACGAAATTCACTCATCCATTTGACTAAATAGAGTTTTGACATTATAGCTGATGTCAATTCGTGATAAAAACTCTAAATCTTATTCCTAACCTTAACCATCAATTGTAAATCATAATTCCAATTCCTTACACTGATTCATAACCCTTATTTGGTCCTAGTTATTAGGTGAACACTTTCAACGTTACTTTAGCGTCACTCATAGGTCGTCCATAAATTATAGTCTCACCGAAATTCCTACCCCAGTCTTAAATTTATAAATCAGCTATGTATAGTGAAATAAAGTTAAAATATTGACCGTTATTAAGAAGTCTAGTTATCTTGCTTATTATATTCAACTGAAATCTTCATCTCCCTTACAACAGAGTACTTAACTGTACAAAAACTACTAAGTTACATTTACTATTTTGTTTAGAACTTTCAAAGTTTAACCAATTCCTATCTGGTTATTTAACTTTAAAATTGAGTTGTACAACAGTTTTTCACCTAAAAAAATTGATTAGTTATATTTTAATACATTAGATTAATTTGAAGGAAACATCTCAAAGATTATCACATACGGAAGTTGATTTATCAAGTAGACTACGTGAAATTCATGATATACGATCAGCACATGAAGAAGCTGTACGTACAAATACACGTACACAAGAAGCTTTATCTACACGTAATAACGAATTAACAGCAGCTAGAACTGAATTAAATTCAATACAAACAAGTTTATCTGAAACACGTCGACTATTAGAATCAGAACAACGTGAAACATCAAGATTAAGAGAAGATTTAAATCATATGGCAAGGGAATCACAAACATTACAAACAGACCTACAGGTAATGTATTTATAACCAAATTTACTAAATGTAGGTAAATAGTTGTTATTTTACGTATACTAAAAACTGTTTCAACTAACCTTTCCATTTACAGTCATATTATTATACAATGTCATGATTTTGTTGGTCAATCTTTCAATGAGTGATGTGATTAGTTTATTATGAATCAAGAAATAGACAAGTACATTTATTAAAAATAACTTAACATAACTACATATTCGATCTGATTGAGTGTTATTATGTTGACTCTATATTTATCTATAAACAAAGAATGAAACAGTTCCATGAAATCATGATGAAAATAAAGGCCATTTCTACAAAGGTAGAAGATTCAAATAATATTAATTAATTATTGATTTATTATTTATTTGAACATATAAATATTGGTACATAGAGGTACCAAGTACATATGCGCCACACATGTCACTTGATTTATGTATGGGTTGTGATACTACCTGGGTGTTCAGACCGAAACAGGTGGTTTTCCTGAAGGGCCACACCCGGAGCATTTGATCTAAAGATCTGATCCACAAGCCAGTGGAGCATCGTGAGGAGATGAAGTTCCATGGTAGCTGGTGACTAACAACAAGTTCACACGCCATTTTCTCCCTCAGGATCCTGGAGCTCATGTGCACCATTGGTTTGGAATCAGGGTTTTACAACTCCCCTAGGTGGACCCTCTATATCCACCAACTCGGTTAAAGCACCAGACATTCTCTTTCCGTCCTCCCCGCCACGAGAAGGCAGTGAGTAGAACTTCCCTGACAATGATTATATAAGCGTAGCCATGTGAGAGCATTTTGAGAGTGAGAACTAACTCCCGCCACCCTCGGCCGTACCAGGGCATTTAGGAACAAAAATAATATTATTAACTAAATTTGTAAATATGTGAATGTTTTTTGCAGTATTAATATTCGTCCAAGTGTAGTATCTGTCTAAATATTCGTGGAATGATTACTATCTTTCATTACTTATATAAATTAACTATAATTTACCATCAAACATAAAGTGTTATATTTTCGCTTTATTCATCAATCTATGTTAGTATATAAATTCCAATAAAAAAACATCTTGTTATTCCTCACATATACAAGTTGAATGATTTTTAGAAAAAGCCTTGTAGAATGGTTTAGGATGAGGGAGTTGTACATTTTGAAGAATAGTTAACAAAATTAATTGCCTCGATATTGGTATACGTACTAGAGCTAAAAATCTAGAGATCATAACTTCAAAGTTTAGACTGTTTCAGACAACATTACTGAGTTATGATTATCGTTAAATTTATTAATAAAGATAATCTTTTATTATTAATTGTAGCGGTTTAATTTTTAAAACTGCTGCTCAGTCAGTCAGTAACAACGTAGAACTTCGTACGTACGTACATCAGTTCGAGTTGCCATACCACGCTAGCACACACATACAATTGTCGACTCAAATCTCACTGTGGTAGAAGTAGTAAGAGTATAAGCAGTAATCCGAAAAATTAGGGTTTGAAGATGATATTCAAGGAGTATAACCCAGTGAAATAAATTTGGAAAGAGGAAAAAAGAGACAAGGAGAATTCAGAATATTAGAATTCGGGAGAACACAAAGAGTAGATGCACTTGCGCCATTGCAAACGATTTTGAGCCATGTCATTCAAGGTCTCTAACCATCAGTTGCTATCATCTCGCGGTCCCCAACCAGGTAGTCTACACCTACCAACATGACTTAGACCACTTGTCAGTGACTCCATGGACTTAAGCTATGTTTTGGTCTGTCCGCCCCTAGCTTTCTTCCAACCTACTCCTATACCACTGAACATCGCACGTCGAGGCAGTCGGTCGTTGGGCATACGTAACACGTGTCCCAGCCATCTCAACTGATGAAGTTTCACTACGTCATCAATCGATTTGCCATCCTTACCTAGTACCTGTTTCCTAACAACTGCGTTACTTACTAGATGGACCCAGGATATACGACCAATGTTTCGAAGACACCTATGATCAAATACTAGCAACCTACGAATATCCTCTACTCTTACCGGCCACGTTTCACTGCCATAAAGTAGGACGGAACGAACTGCTGCGCAATAAACCCGTCCTTTGGTTGATAGACGGATATCTCGTCTACGCCATAAATGACGCAAGTTGGCAAAAGCTAGTCGAGCCTTCTGTATCCGTGCTGAGATTTCGTCACACACCAAACCATAAGGGCTGATGAGACTTCCAAGATAAGTGAAGCAGCCGACACACTCAACTACGTCACTCCCTATCATTAGTTCGGGTGTCAATGCAACCCAATCCTGAAGCAACATTTTGCATTTCGAGGGGGAGAATCGCATCCCGAACATGCTTTCATTGTTGCTTAGAGTGGTCAGAAGACTCTGCATTTTGTCAGCGTCTTCACCAATTAAAACTATGTCATCGGCATATTCTAAGTCAACAAGTGAACCTACCCGGTAGAAGTTCAACCCCTGGAAATTTAGACGAGGAAAGTGTCATCTCTAAAAGCACGTCAACGACAAAGTTAAACAAGAATGGAGAGAGTGGACAGCCCTGACAAACACCACTTGAGGTAATCAATTCTGATGACAGTTCGCCATAAGCTCTCACTCGACCAGTTGTGTTCGAGTAGAGAGCCTTTATAAGGTTAATGTACTTCTTTGGTACTCCTTTCAGTGACAAACACTGCCATAGAACCTCACGATCAGCGGAGTAAAATTTTGACTTAAGGTCGAAAAATACTACGATTGTGGGGTGTCTGAACGTGTGTCTATGTTCTAGGACCTGACGTAGTGTGAATATCTGGTCTATACAACCATGTCCAGGTCGAAAACCAGCCTGGTTTTCTCTAGTTTCCTCTTCGTGGATTTTATCAGGCGTCGGAGTATTATAGAAGCTAATATTTTAGACACTATATTAGTCAAACTGATTCCTCTGTGATTGTCACAAGAGGACTTTTGTCCTTTCTCATAAACTGGCACGATCAGCTGCTATTTATATGTGAACATGTGACTAGCTGGTTGATAAGAACTTTCATTAATATATTGTCCAAGAGTAAGAAAAAAGAACCTAAAAGCGACAACATGTAGCAGTATATTAGGCTCATAAAGTAACTTTAAATAATAGTAAATAAGTCAAAATATCCCTATAATGAATACATTAAGATGTTATCAAAAGCACTATATGGTTTCAATTCACTTGGTATTGTTTACTTGTATCTTCCCATTGTTGTGTAGGACTGCAATTCAACAGTCTCTTGTTGGTATATGTGCATGTTCTGCGGACTGACTTGATATTACATTAAGTCACAAGCTTTATATGGTTTCTCTCGTAAAACCCCATTCAAAGGATAGTCAAATAGACATGAGATTATTCAGTGTTTAGTTAGATACTTTTTAACTAATGTAGATTAGCGAACTAGTCCTGTAAGAAGCTTTTAAAAATTTGTGTAGAGAGACTTACTCAAACTGATTAGAGTAGTGAAAGGTACGACAGAAAATGGAAATCAATCTATTTTCACTAAATTCACCCTTAATAATACATGTAATTTCGTTTCGTTAAAGAAAATCCTAATGTAATCAAGTAACTATCAGTTAGACTGAAATTTATTTTGCTATTCATACTTTGTTCGTCAATGAAATACAAGGTATCACGATATATCACTATAACCCCTCAAAAAACATTTGTAAAATATGTATGAACTACTATGTAGTAGTATAACTGTAATAGATAATTTTATTGGGCAATCATTTGGGTAAGACTGTAATTTATGGACGAACCAATCAGGTATATGATAACAGGTCTCGAATTTTGGTGCGAAATTCACTCATCCATTTGACTAAATAGAGTTTTGACATTATAGCTGATGTCAATTCGTGGTGAAAACTCTAAATCTTATTCCTAACCTTAACTATCAATTGTAAATCATAATTCCAATTCCTTACACTGATTCATAACCTTCATTTGGTCCTAGTTATTAGATGAACACTCTCAAGGTTACTCAAAGGTCGTTTATAAATTGTAGTTTTGCCATCATTCGATTTTTTTCGGACTAGTAACTAATATTTATGTGTTTAAAGTAGTCTAATAACATTCCTAATTATATGGATATATATATAAATATGCTTTTATAGGATGTAGGTGATGAAAGAGATGAATTAAAACAACGAATGAAAGATTATTTAAATGAACTTTCACGTTTAGAACGTGTATTATCAGAAAGAGATAGTGAATGTAGTAAATTAATGGATCAATTAAGAACAGCAAATGAAGAATCTGAAAGTTGGAGAACAAGATGGGAAACAGCTGAAAATAAATTAACTAGTTGTAAAGTTGATTTAGAAGATAAAGAAGGTGAATTATCTAATGAACGTGAAAGATCAGATTTAAAAGATAGAGAGATATCACATTTACGAGCTACACTTAATTCAACTGAAATTCAAGTGAGTTAATATAATTTTTACATATATACTATGGAATAAATGAAAAGTTCACTTATCCTTGTAATTTATAACAAACTATATTTGATAGATATTTCTTAATAATAAAATTATATCAGATAGATAATGAATTGAAATCAAAACTTCGTACTACCATTTTTACAGTTATACTGAAATGATTATAATTAGAACCGATTAAGAAACATTCATCTATCGAATAGGTTGATAAAAGATAGTTATATAGTGTAAGCTTTTAAGATCTTGTCAATTGATAATTTTAAAACTTTTCATAGATTTTATATTGTAAACCAATCTACCCTAGAGCACTATTGGAAACCTGGAAGAACTGAATAGATGTTTCATTCTGGTATAGGGCTCCTCAATAGTGCCCATCCACGACCATGTATCCAGGATCCAAGATGTTGTGTGTAAATGTTTAGACTTTAGACCACCTCGCAGGCATCCAACATTGTTAATGTTTAATTTTAACCAATTCACGGCAATGTGCGAACATGTTTGCGATTTAAAACCAACGAAAAATCTATAATCTACATAAAAGCCTTCACTGATCATTTCAAAACATTCAGTGGTTATAATTTCCGATTGTGATCTTTTAAATTAGCAAACTCTGAATAATGTAACATAACTTTCTACTCTTTGGTAGTATATACCATTGCACATAGCCTCCACTTAATTCCTGACACAATTCAAGTTACAGTGATTTGGTGTATAACTATTGAACAACACTAAATTGATCCATTATTTGTTGGGGACGTTAGATCCTCAGAACTCATTTGAAAAAGGTCTTAATTTTGTACTTTTATTAAGAAAATTTGATTTTCTTTGTTTTTGCGCCAAAAGCGTCTCTTTCACCTTCATTTCATATTTCCCACTTGAAAGAATCTTAAACGCTATTGGTCCGTTGTGTCTTTTGATATGCTATTTTGTAACGCTTCCCAAGAACGGTTTTGTGCTGTATATATACGTTTTGATTTGTGTTTGTTGTTATCGCTCGTGCTTTTGGCCTTTTGCGGAATATACATACCCGTTCCGACTTGGTTATTTCATTTTGTCTGTTATTTATCACCAATTTAAAAATCCCTATAGAATATTTGAGCAGACAATTGTTTTCAATGACTTCATCATCAATAGGCTCTACAGTTATAAGTCCATAATTATGATATTTCACAAAGGCCAAAATAAGGCATGTATCAATGAATTCGACAATTATCAGGAAGGGGGTTTTGTAGAGATTGTAGTAATTTAATGTTTGAATTCATGAGTCGATTAAAGCTAGACCACCATGGAAAACCTAGAAACACTGGATTGGCTTCAAAAGGTATTTTCTGAATTTCTATTAAGAAGCCGTAACCAGTGAAGTTCAAATTTAATTATTATTTAAGAAAATTAATTTTCGTTACATTATAGAGTAATGCAACATCACGATCATTAGTTGAAGCTAATGAACAACTTAGAATGTCTCGAGCAGAAATTGAAACACTTTCTACAGAAATATCACGAATACGTGATGCATTATCTCGAAGTGAAACAGAAAAAGCCAATGTACAACGTGAAAATAATACACAACGTTTAGATAATGATCAATTACGTGCACAGTTAGATGATTTTGAAGTAGAATTAGAACAAATTAAAGAACAATTAGAAGATGAACGTGAAAATAATAGAAATATTAATGAAATACTTACAATTACAAGACAAAAAGAACAAAAAGCTTTATCTGAAGCTCAGGTGAGTTTGGTAAAGTTAATACTATTTTTTGATTTACTTTGATCTTTATTCTTGAACACAGATTACTGATGATTAGGTTGATTCTCATGTCCTCAAACATTATCTAAGAAGTGTAGAGATAAAGAAATTTCAACTAACTTGAAGTTAATTGAATTGATTTTTATTGGTTGTTTGAATCTTCTAATTGATGTTTACGACTGAACTTGATCAGTCTCTTGTTAGCATATGTGCGGATTACTTAGATATTTCCTGAAGTCACAAGCATTATAAGCAGAAATAGATGGTGGTGTATAATGCTTGTGACTTCAGGCAATATCGAAGCAATCCGCACAGGATGTACATATATCAATATAAAATTGATCAATTTCAGTCCTAAACATCAATGGGAAGATTCAAACAACCAATAAAAAAATAAATTAAAACTTCACCTCATTGCACAAGCTGATGGTTACCTAGACTCAGTACCTAAGTCAAAAACGTGATGGCGTTTGAAGCGAATGGTGCTGGATCCGAGTCTTGGAGTGAATATCAACTCTTAGATGCAAGTACATCTAGCTAATGAGTCCCAAATAGGACGAAACGCACGTCCTGGATTCTACTGCTAGCTACCATCCATTAAAGTTTGTAGAATTCGATCATTATCCCCTAAATTTATTTGTTGTAATTGACCAAATTTTCATTTAAAAATGCATCATTTCAATGATATAAAATGAAAAGTTAATCACATCTGAAATTTTCCAAAAATGAAAATAGAAATTAATTTGTATCAAAAGTTAGATCAGTATGTTGTATAGAAAGTAGATACCTAGTAAGTACCACTTATTTTATTACTATGTAAATTGTTGAGGAGTCTCGCAATAGGGCGAAACGGCCATCCAATGCTTCCAGGTTTCCCATGGTGATCTAGCTTCAATTGACTCATGATCTCAACTAATAAAATGTAAATTGTTTTAATGAAAATAGTAAAAGGGACAAAATACAAAAATTATATATTTTCATATATTTTCATTTAAACTAATTAATTAATTAAATAATAAAAACGCCTTGTATTCAAATACCTTAATATTACTCGTTTAGACCAAATTCAGTCAATCAATTAAAACGTAGGACTAGGCACTTATATGTATCGGTTCAAGTTGCCACACCTCATTAGCACAGCAAGCCGAACACTGGATTCATAGAAGCAGTTAACTCAATAATGTAATATATAAAAGAAAGATTTTATGGAAGAATACAGTACAGAAAGAAAGGTATGAAGCGATTTTAATCTCTTAGTTTAAGGAAAAACAGAGAGTGTATACACCGACGCCATTGTGATTGATTTTAAGCAATGTCATCAAGAGTCTCTAACCATTAGTTACGATAGTCACGCGGACCCCAACCAAGTAGTCTGCATCTCCCAACATGGCTCAGACTAGAAGTTAGTGTCTTCAAGCATTGATAACTGTTGTGACGTGTGCCTGCAGATTAGAGTGAAGCGTTTTATCGATCGCTTCAGTGAGAAGGAAAACACGTACGCACGGCCTAGAGTCTCGATTGGTCCCGCTTCCCTGTCTAGCCCAGCCAGTTGAGTCCAGAACGCAAGTCTTAGCCTCTGAGATATGAATCATTATATTTCAGACATACTCTGTTTATATACTAATCAAACAAACCACATCGTACCATAAAATAGAAAACAACATTTACACAATATTTAACAAGTGAAATAAATATCGACCGATAGGGAATGTCCATTTAACGTCCAAGGACACCACTAGACTTAACACGATAATTATTGGTATATTTTTCCGAACATCCTAACAATGAAACCTTTTGGTTTGGCCGTCCCTAACTTTCTTCCAACCATCTCCAACACTGGTCAGCATTGCGCGTCGTGGTAATCGGTTTTCAGGTATACGTAACACGTGACCCAGCCATCTCAGTTGGCGAAGATTCACAACTTAATCAACTGATTTACAATCATTCACTAACACTCTGCTTAGACCAAATTAGAATAATAAAATTCTATTATGATTTTCTTAAAACATATTCATTTAAAAAAGATTAGAAATTAGTTTAAATAAATGAATAACAAGTTACTTGAACGGAATTTTAGTAATAAAAATGCTTGAAGATACGGATCAGTATGGATTCATTGAATAATAAGTTTTCAGTCCTACCGAGTGTTGTCAATTTTTATTTAATTCGTTCAATGGATACTCAAATTAAGATTATTAAAAAAATTTATTATGCAAAACATATGGTACTTTATTCTTGAAGCTTTCAAAGTACTTTCTAATTGTGTCAGTGCACTTGTTTGGTCATTTTTATTGTTGAAAGCGTCCATGAAAGTGCTCTGTAATCAAGCTATTCAGATGCTTGAGCATTACACGGTTTATCTCCTTACCAGCACAATGTTGTATCTATATAAAATTCGATAGGCAAATGAAATCGTATATGTGTTTAATCTGTTTAACAAGGCAGTGATTTAAGGTGATGATCAGAAAATGGGTCCGAAACTTAAGACAAAAATGACTAACTAGATGCAGCACTAAAGAAATAGAAATTTACGTTGATCAGAAATGGAACACCAAGGCTGGGATGATCGAAGCTGGTGGTGGTTACTTGTTTCAAAAGATGTACACAATGAACTGATTTCTGCGAATTTAAAGTAACGAATGATTAGTTAACACCAATGTTTAAGTATCGCACCTCTATACTATCATGAAATCTACGCAATGTGAAAGATCTAAAACTTGAGGTATTATACACAACACACATGGGTTGATTCTCAACTGTTATAGCAACATATACCATTCTCTATAATCGTACCATCGATAATACAAAATTATTCAGTGCTAAACATAAATTTCATAATTTTACTCGTTAGGAATCATAATGACTAGATTAAATTTCTTGATTGTAGGAAAGAACTACTGAAGTGATTGCTTTACGCGACAGAATTACTAGTGCAGAAGAGCGAGCTGAAATGGCTCAACGTGAAGTAGAAAAAGTAAGAGAACGATTAGCTGAAACAGAACGAGAGGCAAACCGGTTATCAAGAAGTTTATCAGCTGAAAGATTTGAGAAAGAACGTGCTTTATCTGAACTAAGATTAAGCAGTTTACCAGCAGGTTATAGACCTTCAGGTTATTCAAGGTACAATACTTTTATTGATGTCTTAAATGCTGACAATGTTTCAAATCGTTTTTTGCTTGTTTATATGTAGACTTATTAGTCATGTTTAGATGAAGAAATATAGGCAATATCTAGTGATGATAACCACGTTGAATCCCGTCTGGAATGCTAGTTTATCAAGTTTAAACTGAGTGTTCATAGAATGAGTAAACACGCAAAACGCTTGTTACAGGGAATCAACAGTCCGTTATAGGAAGATCTGTTATTCACCACTAAGCTGGTTGTTCCCCTGTGTACATCGGTATATTTATGAATAATTTCAAGCCGGATTCGTCTACAGATGTTTTATAAGAAGATTCACCGTATTCTTAACCAAAGCCTCCTAAATTTATACACATCTGGTTAGTTTACCATCACCCTTTGAAATTGTACAGTACATTTCAAGGTGTTTTTCACGATCGGATCTTCATATTAATACTTTTGTCATAATTTTCGATTAGCATTTCACTCATCTTTTATTCTAACTGATTATGTATATGGTCGACAAATGTAACTACGTTATGAATGTCTGATGTATTGATAATTCATAAAAGAACAAATAGATGAAGTGATTGAGACAACAAAACACTAATCACTAGGAATGAGATAACACATATTTTACGATGAAAAATGGGAATCTCTTCAATCTCACAATGGATACTATATTAATTCAATCAATCATTAAACTAGGCACCTGGTTGCATAACACTTAAATTCATTTCCGAATCAACGATTAAGAAGTACACAAAACGAAGTTAGCGAGAGGAATAGCTAATAATGTAAGGTTGTCACTTACAGTAAGTGTATCTGGATGTGTCTGTCTTTAATCAGCAGTTAATCACAACTTAGTTTCACCCGATATGCCAAATGACAAAGAAATGTGGGAAACATTCAGTGAAAAAAAGACGTCTAGCCCTAGTGAATAAATCGAAAACATTTAGTAAATAAGCTACGAAAAGAATATTTCAACGTAAAGGATTTTGTTAGTCTTCATCATGGGGCAGTCATACAAACATTTGAACACCAGAGAACCATTAGATCTTTGTTTCCTCTGTCTAAAAATAATCAGCATTGCAAAATAGTGATCTTTTGTGAGATGATGGTAAACTATAATTTTAACTTGAGAAAATGAAGATTTGTATGGATCTTCGACCATTTTTTTGAAGATCGATTTTGTCAGGAATCGACATCAGTTGCGGAATCTCCGGTAGTCAGGTAGAACCACATAACTGTTCATCTGGCGTTGCAATGCTTCAGGAGCGAGCATTGACGATTCCACATAGAATTAGGCCCAGGATCTTCAGGTCGTCCCATAAATACAATACCCTTAGACAAGTCAGCATGGATTTTGAGTAATTTACTTTATTTTTTAAAATAAGTTCAAAATTCTCAACTTCGAAATAATACTTCTCTCTTGAATTTAATCTTTTAGTTTAGGAGCAACATATTACCCGGGTACTTCAGTCAGTCGAGATCGTACGGCTTATCAAGAAAGAGATGATTATTGATTATAGTTCTGTTAAAATTTCCTATAAGCTGCTTTTCAAATAGTTATATGAAATATTGTTCCGTTGACCGTTTGTTATTTCTTCGACAGTTTTACGCTTTGATTACTATTTCACCAAATTTTATGAAATTTATACATGTGATTATATCAGACACAAAACGGATAGGATGATTCTTATGTAAACTTTTATACGAAATAAATGAAAAAAAGCATCTAACAAGTTTAGATTTGTGAATTTAATGTGTTCATTTATTACCTTAAATGTACCTTATGAAAGGGAATCATTAAAGCATTACTGGAAAAGTTTTGTTCAGTTAAAAAATCTACTTTATGCAATTCAAACAATCCAACTGAAGATCATAACACAAGACAGAATATATTTGAAACCTAGTAAGGGTTGGAATACTGCTCAAGCGCCCAAGCTGAAGCAGGGAATTAGATAAATTCATCCTTTTATTTACATAAATTTAAAAAAAAGGAATATTCCGATTAGAAACATTCCAAAAGGATTTTTAAAACTGATAAGGAAACCCAGACAAACACACACACACTCGTACCATATACTGCACTGTTGATGAGTTAACTTATGAATCTGAAAATCTTTGGTTGATTTCAGATAGGAGAAATGAAGAACTATTTATAATGTGTATATTTATCATGGATTAATAATCAACTAAGTAGCAAATCCAGATGTCATAATAAACAAACTCTTGTTAGCACGAGAGGTTGATATCAATCAGTTTGTGATACAGTACAATCAACTTTCAAAGTTATTAAATATACACATAATTTTATTCGTAACCCTTGTCTGTGACCCTCAGTTTAAGTTGTAGAAAAAGGATGTTTTAGTGATACAGTTTAATATACAACATTATACACACTTGAATATATGCAAAGAAGAAATATTAATAGACGAATAATTTACAGTAAAAATATCATAAGTGGGAATTTTTCGTTAAGCCCATACATCCTCTTGAAATCGTTCTGCTTTACGCATTATATCTACATATGCCCGAGCATTTATGAAATCCTCTTCAGGTATGGCCGAATATTTACACCATTTCTGTGTTCGTTCAAAATAAAGTCGCATAGCAAGTAGTCTCAGCCACGACTCATATACTCCAAAAGCTAAAGCACGTGGTCCTCCACAAATCATTATTTTAGCACCTTTTTCGAAGACAAGATTCATCAGTTGAATATCATGCTCGGATACCTCATAATCAGTAGAATATTTACAAAGGAGACAATCTTGAACATACTGTGCTTTGAGTGGAAAACAGGCTTGTTCAGTTAATATTGACGAAATTTCTTTAAGTGAATATTTTTCATCCGGAGAATTTACAGTATCTCTTGAAAAACACAAGCAAAGATGTTTCAATACTTTAGAATTTACTGCATCTGATAGTTCATTCTCAAATAGGAGACTAGACGTTGGAGAGCGACAACCATACATTAGCCACAAATCTCCAGTAGGGGTATTTTTCTGAAACAAGATCACAATACAAAATTTATCCAGTTGCACGTATCCAAATAAGTTAATATTTTAAGTACATCGATTTAATACGAGTTTTATTGCATTTGGAGATGATCAGTTGAATGGATGTACTGAATCTTATCATGAAGATTTCTATGGAAAAACTGATCACATGGAAAATGATGCGATAACATGACTAATTTATTCAACACGCAACTACTAATACATTGTAAACAAATATTTATCATACATGAAGGTTCTGTTTATTCGCATAATGTATTAAAAGTTAAGGTTTAAATTATGCCTGATTTTTTCAATACTAAAAGAATTATAATAGGATTGCACCATTCAGGATTAGTATGAAACTAATAAGTAGTAACCCTTTAAATTGTTGGAAATTTCAGGTTAATGAACACGAATACAAAATATCTGGTAAGTTTAGTTCAGTCAGAGAGATAGTAACCCGTTATTAATGGCTAAAAGTTGAGTAAACGGAGCTATATTTCGTTTCTCATAAAGACTGACGTTATTATAGGTTTAAAAAATGAAGTAAAATTCACTGAGTAGTTTGACACAACACAAATTATAAAAATGCAAATAAGGTATGATTTGTGTAAATTCATATTACAGGAATAAGAATAACAATTTCATGTGAAAATTATGTTCGAAATAATATCAGCAATTGAAATTTAGAATAATTCCAACGTTTCGTCCAAATAACTTATCCGAACTTTTTGATATTTGATATTTTTTTGATATAATTTGTTCTATTTTCTAAATTAGAACCGTTTAAATTGAGCACAGAGTTTGTGTTTTGATACAATTTGATACGAGTATCTCAAAAACGCCAGGCATTGCAGTGTTTGTCACTAGTAATTACTGTTCGTTTGAGAACTGTAACGACCGAATTGCCAGTATTCGGTTTGAACGCAGAACTGACGAACCAAAATTTATTCGAATAGGCCAGACTACTTTCTTCTGTATAGCTTACAAAGCGTTCTTGAGGCACTCGTATTAAATTATATCAAAACACGAACTCTGTGCTCAATTTAAACGGTTCTAATTTAGAAAATAGAACAAATTATATCAAAAATACCTCAAACGGTACAGCCTGTGCTATACAGTCAGGAGTTTCTTTAACGCAAAGTAGCGCGCTAAACAATAAAAGAAACAGTTGATACCAAAGGGTTCGATACCTGAGAATCAATAAAAATATTCCCAACAAAATGGGATCAAATATCTGTCTGCAGGGATTCCAGAAATCCCCCCAGGCAAACAGTCAAGAGGTTAACAGTCAGACACTGAATCACGCCGTGACCTTGAGCCTAGTCAAACACAACCATACTGTTAATAGTCCGGCAACATGCAATAGAAAATCAGGTAACAAAAGATAAGTCTTTAATCAAATCACGTAATAAAAGCTCAGACGAGGAAGACTGAAGAACAAAAGGTGTGGTTAAACGAGATCTGAACAAAGGTTAAAATACACGACAGGGAGAAGAAACAAATAAATGACAGCACTGTCCAACAAAAAGGCTGCGGAGGGATTTCCATCGTTCTCTTTCTGTTACACGGATTCTATTTACAGAAATTCATTCGTAAACCATATAACAGACACATAAACTACAACATGGTTTAGTTTCCGCGCTCAAAACAAACACGCATCGTTTTACTTATGGGGAATATGTGACTAATTAATGTGGCACTTACAGTAATTTTATGCACAGTTCCTGTATATGTTCATAAACGGGCAGAAAAAGCAATCAACGTCATCTGTTACTGATAATTTTTTTCTCAGATACGTTACATATGAATATGTCAGTTCAGTCAAAAACGACGATACTTATAATGGACAGAATTGTGTTGTGGCTGAATATCATCAAATTATATAATATTCATAAATAGTTTAACGCTTAATTGCACCAACCTACATTTCACAAACAACTACCGACATCTATGTTCATCACCACCATAATTAGGGAGGTGAGTCATATGTAAAAGGTTTTAGAGCCCTTTTGCATAAAACCCTGATTGTGGTCTATTTTTGGCTTGATAAATGATGAATTTCACTAGCTTGAGTTTGCATTGTTACAAATAACCACATTTTGCTGACTGAACATTCTTCCAGGTTGTGAGCAACAACTACGCCAAACTACTAATAAACTGTAATAAAAGCTATGTCACCATCGCGAACATTACGAAAATTTACCTATGACGGAAAAAATGCTGTTAGTAGCTGATAGGTATGTAAGATCAAATATAAATGAATTTTTCAAACACAGAGAACAGTTTTATCACCAGTCGTCAAAACAACGGCAGATTAGAAATTTCGAAAAAATGTTGAAACATGCATCAAACAACAAAGTTCAACAGACTAAAGATAAGTCAAACACACTGGATTTTAGCAAACTGATCGTTAATTTATCTGATAGAATTCTTAACTCCCACGAAATATCATTACTTGAAAGGGGTCTCAATTTCAATATAAATAGACCAAAATTAACGCCTTTTAATATTATCTTCCGAGTGAAACAGCGAATGAATTGAGGAATAAAATATTCACCATGATATTACATCAGAAATCAAACAACTCCAATATAACTAAAAATGCATTAAAACAGCTGAGAAATGATAACATAATTATCATTACGAGAGCAAATAAAAGGAACACGACAGTTATTATGAACAAAACGGACTACGAGAAAAAAACCAGGGAACATCTACAAGAGGGCCCATATGAACAAATTAAAGAAACAAGTAGGACAACGCTTAATAAACTTAAGGCTGAAACCAGTAAAGTCTTACAGTCGTTAAAGGTTAAACTAAAATCGACATTATGGTTTATGTTATAACCAAAGAGTTGTAACCCTTGTAGGTTCTATGGACTTCCAAAGATTCACAAGAATAATACTCCACTAAGACCAGTGGTTGATTCTACAAATTCACAGACGTACAATCTAGAGAAATACTTAGCTAAGATACTTAAACCGTATGACAAACTGATTAGTCATGAAATTAAAAACTCTATGGAATTCAAGAATATTATCGATACCATCTATGTAGAAGAGGATGAAATATTGGCAAGTTTTGATGTATCTTCCTTATTCACTAATTTACCTGTTAATAGAGCGTTGGATATTATTTATGATTGTTTAGAATCTGACTCAGATATGAATTTGCGACGCCTATTAGATCCATCTGAAGTTATTAAATGTTTGGTATTATGCTTAAGATCCACCTTATTTACATTTCGAGGAGACCTTTACAGACAGAAAGAAGGTATAGCAATGGGTTCACCAGTTTCTCCGATTGTAGCGAATTTATTTATGCATTCCCTAGAAACAAGTGCAATCACAAGATGTGTATGCCCACCAATGGTCTGGTTATGGTATGTAGATGACATTTTTATTATCATTAAACGGGATGGCTTAGAAGAATTGTTTGAAAATGTAAACAACATTTCGGAAAGCATTAAGCTAACGAAGGAAGTTGAATCCGTTGACCACAAACTAGCGTTTCGCGATTGTTTGGTTGAACGAAGACAATCATAAGAAGTTGAAAATAAATGTATTCAGGAAATCAACACATTCTGAGAGATACTTAGATTATGGTTCGGCTCATGCGCAGTGTACGAAAGTCAATGTTGTAAAAAACTTAATGAACAGAAGTATTAGGCTAGTTACAGATAAGAAAGACCAACAAGTTGAATGGAATGGAGTATTGTCTACAATTAGGGATAACAACTACCCAAAAGAGTTTTTAAAGAAGATTGTTAGAAATGAAAGAAAAATTAAACTAGAATGTATACTGAAAGATTGGAAGTCCACAGTGGTCATCCTATACCGTAGTGAAACATCGGAAATCAAGCGGATTCTAAACAAGCATGATGTAAGAGTGTATTTTCGGGCATGTGACACCATAAGATTAGCATTAGTTGAAGTTAAAGATAGGTTCCCAAATGAAGAAAAACGAAATATTGTCTATGAGATCGACTGTCATGACTGTAATACAGCTTATGTGGGAGAAACATCCAGACAATTGAATGTAAGGTTGAAGGAACACAAACAGTGTTTGGAAAATGTTCCCAAATCCTCGGTTGACTTAAAGAAACTTGAGAATAAGTCTGCGATCGCGTTACGTGCGTTAGAAACAGGACACAAGATTAATTTTGAAGGGACCAAGATACTTCAGAAAGGCTTTAACACTCATAAAGAAAGATTGACAGCAGAAGCGCTGTATGTATGGGCGAACAAGAACAGCCTGAACCGAAAGGATGGTATTCAACTAGCGACTACTTGGTAAATATTCGTTGACAAGTAATTGGACCCTTTCTTTATTCAACCTGTTTATTTCACATGCATCGTTATTTTGACTGAAAGTAATGTGAGTTATTTTTAGCAATACGATTATGTATTTGATGATTCTCATTTTACTTGCACTTCAATGATTCAGAAACGACTTTTTCAACCTTCAACTTGCACCTTTATTTCTCCTTCATGTAAAAACATTAACACCGAATATTATTCATTAATAATTCAATCTTACACATACATACACACAGATAATTCGTTTTAGTCATTTATTTTCACGCCGTGAACTTTTCACATGATTCCCATGTAACTGACTCGTGTTATCCTATTTACTAGAAATCAGCATCCAAATATGATTGGATTAAGCATAGTATAGATTTGATTTGATTTGATCGTTACAACGCTATATATTTCTTTGATGATTTTGATTTTAATCATTATCCTGAAGAAGTTCGGACAAGTTAGCTGGACGAAACGTTGGAATTATTTTAAATCTCAATTGCTGAGATTATTTCGAACATAATTTCAAGATAAACTGTCTTCACTGTACTCGGTGCCCAAATTCTGTCAAACTATTCGTTCTAATCTTGACGAATATTCGTATAAGAATAAATAAATATCTCACCTTAAGGTTGTCGATTTTACGTTGTCTTATAAAGCTAATAAATGGTGCGATCCCACTTCCGGCAGCAATCATGATAACTGGTTGGGAGATATTATCTGGTAAATAAAATTGTGTAATATTTTTACGTAAATATATATATATAATCCGAGGTCCGACATTGTTGAAATTAACTTTCTGATAGTCATCAGGTTGATTAACTCCAAACCATATTTTTTCAAGCCAACCGGTACAAGTGCCATGACGTCGTGATGGATAACGATCACTAAGACCTACATGCTTATCACTTTCAGGATATTTAAAATCCACTCTGGTGAAAATAAAAGATAGTTCTTGTTCACAAGACAATTGTTTATCAACTGGATTAATGAGTGTATATGAACGTGGCTGAAGTGTTGGAAGAATTTCCAACAATCGAATAAATGATGGTCGGCAACATGAAAATATAGACAAAATATCCAAGAGATTAAGATCAGGTATTTGGATATACCTGAAAAGAAAAGATTAAAATAAACTGGTAGACAGCCATAATACGTTGATATTTTAAGTAGTAAGTAAGTAGATTGCTTACAAACATAAACTCTTTAAGTTTAGTTACTTTAAATGTATTGTTATGTATGCCCGAACACCGATTACCACGACGTGCAATGCTAACCGGTGTTCGGGGTGGTTGGAAGAAAGTTAGGGGCGGCCAAACCAAAACGTGGCATCAGTGCTTGAAGTCACTAACTTCTAGACTGAGCCATGTTGGGAGATGCAGACTACTTGGTTGGGGTCCGCGTGACTATCGTAACCAATGGTTGGAGACTCTTGATGACATGGCTCAGAATCGATCACAATGGCGTCAGTGTATACACTCTCTGTCTTCTATTAAACTATGAGATTAAAATCACTTCATATCTTTCTTTCTATGAACTAATTCTGTTTTCCTGTACTATATCCTTATTGCAATCTTTCTTTTATATATTACCACCACTGAATTTACTACTTTTATGAATCCGGTGTCCATCTTGTTGTGTTAATGAGGTATGGCAACTTGGACAGATGCATATATGTGCCTGGTCCTACGTTGTAGCTGACTGACTGACTGAAATGTATTGTGAACTAGGACTGAGGAAAAAATCATTAGTTTGATACTATCACCTTAACACTATTTCCAGAAAAGTAGGTTTGAATATTCGATAACAAGTCCTACTATGATAAATCTATGGATGGAAACTTGCACTAGGACACTGGGGACTAGTTTATAACGACGTCTACAATACATAAATGATGAAATATGAAGTTAGACTGAGATAACTAAAGCTTATTGTGGTACATTCAATAAACGTCATTCATCCTCCTAACTTCTATATATTTCTTGATTCTTTTTTGTTTAGTTCATTGATGTTTCTCCATGCATAGGAACATTAACCTACTTTTGCCGGTCTATCTTCCAGAAGAATGGTTGTAAATATGATACTTACTTTTCAAACATTTTCTTCCCTTCGGCACTGGAGAATTCCAAAAGTCGGTTACGTTGTCTTTCTGCACTGACAGAGCTGACATTGTCATCAAAACAATAATCTGCTAGCAATCGTAAAATCCGACGTGTTACGGGTATATACAGTTCACAGCAATACGTCAACAAATATCGTAATGAAAGTGGAAAAGTAAAATGAGACCATTCAGGGAGGCTTCTATGCTTTGTAGCTATTACTTCATGAGTGAAAAGTGTATCGGCATCATGTAGACTATCCAATGTTAAACGCTGTAACAACCACGCCACAGTTTGCGCATTATTTTCAGGTAATATGGAGATGCTATCACCTGGACGGTAATCTAATGTCTTTCCAGACTTAAGTTTGAAAGTCGCTCTGTAAAATAATGAAAAAAAAAACACTTGAAAAAATTGGAAATCATTGAGAAATGTTTTGTATTAATGTTATAGCATGAGGTGGTTAGGGGCAATTAGCAGGTCTTGGATTTCAATTTTGTGTTAATCGTCACTTGTTGGTCAACTACACACAAAACCTAGGTCCACAGTTTCCTGCTGAATAGCCTTAACAACATAACATTAATGACACTTATACAAGGCGAAAAATACGTGATAGATAGAATTCAGTCAGGTTGAATGCTTAGGTTGATTATAACTAAGTGATCGATTAATGTGCGCTGCACAGATAAAACCAGAACAGCTCAAAACTGAGTTGGGATCCACCTTATTTATTGAGTGATTTATTTGAAAGACGTGACATTTGTCTTGAGTGTAACATTAACACAGTGACAGCTAATTCCACTTCACAAGAATGATTTGAAAGTAAGCATAAAGAGAGTAATACGATAATTACTACTAACTACCACATTAAACTGTATCTTTATGTTTATTTGCTTTCAAAGGTACTTTATTTTGAAGCGGTGTTTGGCACATAGCTGATTAAGCTGACATGTACTTGGTTACTGAAAGGTAAGGTCATTGAACTATATCGCAAGGCGTTCTTTATTGAGAGTAGTTATTAGTCAGACAGATGACTCGCAAGTAGATTATTAAATACTAAGAACAAATTGAAGTACTATACATCTGTTTGCAGCTGTATTACAGACGTATGACTATAACGTTCAACTTGACAAACACAATCTTTAAAAAACTACTACAGAACAGTGAAAAAGGAATGCTTTTGTGTTGCACAACATCTAGCAAGAGTCTAACCAGATTTAGTGAAGAAGTAGGTCATGAAAATAGGATAGGTTGGAGTTGTATAATGAACAATGTTGGTTGAAATTAATAAATTCTTCAAGGTTAATAACCTTACTGATAAACGGTTTTCGAGTTTCCTTTTGTAAGACATGTGAGGTGAGTGAACTGTACGGGCATAACGTCGCTACGTGAAAGAGGAGGAAAACCAAAAGCATGATCGCCCACAAACAAGCTTTGCTCACTACAGACTTTGTAGCTGAATAATGGCGATGCTTTAGGAGGAAGACTCAACTTGTTTGTATCCCATGATTTTTCAAATTCATCGCCTAGCAGATAATTAGCTGTATTTTTAACATCATCATCACTGATGCACAGATTTTTGTTCTGTTCGCTCGAATTCAGATGAAGATTTTCTGTTGACTGGATGATGTAATTTATGTCCATCTACGTGATATACAATAGAAACGGAAAATACAGAAAGTGAGTAAGGATTGGGTAAAAACAGATTTTCTTTTAATTCAACTTCATGGAAAAGTGATAGAACACAGATTCAATACAATCGGAAAGTAGATATCTCAAATTCGGCGAAAAACCAAATGCGTTGTCTGGGGAGCTATGTCATCTTTATTAGTCGCTAAGACCATGAATGGAATGAGAAGTGAAGAAAAATTATGCAACCCAATTACGAATAAGTAAACGCTATGTAACTTTTGCGATTATTCTAAAATCGTTTGAAAAAAATATAAGTGCATACAAAATACCTGATGTGAAGGCTAACCATAGTGTGAATTAGCAGTAGGTATGTGGGTAAATGTATAGAATAAGGACCAGCCAGTAGTACTTTAACTTACGGATAGAGCAATCAAATCTAGAACGGGAACTCTGGAGTCTCGGCGCGAAATTAGTAGATTAGTACAGTCGACTAGCACTTAGGCATTTTAACTAATATCATGCTGTCAAAAAAAAGATTTTAGTCCCGAACCTTAGCCTCAAGCTTGAACTCCGAATCCTAGTTCTTCATACAGATTTAAAACCCCCTTTCGACCATAGCAAGTGATTACAGTTTCTCAAGAGCACTTTGGTATCGTTCACACGTGGGATTAATCTCATCAACTGTCTGTCTTCTTAAACCTTAAAAGTGACCCGAAAAGACTTGGGGGTCCTTACAATGCCCCTAGTTAAAATTTGGCATTACAATTAAGATTACGGGTCAAATGTTAGTTTTCAGCCTGGACTGGTATAAACTACAATAGAAAAATGCTACGTAGACATAAAGATGAATGGATTACCAGAAGAGATAAAAAAGAGGGCTATTCGGTCAGTCCAGCTCTAAAAGACTACTATCGAAATTATTGGAATGACAATGTCAATTTATTTAACCTTCGCATCGCCATTTCTTCTGCCATGAAATATTCATTCACACAACGTGTTCTCTGATTGGTTAGAAATCTGTCTTCGTTATTTAGACTTCGTCGGTGTGACCATAATTTATGGATGACCTATGAGTGACACCGTGACCCTGGGGGTGTCTACCTACTTATTAGGGCTAGATGAGGGTTATGAAGCAATTTGCAGAATAAGGATTATGATTCACAGTTGGCAGTTAAGGTTAGGAATTGGATTTATAGTTTTTCATCACGAACTGACACAAACTAAAATGCCAAGACGCCATTTGGTCAAATGGGTGGGTGAATTTCGCACCTAAATCTAAAACCTTTCATCCCAAATCAGATTGGTTTGTCCAAGAATTATAGTCTCGCCGTAGTGATTCCTGTACTCTGGAGCAAAATTCACTCATCTATATGGCTAATTAGCATTTAGGAATCATAAATAATGGCAGTATATCACCGAAAAACCAACGCTCTAATTCTCGACTCTACTTTCTCACTAATTTATAGCCGATTTTTGACCCTAGCAAAGATTTTTTAAAGTTAATATATTGTCTGTTAGTCATAGTCACAATGAGGCAACCTGGAGTTCTGAGTAAGGGTTTTCACATGACATGAGTTACAATGCAGTGCTTTGCCAACCTTTTGTTTACAAATTTGGGAAAACTAGGTTTGATGTTTACAGCGAGAGGAAGAATACTACCTAGCTTCACTAAACACTCGTGATTAATCACTGAGTCACACCACGTACTTTAACATACAACCTCCCGAAAGAGTATTTACATTCCTTAAATTTGCTTAAAGGCCATCTCAGACTCACTTTAGGGATGCATCATAGGCCTAACAAATCTCGACCAAATTGAAAACGAATTGCGAACTTCGACTTCTTTGGAAGTAATGTACAAGTTATGTCGACGACCAAAATTATCAATAAGAGGATACTAATTGATTTATCACAGAAAATGTAAAGTACTTAATCATATACAAAAACGTAAATCGCAGATAAAAAGTTCCGGACATCACTTCCATTGTCAGGTGCAGAGGCTTTGGTTTTTGACCATGAGATCTACAATTATGATAAATAATTATTTCCGAATACGGTTCGTGATCCAGAGTAAAGTATATCAAAAATAAATTGAAACGAAGGCAAAAATAAAATCTATGAGTGCACATGGCAAGTTAATTAAGTAAGAACAACGAGTGAATGGACGACAGTAATCCTGCGACCGTGCCTGTAACACGTTAGATCTTTTGAAAGTCGACCGCCGTTTCGTTTAAACGACCTTGAACAGCCTGGCAACAAGAAGTCAATCTGTATTTCGATTACTGTGTGTTTGTTGGGTGTCCGTTCGGTAGGACAAATACTAGGTGTTCTCATATTTTCGTGGTTTTTTGCTGCAGCAAATTCACAAAATCCTGGCGAAGAACATTGATTTATCTCCCTCTGTCTTGTAGTGCACAAGTTAGATCGATTGTTGCTTCGTAACTCCTCAACCTCAGGACGAAGCTAACAGTGTGTACAGATTCACTGAAGCCAATTTTTACTTAGGAATTATCAATAAGGAAGTAAGACTGTAGTTTCCCTAATGTTTGTCTTTGTGTAGCATTCTTTACGATAGTAAATATGGATCGGAATACAACAAAGTGTGGAGACGTGACAGGAAATATTTATCATAAACGGATTCAAAACCTTCAATTGGTAATATGAAATCTGAGAAAAATCCTATTACAACGTTCGTAATACTATTAGCAATTCACTGTTTACATACACTAATGACAAACTTCCGCGCGCTAAATAAAAGGACAGATCTTATACAGGCTCACTATGATTATGACATTGCGAACCTCCATTACATGCTACTCCTAGGTGAAAGTGATCAGGTAGCCTTAACTTTTGACTCCCATATAACTGTCAATCACGAGCACGCGTTAGCTCAATCCAGACCTAACGTCTGGAAAGCAAACATACCAGATATCATGCACTCAGCATCGTTAGTAGATAGGACAATAGACCCATAGTCATCAACTGAAACGGCTTGGGACTCATTTTGAAATTTATACCTAAAAGTTACCACACCCCACATCCCTTGGACTATAGTAAGAGGCCGAGAAACTTTCCACAATGATTCAGTAGGGAGGTCCACATCCTTCTCCTTAAGAGAAGAAAAGTGTGGGATAAATTTAGGTTACTAGGGACTGATGAGACAAAATCTCAGTATCGAAAAGCTCGGAATATTTGTGCCTCGACCCTCCGTAAGTCTAGAAAGTTGTACAAAAAAATTGTTAAGGAATCCATAGCATGTCCTGAACGCTCGTATTCCTATATAAACCATAGGACAAAGAGAGGGGGAAATATTCCTGCACTACGGGGAGACAGTACTGCCGCAGCATTAGTGGAGGACTATTTTGGTAAGGCTCAAGTGTTCTCAAATTACTTTAGCAATGTATATACCATAGAAGCACCCTTCCCGTCAGCGCATACAAACCCCTCACACATACAATGGGTGGTGTGACCACTAAAGAATTCGATGTCTTTGGTCTGCTAAATATGCTTGACATAGGTAAATCAACGTAGCCAGATGAATTGCGTCCTAGGTTACTAAAGGAATTATCTAGATTCGTTGCGAACCCTTTAAGTATATACTTTAATCTATCCGTAACGCAGGGTGGTTTACCAAAAGACTGGACGAACGCCATAGTAAGTCTCGTCTTCAAAACAGGTACGAAACATAAACCTGAGAATTACCAACCCTTAAGCTAAACTAGTGTGCTTGTTCAAATATAAGAAAAGATTATTCGGAAGGAGCTGTTTAAGTACCTCCATGAAAACCAGACCCTTTCAGAGAAGCAGCACGGTTTCACTAACTTATTAGTCGCTCGTGAAAGCTGGTGCTATTCATTTTGTATGTAAATGAACTTCCTCGTCTCCTATCATCATTTGTCTTGCTATACGCTGATGAGGTCAAGAAATGGAGAGCGATGCGATGTAAGGGTGAAAGCACAGAACTCCAAAATGACCTGGAGAAATTATTTGAATGGTCTCAACCCTGTCAGTTGCAGACAAATACTTCCAAGTGTATTGTGATGAATATTGGTCATCAAGGTACAGATATATACACGATGAGTGACAATGAGCTGCTCGATGTCCAGACACATGATGACTTGGCAGTCATCGTTAACCAAGGCTTAAAGACTGCTGCACTGTTGTAAAATGGCCGCCAAAGGTTCTAGAACCTTATGGTTAATATGTAGGGCTTTTGGTCATGTCTATGTTAAAACGTTTTTGACCTTCTACGCAGTGTTCGTGCGTCCTAAACTTGAGTATTACATACAAGCAGCAAGGCCCAGCATGAAAAAGACAGAGAGCTTTTGGAAAAAGTTTAGAGAACAGCAACTAAGCCGATTCCCAGAATAACAAAGATGTTGTATGCTGCTCGACTGGCCAAGCTCAACCTATTCCCGTTGTCATATCGTAGAAGTAGAGGCGACTTGATTACAGTTTTCAAATTAATAATAAATTCGCACCTGATATGCCCCCATTTTTCTTGTCTTCCAAAACAAAGAATTTATGAGGACACTCCAAAAATGTTCACGAGACCAGAGCAAATTATTTGTCAGCTGAATATCGACTTTTCCATCGAATCATCAACGAATAGAATTCAATACGTGGTTGAAGCTCCACGCGTGGACTCTTCTTAAAGAAAGTTGGATCAACTGAGAGACCATCAGCAGAAGTATTGACACAGGCCCACAAGCCTCCAGACGTTTCGAACTGAAGCCGTGTTTAAATTAAGCAACGTTCTCGAATATGATTGATGAAGCATTTTGTGTTATATGCGTATGTGACATGAACTTCAATAATCATAGGATCGAAAAATTGTGCGAAAACCTGGTTTTTCAAGTTAACAAGTCATATATAAACGATCGGTGACTTTTGTTTTTCTTTGATATTTATAAGTATTTAGGTCGCTAATGTTTTCTCGCCCACGCGTGGACTTTTCCTAAGGAAAGTTGGAGAAGCTGAGAGACAACTATTACCAGGAGTAACACAGCCCATCAAGCCTCCTGCCCCTTCAAAAACGAAAATGAAACACCACCGGTAAGCAGTATTTACATATTAATCGTAAACCATATAACCGACACATAAACTACAACAGCTACAACATGGTTTAGTTTCTATTTTCTAAATTAGAACCGTTTAAATTGAGCACAGAGTTTGTGTTTTGATACAATTTGATACGAGTATCTCAAAAACGCCAGGCATTGCAGTGTTTGTCACTAGTAATTACTGTTCGTTTGAGAACTGTAACGACCGAATTGCCAGTATTCGGTTTGAACGCAGAACTGACGAACCAAAATTTATTCGAATAGGCCAGACTACTTTCTTCTGTATAGCTTACAAAGCGTTCTTGAGGCACTCGTATTAAATTATATCAAAACACGAACTCTGTGCTCAATTTAAACGGTTCTAATTTAGAAAATAGAACAAATTATATCAAAAATACCTCAAACGGTACAGCCTGTGCTATACAGTCAGGAGTTTCTTTAACGCAAAGTAGCGCGCTAAACAATAAAAGAAACAGTTGATACCAAAGGGTTCGATACCTGAGAATCAATAAAAATATTCCCAACAAAATGGGATCAAATATCTGTCTGCAGGGATTCCAGAAATCCCCCAGGCAAACAGTCAAGAGGTTAACAGTCAGACACTGAATCACGCCGTGACCTTGAGCCTAGTCAAACACAACCATACTGTTAATAGTCCGGCAACATGCAATAGAAAATCAGGTAACAAAAGATAAGTCTTTAATCAAATCACGTAATAAAAGCTCAGACGAGGAAGACTGAAGAACAAAAGGTGTGGTTAAACGAGATCTGAACAAAGGTTAAAATACACGACAGGGAGAAGAAACAAATAAATGACAGCACTGTCCAACAAAAAGGCTGCGGAGGGATTTCCATCGTTCTCTTTCTGTTACACGGATTCTATTTACAGAAATTCATTCGTAAACCATATAACAGACACATAAACTACAACATGGTTTAGTTTCCGCGCTCAAAACAAACACGCATCGTTTTACTTATGGGGAATATGTGACTAATTAATGTGGCACTTACAGTAATTTTATGCACAGTTCCTGTATATGTTCATAAACGGGCAGAAAAAGCAATCAACGTCATCTGTTACTGATAATTTTTTTCTCAGATACGTTACATATGAATATGTCAGTTCAGTCAAAAACGACGATACTTATAATGGACAGAATTGTGTTGTGGCTGAATATCATCAAATTATATAATATTCATAAATAGTTTAACGCTTAATTGCACCAACCTACATTTCACAAACAACTACCGACATCTATGTTCATCACCACCATAATTAGGGAGGTGAGTCATATGTAAAAGGTTTTAGAGCCCTTTTGCATAAAACCCTGATTGTGGTCTATTTTTGGCTTGATAAATGATGAATTTCACTAGCTTGAGTTTGCATTGTTACAAATAACCACATTTTGCTGACTGAACATTCTTCCAGGTTGTGAGCAACAACTACGCCAAACTACTAATAAACTGTAATAAAAGCTATGTCACCATCGCGAACATTACGAAAATTTACCTATGACGGAAAAAATGGTGTTAGTAGCTGAGAAATAACGATATCCGAAACCTCAACATCATGTAACATGTGCGCGAAAAACCATGACTTACGGTCTTGGCCGTCCCTATGTAACATTCAAGTATAGATCATAATAGTATCGAGAAATTCAAAGTCAGGTTTAAAGCACTAATTCATAGATAAGAAGGGCGTTTGTTAAAACTACTTGTAATTAGGCAGAACTTAAGTAATGACAAAAATTCCTTGCAAAACGACTTTGTTTTTACCACCTTTAGAGTTATCTGTAGATGCTGTTAACATTTTGTGCAAAAGACAAGGGGCACCATCTTAATCCTGATTGTTCAATTTGTAGGGCATGTGAAATGTCACTGTGCCCCATCCAAATCATCCAGCGCTCTGGTCACTGAATGTCGGACGGTTTGTTGATCTTCATCAGGTTCAAAGATAGCCAACGCTCATCGATAAATTCCATGTCATGAGTCAACGGTCACACTCTGTTTCTTGTGATTTTTCGCGCAAGTACATTTCTTTAATGTAGTCATCGAACTAACCGTACTGTCTGGTTGAGAAGAAAAGGTCATCTACATCAGGTATCAACCACGTTGTTCGACTTCAACGTGAAATAGGAGATTACTAACCAATCAAAATCGAGTAGGCTCGAGGTCATTCTCGTAGATTGGCTTAGCTGGTGGTCTAAAAATTCAAGACGGTCATTAATTCGTACTCTTACTTCATACGCTTAGGGATTTTTTGGCAAATGTATCAAAATTTCGCCATATTATTCACTATGTGTAGCCAAACACTCTATACGGTTGCCTTACACGTCTGTGTTAAGAGCAGCAAACCTTTGTTTCATAAATTCTTCATTATAATATGAAAGTAGCGAAATCTACTATTTAAAGCAAGGTTACGGGAAGTAGTAAGGTCGTATTACATGCGACAGGCTTCACTAGTGTCGATGAGTGTTTACTGGTGATCACATGTTTAGCTGGCCGGCAAAGTTAGCATCCAACATTTATGTTATTTCTATTTTGATGAATTCTTCGCTGTCAGGACGTTCGAGGACACAGACCACCGAGTTTGTAGGTTTCCGTTTGATCTTAACTTGTGAATCTATTTCTGCGTAGCTTGTATATTAGCCTCCAGGTTGTAAGTATTTGAAAAATGATATGTCGTTCATGAGATAAGGTGATGATCAGCTGAAAGTTGTAAAACTATTGATAACCAATGAGAGTGATCATAATTTATTCTCAACTAACAATATGTAACACAAAGCATGCAGATTTACAGATATGATCGAAATATTACAAACGCCACAAGATTTATTGTCACAAGTTACTCAGTTTGATATGCCGCAAGATGGATATAAACACATAAAATTGCGTACATAAGAATATTATTATTGGCTTTACTTAATATTATATTATAGTACAATGTAGATTTCTCAGCGCAAGGTATTTCAGCAAGTTTCTTTTTAAAAAAACACGACAACAACAATAAAAGGTTGGGAAAAAATCTGGAACTGTACAAGTTTCCAAATTAGATACAGGTTTAAGTATGCAGGTTATTGACTAGGTTAACTCTAACAACCTGTTCGTCACAGGTTCGTAAAAATATCAACAAAACTTAAATATTCAAGGCAAAATTCAGCGTGCCTTGTGAGAGCTGTGTTACGACGATCAAGTAGTGGTTGAAAATTAATTCAAGTAGTGCTAAAGAATGTTTATGTAAAAGTTATGGTATGAGTTAAAAAACACAGGTCAGATTATACGTGGTTTAGAGATGATCAGGATAGATAGCAAATAAAAGATCATGCAAGAGTTCAGATTTGTAAGAAAACAGAACATTGAGAAATACCCAAGGTAATGTCGTGTAGATATTTTGTGAAAATTAAACTTGGCCTCTTTTGTGAAAAAAACTGTCATTATGAAGCTGTTAGGTCCCGAGAAGCATAATGAATGGTAACGTTTAGGATCCATCTATGGACCAATGCTATACGTATATTTTTATCATATAATTGTTAAATGACTAAACTATTCATATTATTATCTCTCTTATTATGAGCATTATTTCGACCTATGAACTATTATGTGATTTACCATTCTTGCATTATGGCCTATCGATTAGCCACTGGAAAGATAATACTATTATCGAACTGGCAAAAAAATGAGATTTAGTTCTGCTAGTGCATTGTTTGCTCAAAAAGCACCAATTTTAAAAGAAAGTCAGTGCAACAGACCTTCAAGCTACCGGGCCGTAGCAATGCTCTCAATGCCCTGAAAATGTATGCAGCCCTTGTTGTGCAACGGTCTACGTGACTACTCACTATCAAAAGACTAATTTCCACCCAAACAACATGGTTTCAAGAAGGGTTATTGATGTATAATCAACCTACTGACACAGTGAACAGATGGACAACCATAACTAATTTCGAAGGGAAAATTGATATCACACACCTTGACTACTCATATGCATTTGGTAGATCAACCACATAATTCCCATCAACAAGCTCAGTCGAGTAGGTATTAGGTCGCTAATAATTGAGGTCCCTCAGGGTTCAAAATCAGGACCCATTCTTTTCTTAATTTATATAAACCACCTTCTTAGGCAGCTTTCGTCTGATATAGTACTTTTCACTGATGACATAAAACTTTGGTGAGACATTTGCAACCAAGATGAGCAATTGGCACTTAAAGATGATCTGACTCGACTTCACACTTAGGCGGACAACTACAGACCTATCTTTAACACTTCAAAATATAAAATAGTCCATCTGCGACATGTTGAGGACTGCGAATACAACTTAGGCGACTCCTCTCTAGAGCTGTCTCAAGTTGAAAATATCTAGGAGCGTTGATATCTTATAATCTGAAGTCTTCCGCTAACTGCGACAAAAATGCTTTTTGAGCAAACAATGCACTAGCAGAACTAAATCTCATTTTTGGCCAGTTCGATAATAGTATTATCAACCTAATCTTATAAGATTAACTGCATATAGGCAGTTTCATTCCTCCTCATTTGGAGTATGGAAATATAGTGTTTTACTTTTAACTCCAAAAGGATTAAGACACACTGGAACTTAAAATATCCTAAACACATTTAAACATTCCATAAGCACCTACTTAAGCTCAGCCACAACACAAAGCTTGTGGATAACACTGAGAAACTGGAGACACAACAAAGTAGAACGGACTGTGGATGCCCCTTTCAGCCCTTAAGAGTAGTCGGACGTTGGAATTTCCTGCCGGACGAGCTAGTTCGAACGACTTCCCAGGAGATGTTAAATATCTTGTTGTATATATATATATATAGTTAAATATACCCAATTTTCAACGTGTAGGCAAAGGTGACCTACTATCGCTAAATGTGTAAACCCGTGAAGCGAAAGCTTCCGTCCAGAACCATTTGAATGGAAAATGATGGAGAAATTAATCCAGCTCACATGAAATAACACAATACAAATATGAATCATTTAAAGCACTACCAAAACACAGAGCGGAACATGGCATTAAAATTAACTTACAAGTAATTCCGAGAATGAAAAACCGCTTCATTAGTGCCCGGGTCGGATTGGTTACCAAGATAATTGGCGGAAAATATGTGAATTCACCTTGAATGCATCGTAATGTCTCTGAGACCTCGCGCAGTATATGAAGTAAAGGTAAGGTTAGTGTTGCAGGAACTATGAATTTCGATAGTGATTGACAAGTGTGTTTTGAAATGTATAATCATCTTAATATTTTCGATTATACGGAATTTATCACAATAAGTGTATGGGTACAAGAATATCCTTGTAGTTTGATGTAATAATTACTAATGCCATATTATTAACTGTATCATACTTCAGGTAAAGGCAAAATCAGCCCATTACAGATCAAGATACTTTGCTTTCTTATGTTATATTTACATATAAATGTTCATGATAAGTTCCAAGTTAATGATCTGAAAAATTTAGGCATTACATAAATGATACTTATTATTATTCCAAACTTCAAATGGGTGAAAGACAAAATTGTCTTTACTGACGTTTTGCTTACCATCATCAGTTCATAGTATCACTTGTCTCTAGCTGTTTAAGTAGGGTACACATGATGGTAATAAGTGAAAAAGAATAAAAGAAAAACTAAAATTCTTAAAACAAATAACTACCCGAAGACTTTTGCCCAGAAAACAAAGGACAATATTAAACATGATCGAAGAATTACTATAATTCTAAACCACAACAGTTGTCATTCTATAAAGATCATATACATCAGATGAGATCAGAAGAATGCCCAACAAGTGTAACACTATTGTATTTAGGATATCAGATACATCAAAAACAATCTAGTTCATATAAAAGATAAAATGCAGAGGGATTTACAATTTAACTTTGCCTATAAAATAAAATGTTCAAACCGCGACTTAGTATGAATCGGACAAACTTCTGATATCATGATCAAAACAACATCTTAGAGCTTCCGTCCAAAGATAAAAAAACCCAGTGGAACATGAAGGATAATATACCACAGATCTATAGGTTATAATGTCAGGCCATAAGACTGATTTGGACAATACTGAAATCGATCGGAGAGACTTCGAAAACCATAAGCGACTCGTAGTGGAAAAGTTTCACAGTTCATGAAATTCAAATTGTTCGAATAGAAATAAGAAACTAGACTCCAACATTTTCAATACAGATTTGAAAAGAAATAATTTTTTATCACGTTAACATATTGTTTCCGGACTTTACACACTTATTAAATTAAAAAAATCACACTTATCTGCTGCCTTTATTGACTGATTTAATCGACAACGCAGAATAAACCATACAGAATAACTTTGACAGAGTTACTATATAAAGTCGGAGAGTCTTGTGAATTTTAATTTACCACTAATTTGATTAAGCTCTTTTTATCAAATAGTGTGATGTCAGTGAAAATAATTCTGCCTTGTTTTCCACTGACTAGAAAAATGCAGATTTCTACTAATTACAACGTATATACTTCGAAAGTTATTGACGTAAAGCCTCATCATTCCGAAATACGTAAGGTTAATTATCGCTTATTATCAATATGAGGTACCAAGTCGAGTATGACCACAACTAGCAAGATTATCAGCTAACAGTAGCTACTAAAGTAACTGGAGTTTAGTTGCCGAGTTTCGATGAACGCAATGACCAGACTAAATCATACTTAAAACGACCCCTAAGATACAGTAAACCCTCATAATTATATTGTCTGTCGAAAGAAAACTCATCATCATAATATCTTCGAGACATGGTACTTGAATGATATGAGGTATACGGTAATAATAACTTGTTAATGAGGTTCTCTGTGTTAAATATCCAAACATACTTCGTCGTCGAAATTGCTTGAATGATATAGCGCATATAATCTATTAGACAAAATGGAGATAGTATGTATCATCTAGAACTAAACAATACTTATCTTGCAACTATGTAATAACTAGCTTGTTGTTTCTTGTATTTCAGTGAGAATTTGTACATACAAACGAGATACAGATGGACAATAAATTGTGTAGCACATATTGCTTTAATAATGGAGAATGTACTTTATGTTCAGAACAAGATCCTTTAATCGAGACAAAATGTCTAAGATGCAGATGTACAAGACAATGGACAGGAGATAGATGTGAAAGAAAAATAAGATTTTTACCCATATCTCTAAAGGAAAAGCCTCAAGAAATACCAGTCGGTATCATGATCGGCCTATTCATCACATGTATAATGCTACTGATCATTTTTGTTATGATTAAGTATAACGTCATAGGAAATTTGTGGACAAAAATAAAGCTATACTACTCAAGAAACAGTCCTATTAAGAAAGATTCAACATCTTTTTCTTATGTAAATTATGTGAATGATGACATCGTAATTATTTGAATATTTTCTTTTAACCCGAAATGGTATCATTTAAATGATGATTTCTTCTTTTCATATACTCCCAGTATTTTATCAACTTGTGAGCATTATGAAAATAGATAGTACGGTATTGCGAAATTGTTTTGTCAAGGTCTTTATGAATCAGCAATTTAGACAGTTCTGAAGTGTGTGAAATGTCATATTATGATGGTAATATATCGGTTTTCTACAACCTGTTCCTAAAGTTATAGGGATCTTCACCCTTAAAAAAAAGACTGACCTGTATCCTAAACCATCAACCATCATATCAATTTCATATGATTATTCAATGGACAAGACATCTGATTAGTAGATATAAACGCTCAACGACTAACTCGACAGGTTTGTTAAAATTCATAGCAGATCATATACTGCAATTACGAAACATGAAATTACTCATAATCGAAACTTTATGAATGATTTCCTATGTACTTGTAGATTGGTGAGCATAGTAATTACCATCTAATTATTCTGTTATGGGTTCGATCTGAATCCAATTAAAGGATTTGTAAAAACAGAGCTATGGGTCACCGGTTTCTGAATTAACTGTTGGTAGTTGATGGAAGGTGATTGTTAATTAAATGGATATTGAACTATAACTCTAGTTGATAAATACAAAGTTTCCTAGATATGAGAGTTCAATACTATTCCCACCCATTTTCGTAAACAAAACAAGTGAACAAACTGCAACTTGGCTATCATGTACACTTCAAGGAAATGGAGTATAAGTTGAGTATATTAAGAATTGTGAATCTACAATTACAGAACATAAATCATTCGATGACTTTATAAATTGTGCGATGAAGTGTTTAATATATATTAAAATATTTGTTTTTCATCAGAGTATGGTTTGGTTCTTATTTTTAAGAAGTCTATCTATGTATTATTGATTTGTGTGAACTAAGGCTTGAAAAGTGATGATACTACCAAGGCAACTGTAACCCCGCATGTTTTTATGCTTATGAACAAAATAAAACTACACTGATTAGAAGAAATCAGTAATGTATTCAAAAAATATTGTAAATCAACGTGTATTGTAAATAAACAGATATCAATATACTATGATGTATTATTATAATTATTATGATTGTAGCATGAAATCAATAAGTAGTAAAGAAAATAACAAATAAAAAAATTCAGCATAAATTTTCTTAATTATTTTTTTCTTATCAAATCTTGACAACAACCATAATGTTCTAATTCATCACTTGTTGGTTGTCTAACAAAAGCACTATTACCAATACGTCGACGACATATTCGACAACGTGTAGATGATAAAATTGAAAAATGATTATTTGTAACTTTTATACGATCTCTACATGATGCGATTAATTCAGATTTTGCAGCATTTTCAAGAAAAACTAATTGATTCAATGTACTCTCTTGAGATATAAACATGTTCTAGATGTATCGTAGAAAAGAACAGTAACAAAAAGTAAACGCTTAGTTTTAAAATTTATAAATCAGAACAACAGTACAGATATCGAAGAACAATATGATAAAAACCCGTATATTTTGAGCACCGATAATGACATAGGTGGGTTAGGGATTTTTTTCTATCTCTATAGTTTGAGTAATGAGTTTCTTTTGGGCTAAAAACTAGGTCATGTAGAGATGTTCACCAAAGTTACGATAACAATAGAAGTTGATTGATAATAAGGACTGAAAGGTATAGCGCTGATTATTGTCTGATAACTGATTAATATAATTAATTCGGTTCTGATAAAGTTAAGTTACAGCTAACAGGTTGGCGAACTCCTTAAGTAAAAAACGTTACGCAGACCTAGGAATCAAATTTGTAAAACCAAGTTTGGCATTTAGAATGAGTGGAAAAATCTTGTTCACTTGAAACATAGGAAGAGATAATCCATGAATTAGATGAAGCTAGGTTGGGTAGTCGACTGATTCTGATACTGACCTGGAAACTCCCTATATACGGGCTCAAACTGGAACTTTAATGAAAAATCAAGTAACGAATTGAGAGTTGTATTGGTTAATCTGATCATTTATGTACTTACTTTACTTACTCCTGTTACTCCCAATGGAGCATAGGCCGCCGACCATCATTCTCCAACCCACTCTGTCCTGGGCCTTCTTTTCTAGTTCCATCCAAT
This sequence comes from Schistosoma haematobium, assembly GCF_000699445.3. NCBI lineage: Eukaryota > Metazoa > Platyhelminthes > Trematoda > Strigeidida > Schistosomatidae > Schistosoma > Schistosoma haematobium. The sequence goes on along the minus strand of NC_067197.1, from coordinate 37,705,167 downwards.
TCTTGTTCATTTTTCTCATGTCTATTTCCATTTCCCGGCGTAATGTGTTCTTTGGTCTTCCTCTTTTCCTTTGGCCTTGAGGATTTCATGTGAGGGCTTGTCTTGTGACGCATTCGGGTGCTTTCCTCAATATGTGTCCTATCCACTTCCAGCGCTTCTTTCTGATTTCCTCCGCTGCGATCTGGTTTGTTCTCTCTCACAGTAGGTTGTTGCTAATAGTGTCCGGTCTTGTAAATCAATAAATGTCGCATTCCTTAGAACTAAACATGCAGCTAATCATTTGACAGGACTGAACTTAGGAGCTGTTTATTAGTCGGTATCCTTGTTTGGTTAATTGTTCTTAAAGTCCTTTACACAAACATCTAATTTAGTAAGGTATAGTACAAACACCTTTATGCATTGTTAATATAGAATACATTGTGCATGATCGAAGTGTATTACACATTTAGTTACCCATCAGAAGCCTACCTATATATCAATCATTAAAATGTTGGAAATTGCCGAGTACTTTATATATCTCGGTAGTTGTTTGAATGTTGTTAAAATTAAAAGGAATAAATCATAAAAGCAATCGCCTTTTTGTCAAACATAAGCCCTATCTAAACAAGCTTACAGTGTAAAGTAATTTAAGATTTACTAACATGAAACCTGCAATAGAATTACTAGCTAAGCATAATGTATAAAATTATTGATAGTTTTGCATACCTTTAAGTAGTTCCCAACAGAACTCAAAGCAACGGTAGGTATGATTCGTATCACTTTGACAGGATCTACAAGTGTACTATATTGGTGAAGGATTTCAAGTGCTTTCTTTAGTTTCGGAGTAAATGATGTAGATTTGTTGGGAGATGCTAACAAAATACATACAATTAATTATTTAAGATACTAAATGTGAAATACACAATTTTAAACCAATAATTCAACTGGAAATGACAATTACACACACTAATAATAATAATAACAGCACTATTCGCTAGTGTTTATTGCTTAAGTATCTTATCAGTATAGGGTTGTTAAGATTGTTGAGTTTTAACTGAGATCCTGAACTGATCAATGTTAAATCACCATCGATAAGTATCTTATTTTGAATAACAACCATTTAGTCTAAAGCAACGTACAACCTGACATATGTAAATCAGTTTGAAGTGTCACACCACATAGTCACAGAGAAATGGAATTATCAAATGAAAAACAAATAATAATATCACTTAAAAGAAGAGATTGAGCAACGGAATAAAAGATGTACGATCATTTTCAAGCTTAGAATCGAGTGGAAGTCAAAGCATGAATATGTCTGTGCCACTACGAACGATTCTGAGCCATACGATTCAAAGACGCCAACCATTAGTTATGATAAACACGCGGACTCAAACACAGTAGTTAGTGTCTATACCAACAACCAATAGGTAAATATATATTAGAATAGAAATTGCAGGATTTTATCAGTCACCAGTTATCTATTAACTGTTTTCTTAATAGGGCAAAACAAACAGCTCCTTTGAATCAAGAACAAAACAACAAACTTACAAGGTAGAACGATGCCCAAAGAAGCAGGTTCGGTAGGATGTAAACAAATTTGTATAAGTAGAAAAAATATATCACAATCATTATTGGTCAGTGTTTCATTATGATGTTTACTAGTAACATTAATATTGTTGTCTATGAATGGTGAATTGGCCAATGAAGGAGAATTTCGCATATTTTGTGCATATGATAAAGATTTCTTGTCGATTATAGCACTACCACTACCATCACTATTACCATCACAGGCGCCAACACAATCTGTATGAACAATATCCGTATCTACATGTTCAACATTATTCAAATGATGTTCACCTTTTTGATAAACATTAATACAGTGAGTTACAGCTCTATTCCAATCATTTAGTAAATGAACCCAAAGTGAAAGAGCCTAGGAAAATTATTATAAATATAAAATATGTAAGTTAGGTGCGACTAAAAAAAATGCCTAGTTTGATTTGTATCACGATATCTTTTATTAAAATATAATATGATTAAATGTTTGTATACTTGATCATCTGCAGTGCCAACTCCTAAGTTATACTAACGTTTTCCGACAATTTAGGAATATTCAATTATTATCTGATAGTCGATTAGTGTCATAACCATAAAACTGTTTCTGCTAAAACTTACAATATGGATAACTAAATCACTATAAGCAAAGATGGGTGGTGGCTAGCAATGGAATCCAGGACGTGCACTTCGTCATATTTGGGACTCGTCAGATGGACGTACCCGCATCCCAAAGTTGATGTTCACTCCGGGACTCGAGCCGAGTGCCGTTCATTTCAAACACCATCGCGTTATCCACTCAGCTACTGAGTCCTGATAACCACTTGCTTGTGCAATGAGGTTTACTTTAAATTCACTTAGCATGGAGCGAACGGTACTGGATTCGAGTCCCGAAGTGAACATCAACCTTGACACGCAGGTACATCCAGCTGACGAGTCCTAAATAGGACGAAACGCGAGTCCTGGATTCCACTGCTAGCCATTATCCATCTTTGCTTATAATGCTTGTGAACTAAGGCAATGTGCACAGTATGCACATATGTCAATATGAGACTGATCAATTGCAGTCCTAAAATTCAATGGGAAGGTTCAAGTAAAACAATGCCAAATGAATTAAAATAACTAAATCGTTTTAAAAGTTTACATTATGAACTGACCTTCGTTAGACAACAAGGAAGCACTAGACAGCTGTTTAGTCCTAGGATATGACTCCTTAGCGGTGCACATCAATGACTCCACTGGAAAGTCAACTATAGAAACTTCAGATCTCGCAGGGAGCATTTGACCTTTAGACCATTATGAGTCAGTATCCAACCGTTCTCATTTAAACATAGGGTTAACAATCGCGTCTCATAGGAAATAACTTCGCTGCAAAATATCTAACCAAGAAAAATCATTCGAACAATTCAAACGCTGCTCTGAGAGTTGGACGGTCCGAATATAGAAGAAATAAGATACCTTATAGTAAAAGGTGAAATTCTTCGGAAGTCACGAAGCTGATGGCTATTTTGACAACCAGAGGAACAATTAATATCGGTACATGGAATGTACGGACAATATCGTAGATCGGGAGGGCTCTTTCACATAAAGAAATGCTTTATTAACCTATAAATATTAAAAATAACATATTTCTAGTTTCGCCACTTGAATATGTTATGAATACAAACTTTATATTGCCAAGTAATAAAGAGCACAGGTTCGACTAATTAGAAGTTTAGCTATTTGACCAATGATCTTCGCTTTAATCAATGACAAAACTGACTATCCACAATGACCAGAATCTTAATTTCTCTTGACCCAATGCATTACTTTTCATTTTCAAATAGACAGTTAGCTAGCTGATAAATATCAAATTGTTTTTTTCTGACTCAAAACCAATACTAACGCATCACATGTAAGGAATCTTGTTCTATGCATAAGTGGATTGTAAGGGATACAAAACGGAGTGATAGGTGAATAAATATTTAATCGCAATTTCAGTAAGATTAATAAGTTAAGTAAAATGTTATCACTAAAACAGTATGGAGTCACTATAGACCAATTATTGAATAATTATATATTGAAAATAGATAGAATAATTAACAGTCTAATAATTTCGTAAGTTTAATCTTTCTTAGATATGAATAAAAAATTAATCAGGACAGGATAATCTACATAACATACTTGTTCATGTTTATTTAACTTGGCCAACAGGAAAGCACGTTCCTCAAAAAATGCATCATAAGGACATTTAGATAATAGTCGACTAAAAGAATAATTTGCACCAGGATGTATGAGAAAACGCAAAAGACGTAGACGTAACCGTGCTACAGCTCCAGACTTCGGTTTTTCATCATTAACTTTAAATGCAAATGGTTTATTAGTCGGTTGTAATGATTGTGCTCTACGTCTAGAACAGAAAAAAACGACAACAAAAATGTAATTACTAAATGAATTGTAAAATGTAAATTTTTGGTAGTATTTATTACATGGGAACCCAACGTACTACTTGTAATGAATCAAATCAGATGAGACAGGAATCAAAACAGTGACTTCATAAGTAAAAGTGAATGTTCGAAATATTGATTTACAGTTTTACAGAATCACGTTTATATGTTAATGAAAATCAAACAGATCATACAATGGTAGTAAATGGGGACATTCTTGCCACTTGTAAATACATATGGGTTGTAACGATCGTTATTTGAGTCTTTCACGACGTGCATAGAAGCTGAACTGGAAGGTAAATCATAGCATATGCTTAGATAATTGTCAATTCTAATAAGATCCAAAGTTTAAAAGAGTTTCATAATTGCCTTTGAAGCATCCAGCATCAAATTGTATCCAAACGGTACAAAACTACTTAACATTTAGTCAATACATAGAGATTGATCATCCCTGGACTTCTAGAACATACAAATGTCATTATTTACTGAGAGATTGTTTGAAAATGAAGGGTCAAAATAATTGTGCTGTTAAAAACATTCTGTAATTAAATCAATTTAAGTCTATTATGAGAGACACTGAATTCGAATTCCAAGGTTAGGAGTATTTATTTTGAACTTCAGACAATCCGTGCTAACGAATATCACCTAGCATGATACAGTTTCACAACTTTCTGTCGATTTCCTTGGACAATTTAGCACTAATCTATTGATCCTTACTCATCATATGACAAACGCACGCACACAAACTATTGAAGCAGAGAAATATTTATACTAACTTACATCAATGCTACTGCGTAGCGTGTATGTATATCACATACATCAATATAAGAGGGATATTGTGGAATAGGGGGTAAAATATCTGGATCACAGATTTTTGAAGAATTGTCATCTTTAAATGAACTATTCATAAGTGAATTAATTAGTCGCGAGCGTTTAAAACCACCTTGATCAGGTAAAGGCCATAATGAATTTGTTAGCATATCTCTAAACTGATTAGAACGCTTTAAAAATAAAGGAAAAACAAGCAAATGAAAGAAATTATTTGAAAGAAGAAATGAAGAAGATAGTTATATGTTTATATGAGAATATATATATCGTCTTGGAATCAACAACAATAACAGACATATCATCAGTGATTAATTACATGTAAAAACTAATTAATATAATCAAGTTGAACTAATGCGTTTGAACAAAAAAGTTAGAAAATTCCCAACAAGTAGGACAAATACAAAGATGTAATGAATATTCAATGGTTTGTAGGCTCTCTTACTATTTAAATTGATGTTAGTTAGTTGCAAACACTAAATCTTCCAGATGAGAAAAAAACAAACATGTGTATAGATTATGAATGAAGTGAGCAATGCAAGGTGGTTGAAGGTAGTCAGTTTCAGACGTTACCACTGATTGATTCGCGGAGCAAATGATCTCCTATAGGACAAAGGTTAATCACTGAGTATTGGCCAATATCATATTTGTTTACTCCATAATACTCATCAAATTACATCGATCATGAATAAAAAGTAGTAAGTGAGACAATAACGTCTTAGTAGTTTATCAGTGAGACACCATCACAGAGGTTTATTAGCGTTTGCTGTGTTTCTTTTATAAAGACAAACTATGTTGAATTAAAATATAATAGTAAACTTGTACGAAGACTAAGAATTGCAGCTAAAAGATGGAAAGAACTTCTATAGTCCCGTCCTACTTTATGGCAGTGAAACATGGCCGGTAAGAGTAGATGATATTCGTAGGTTGCTAGTATTCGATCATAGGTGTCTTCGAAGCATTGCTCGTATATCATGGGACCATCGAGTAAGTAACATAGTTGTTAGGAAACGGGTACTAGGTAAGGATGGCAAATCAATTGATGAAGTAGTGAAACTTCATCAGTTGAGATGGCTGGGACACGTGTTACGTATGCCCAACGACCGACTACCTCGACGTGCTATGTTCAGTGGTATAGGGGTAGGTTGGAAGAAAGCTAGAGGCGGCCAAACCAAAACATGGCACAAGTCCATGAAGTCACTGACAAGTGGACTGAGTCATGTTGGTAGGTTGGGGACCACGAGATGATAGCAACCGATGGTTAGAGACCCTGAATGACATGGCTCAAAATCGTTTGCAATGGCGCAGGTGCATACACTCTTTGTGTTCTCCCAAATTCTAATCTTCTGAATCCTTCGTGTCCCTTTTTTTCCTCTTTCTAAATTTATTTCACTGGATTATACTCTTTAAATAACATCTCCAAACCCTAATCTTCCCGATTACTGCTTATACTCTTGCTACCTCTACCACTACAGGATTTGAATCGACAACTGCATCTCTGTGCTAATGTGGTGTGGCAACTCGAACTGATGTACTTACGTACGAAGTTCTACGTTGATACTGACTGATAGTTACCTGTTTTAACATAACAAAAGTGGATAAGTCTATTAATACACAAAGTATTGATATATGGATGATTTAAAGCTTCGTTTTGAAATGAAATTTAAACTGATTGGTGAGAACTGTGTTGTTTTTAAGTTTGTGAATTCCGATTTTCAGAATACATTTATAACTTACAGTTTATTGATTATCAGTATTACTGAATCATAATTCTATACTGATCATAGTTAAGCTCTTTGGAGTAGTGATTCTTTTTTTCAGCAAATTAACATACCTAAGCTGATGAATATATTTTTCAAAAAGACAAATATAGATTGAAAGTCATAATAAAAGAGTAGGGGGAGATAAGTCAAACAGTTTAGCGTAAAGTTGTCTAATGTGAAGCATAATTTTATGTAAGGACATTCTGAAGCAAAGAAACACGACTTTTTTTTCTTTAATTCATTAAGTGTTAATTTAACCACATACAAACAAAATAAATCGTTATTAACCCCTTTGTAGTTAAATAAAGAAAGGAAATTGCACTTCATGCCCATTGACACTCACAAAGAAGGTAAACTTGAGGTGTGTGAAGAGAAACTGTTAGTTGTTTATAGATTCTAACTTATGTCATTCAATATTAAAATAATAGATATTACTTATGAACTAGTAGAATCAAGATCGACATTTTGTTGGAATGAATTACTCAGAAGCATTGATCACTTGATGGTGAGAATTAACTGCGCAATATCATTTCACTTAAATTAATACATAAGACTCGGCTAATATACGAGTAACAATGTTGAGAATGGGTTCCTATCTACAGAGCTACTTAAACAAATCACAAACTGGGATACACAGCTTACATGGTTATACCTGTATCCTCGGGAATGATGGTGAGTGTGATCGAATTAATATCTAACATGTTCTGGCTCTTCATTTTTAGAAAAAAATCAATCGTTACACTTAAACAAAAGGACAATGAATCTATCAACATCAGTGACATGAAAATCTAAATTTTATATCCGATTGTGAAGGGAAAAAACACATGATATAACCAATTATTGTTTAAAAGGTAGTATACAAATTAACATACTTTTCCTGGAGACATAGATCCAGATTGCATTGAATCCAAGGACGATCCACATGACAACTGAGAAACACTTAGTATTTTAGATTTTAAAACATTACGAGGACTAGATCTATTTAATTTATGATCAAAGTTTCTTGGTGTACTTTGCTTTAATTCAGTATGATTATAATTCAAATGAGTAGCGCTAGATTTTGACTTCTCTATGACTTTCTCTTCTTTCTGGTGATCATCAGTGTTAAAATCACTCTGATTATCAGATTCATATTCTTTGGTTTTAATTTCATTACTATCTCCCTCTCCTTCTTCTTCTCCTTCATCTTCCTCTTCTTCATGACCGATTTGTTCTTCTGATTCGCCTTCATCTACTATTTCATTATCTTCAGTTACATCTTCATCTTCATCATAATAGTCATCGTCGTCAATATCAACATTATGCTGAACATTCCACTGTACAAATATAATTAATTCTAAATAAGGAATAATTAAGTGTGAAGCATATTGTTCCATATAATGTAATATTTGATTTCGATAATTCGAACAAAATACCGTGAATTGATCTGATTGAATAAAATGAAATAATAATAATATCAAATAGAGAAGTACAAAACTAATAACTATGGTACACTTTATGAGTTAAATGAAAAGAATATGACTATACTATTAGTAATAATAGTCAAAATTACATTTTAATTAGAAAATTTATTAAATGGTTATTAACAACAACTATTACAGGGGAATGTATATATCATACTTGGTAATTACAAATGAATAGTGAATTTTAATTTGATTCTTTCCAAAATTTGACTTTAATTGAACTTGGCAGTGTAAAACAAAATGTGGAATTAGTTTATTAAGCTAATGATTATTGATTTCGACTGCACATGTAAAAGCAGACTATCTGATAGGTTTGAGTAAATTAATCACAATCAATGATTGGAAACTGAATGATATGACTCAGAATCGTTCACAATGGCCCAGCTACATTCACTCTTTATCTTCTCAATCATGAATTATAGTATTCCTTTATATATACCTTACCACTTTGTCTTCTTAAATCATATTTGCAATGTTTAGCCCTTCTCATTGTCACCACTACTACATCATTCCGACCGCTTTTACTATTCATTTTGCTAATTTTATCTCATTGTGCTAATACGGTGTGTAAATTCGGCTCAAGTTTCACGAAGGCCGGTTTGATACCTGGTCGAACAATCATAAAAATACATTCTACGAGACATCTCATATCTCAACACATATGCATATTCATAAAAGTGAGATCTTTTACTAGGAAAGCATATTGGTAAATCGCTTGGATATAATTAGTAACAGGTTCACAAATAAAAAATAATCACTTTCTAAATCGTACAAGGTATAATACTAATAACAGAAACGTTCAGATAACAAGCTAGTTGAAGAAAACGTCAATAGTATAACAGATAATGAGCTCGATAGTACTGAGAATTCTATACTTTTAGGGAGACACCAAAAAGTGAAACAGTTCACAGCTGTCAAATTCTCTATAATTTACGATTTCTTCATTAATCGTCATGAGTAAATGCAACAACTTATTTTTGATATAAAGTGGTTTAGCTTAGTGGTTAATTCATTGAATTTTCAACCACTTGGTTGCAAGTTCGAATCTAGGTCAGTTACGACAGAGAATAAAGACTAGCAGTAAAATTAGCAATAAACATATGTAAACATGCTTCAATTTGATTTTAAAACAAAAACTAACTGATTAACCGGTATTAATAGAATCCACGCAAGTTTATATTCTACTGACTACAACTCCAGCTTTTAAAAGGTTATTTATTCTTTTAAACACGTACATATTTGCATGAAAGGGGGTCGAAAAATATATGTGCCATACAAATCATTGGATTTATGTTTGGGCTGGGAAACTACCCAGGTGACCAAAGAGAAGGAGGTGGTCTTCTAAGGGGACCACTCCTCTACCCTTTGATATAGAGGTCTAAGCCATAAGGTAGTGGGGCAACGTTAGATGATGCAGTTCCATAGTAACCGATGACAGACAGTAAGTGCATTCTACATTTGTTCCTCCAGGATTCTGGAGCCTACGTGAACTATTGGTTTGAAACTAGGATTTTCCAACCCCCTTAGATGAATTCTCCGTACCTATGAACTCGGTTTAAGCACCGGACATTCACTTTTAGTCCTCTTAACTTCGAAAACAACACCCTCATCACGGGAAGGCAGTGAGTAGGACTTTCCTAGTGATGGCAATATAAGCGTGTCCATATGAGAATATTTCGAGAGGGAGAGCGGACTCTTTCCACCCTCGGTCGTACCAAGGCATTTAAAGAGATAGGTTCATTAGGTAGTTATGCCGAAAACATTTAGAGTATATTTAAACGAAATTACATCAAATGAATGTTTCCTGGTAAATATTTGTACCAATAATAGTTACTAAAGTGAAGCGAGTATAAAGCAGACGAATGAGTGCTTATTACTATTTTCGTAATGTTCCTGACATTTGGAGGTAACAAACTGCAATTAATGGCGTGGTCTGTTGATATGTTATCAAGTATAATGGTTACACTCAATAAGTCGGTTAAAATCATTTCAAAACAGTACATAAGTTAGCTTGAAATCTTTCCACCAATTATCACACCTATTTGAGTTGAGTATTAACAATCATGATCATGTAACAAAACTAGTTAAGATGTTACTAAACTCATAAATTAAATTATGTAGATGAAAATCATACAGCATTCTGATTGTCTACTATCTGAGCAAAAGCAGTGAAATATTCTTAAATACATTATATACAAATACTTTCTCTGTCTATCATATACATCAAGATATTTATGTAGCCTTTAGTTTATGTTAAAGTACAGAAATTTTTAGATAAAAATCATTGATTTATATAATATAAATAAAGGTAACTTGCTCACACCTTTTTTATCTTTATCATATAATGTTGTACTGAGAAGAAATTCAGATTGATATTTCATGGTAAGTTTCCGTTCCCAATAGTATAGAATACGTATCCAACTAATTGGATGATAACGTAGTATATAATTTTTAGAATAGTCAAGCAGTAGATTCAAGTGTGAAGCATTTAAATAATGTATGAAATAATGAATTATACGTTTTGGATGACCGATCTGTTCAATTAATCCAGGATTATAATTGTTTTCTAAGGTAATGTTAAGTGGAAGTTTAGAATTTGAATTTGATTCTGTCATGGTTATTGCATACCCTGTTTGCTTCATACGTATGATATTGAATTGTTGTAGAATAGATAATGCTTCTTGATGTAATCCACGTGATTGATATAACATTATTAATTCCTTCATTATTGAAAATAAGGTTAGAATTGAAAGCAATAACAGACGAAACAACAGATGAAAGAACTGAGTTCACAAAAAGCCTTATTTTACAAAATCAAGGATTCATCAATCTTATGCTCTCCATAATGCTCCCCATTTCAGAATAATAAGATTTAATTCATCTTAGTTGACATTATTCAAAATATTACTGAAATTCTTCAGAAGACAGATTCTTCTTTCATTGCTTATGCATTTCACATAGTGTTTTCAACCCTACATTATAGTTAAAATCGTATGCACAGACAACTTTACTAAACTCGGTTCATTAATGATTACTTAGATGGAAAACCAAACATTAAAAGGCACAGTTTACATACGTTCGACGTTTCTATCAACATTGAATGTAGATAATTGATCTAGTCTTAAATTATCAATGCAGTTTTTATGTCACCACTGAAGCTTTTGATACAATAGTAAGGAACAGTTGAATAAAAATGCATATCGCCAATATATAGCTATAAGCTGAGTGATCAACTACATTGCAAGCAAAGACAAGTGTAAATTCACTTGGTATTGTTTGCTCGAATCCTATTTGAATTTAAACTTCACCCCATTGCACAAAAAAGTAGCTATCAGGACTCAGTAGTTAAGTAGAGAACGCGATGGTGCTTGAATCGAACGGTACTGGGTTTGAGTCCTGGAGAGAACATCAACTCTGGGATGCAGGTACATCCAGCTGACGAGCCCCGAATAGGAGGAAACGCGCGTCCTGGATTCCACTGTTATCCATCACCCATGTTAGCTAGTAAAGACGAATGTGTTCTGACGCTAAGTGGTTAATAGTTTATGATCCAATATTATTTTAGTTAGAAAATATGAATATCTCAATTTTGAATCGACGGTTGAATGATATTGTTCTCTTTAGGAGACAGCAAGGCCTCTGGTTCGACATTACATATCGACCGCCATGATCAGAAATCTTGTCTTACTGTTGTAACGTGTGAGACTGCAGGTTTTGATAATCAGCGTTTTATCGATCGATCACAGTAGCCTTGGACAAGGAAGACGACAAGAATAATGGAACGCCGTCGCAACCCAGTCGTCAAACTACAAGTAGATCCCAGAAAGAAATCTTATTCGGGGGAGGTGTTGGGTCGGCTTCCGGAGAACTTCAACGGAGCCTCCAGAGGCCCAAAAAGGAGCCGGAGGGCCCTAGCCAATCAAAGTATGATGGAACGTTCGAGAATTCCAGCGTGGCGTGCTACTATTGGTCGGTAGCATAATATGACGTTAACGGATTGGCTGAAATATGATGTTGATTTAACAGACGCCAACATCTATAAATACCCTTGATTTTCTGTACTAGAATGAACCTTGGGATAAAGTGTTTTCTCTCATACTTGTGTCTTCTTTCTGGAGTTCAAGTCGTTGTGTAGTTCTAGTCTGCGGGTTACGGGAATAGCTTAGGATTCGTATATAGCGTTCAACCTACACGACTTATCACTTACACTCATTTAACAGTAGTCATTATTCACTGTTGAATAGACCGTATTTTGGTAAATAGGTATTTGAAGGGGTTTTTGTGGAGATTGTAGTAATTTCAATAGTTGAGATCATGAGTCAATTGAATCTAGACCACCACGGAAAACCTGGAAGCACTGGACGACCGTTCCGTCCTATTGTGGGACTCCTCAGCAGTGCGCACCCACGACCCCGCCTCGAGGGATTCAATTTGTTTTACGTCAGCAAATATTGAACATTATTAATCGACTGGTTCAAACATTAACTTAACTGGAATGAACTTATGAAAAATACGACCAACAAATAAAACTTTAGAAAACCCATTAAGCAAACTATATATCATATGATAATAAGGTGAGTTCCAAACGTTCTAATGGGAAATCATATTGGGAGTAAGACGATTACCACTTGTATCACTAAATAATCAAGTTGGAAATATCATTGGATTTCACCCTAATTGTCGAAAAGTGTAACATAACTCACAAGACCTGAAAGTTTTGGGTTTGATAGCTAGAGAGGCTAAGGGTGTTGCTTACTACCGAAAGGTCCAATAATACTAGGACAAAATATTCCCCATCATTATTAAAATTATCAATTGCCCAGACCAATAATTAAACTAAAAATAAAAATAACACCTACGTGATAACGTTTATGTTCCAGTAATGTTTTAACTGACTCATCAAGAATACATGCATTTTCTTGACGTAATAATGGTGCAACACGAGCTGTATTTGTTGATAAATAACATTTTAATAAACTTGTATCAATTAATTCTAATAATTTAGTATATGACACAATCATTCTACTTCTATCTTTAATGGAATAACATTCAAATTCATTTGTGATAGTGATTTGTTGTTGTTGTTGTTGTTGATAGTGTTCATTTCTACTATTTAATAATTGAGATTTTTGAGATTCTTCTATCATTGTGGAATTGAATAGTTTCGATGATTTTATCAATGATTGGATATTGTTTGACTGTTGATTTTTTTTAAATAAACGTCTCCATGTTAATAAATATGTAATTAATGGTTCAAATGCATTAATCATTTCAGATGAACTAATAATCTTGTGAATGAAAAGTTATTTTAAAAAAAGAGAGGAAATAATGAGAAAAAAATGTATCAGAAGGGGTTTTGTGGAGATTGTAGTAATCTAAACAGTTGAGATCATGAGTCAATTGAGGCTAGACCACCATGGAAAACCTGGAAGCATTGGACGGCCGTTTCGTTCCAGTATGGGACTCCTCAGCGGTGCGCATCCACGACCCCACACCCCGTGGGATTCGAACCCAGGACCTACTGGTTTCGCGCGCGAGCACTTAACCACTAGACCACTGAGCCGGCACCCAATGGTGTTAATGTCTAACTTCAGTGGTCTAGTTCGTTAAGCGTCTGGCGCGAGACTGACAGGTCCTGGGTTCGAATCTCGCGGGGTGCGGGGTCGTGGATGCGCATTGCTGAGGAGTCCCATACCGGGACGAAACGGCCGTCCAGTGCTTCCAGGTTTTCCATGGTGGTCTAGCTTCAATTGACTCATGATTTCAATCAGTGACATATGGATTTAACATAAACATCTAGTGAACGAAATTTAGACTTTAAAATGATATGGGTTTATAGACTCAGATGACTGACTCAATCACGCGTAACTCAGCTTCACAGTCTGAGTTAACCAGCCCGTGATTAGTGGAAACATTGAAGCTTGATCGATAGAATTTGATCGACACAATAAAGGACTACAAAGACATGAGGTTGGTTACTAATTAATGATCAAACGGTTGGAAGTAACCATTCGAAAGTCCAAATTAGTGATAACAAAGAATAATTAAATTAACGATAACTCTACTTTACAATACAATATATGAATAAAGCCAGTAGTATTCAGTCATTTTCACTGACCTACTATGTTAATGGTAATCTAGAAATCAGACAGCTATTCAGATGATAGTATTAGCCATAAGGATTCGAAAACCGAAGCTTTCTTAAAAGAACTACCTCCATGCTTACACAAACCAAACTAATGATCGAATACCACTGGGGTAGTTAATACGCACCGATAAGGAGCTCCATACTAGGATAAAATAGCTTTCTAATGCTTTTTGGTTTATGCTGGTTGATTAACTATGGCCAATCCATGATGTAAATAGTAAAATAAAACAACTTTCATAAACGTCTCATATTGATATTTATTTTAGATTTAGCTGTATACTATTTGATCATTATTTTTGAACATATAACTGTGAGAAATGTTATTTTTCAGAAAAAAGTGTTAAGACATTAACTTACTTTGATATCACAAGAATGTTCTATTTGATGTTGTTCTTGTTCAGATAACATACCAGGAAATAAACCAAGTACATGTATTGGATTAATTAATTGTTCAGTGAATAGATTTAATGCCTCTGAATACTTTTTTTCATGATATAGATAAATTGCATACAATATAGTAATTTGTAATGTTTCCACAGGATTTTGACCACTATATAATGAAGTTTTGGCTAAACAAATAGCCAATTCAAATTCCTAAATAAATAAGATAATGTAGCTGAATATAGTTAACATTTAATGCACATTATGGAAGATTATAATCAGTAGAATATTATAATGTTATCATTTTGCACAAGATCCACAGTAATCTAAAAACAATGATACTACCTAAGTATTAAACAAATAAAAAAAATATTATTAGTACACTTATACTGAGGTCTCTCAACAAAAATACTAATCATACAAATATATGATAAGTGATATCAATCCATAAATTCATTGATTGTTGGAATATATAATTTTGATAAATACAAACTATCTGGTATGGTTTCTTGCGATTATCGAAGCAAATGGTTGGAGATGATGGGTGATATGATATGCATTTATTCTTTCACTTATAATAATGATTGTTTTTATCCTATGTAATCTTTTCTTTGTTCTCGAATCATATCTTTTATATACAATATTTTCTATTACTACTGTCACTACTTCTCTGACATTAATTTTGATAAATTCATCTCACTGAGCTGATGTGGTGTGGCTACTCGAAGCAGTATATATATTTTCCGAGGTTTAGGTTGATTATGGCTGGTTGAATGACCAAGTTTGATTAATTTACTCGACCGTGATGGTTAATTTTTTGACGTGAAAAAGCTAGTTATACCAGCAAACTTTTAAAATAGAAGCAGATGAGATCAAGCTTAGTAATCTACATCAATAATGTAAACAGTAAATCGTAGTTTAGAAAGTCTAGTAAAGAATGGTTTAAATTGTTAGGTCGTATTTTTCATAGGGTGATCTCAGATGAAGTGTCATTAAAAATCAGAGAAAACTGGGCTGTTGTTTTGTTTTAGTGTGAGATCTATGGGGATTGCGCACCCATGACCCCACCAGCGATTCAACTCAGGAACCTTCAGGTCTCGTAGCACACACTTAACCATTCGAACCATTTGATGGGCAACTTTAATCAACGTGACATGGAGTAACGATCATCCGATCCCATTACTAGCAACGGTTTCGCTCCCGACATGTTTGAACTGCATCAGTCGCTGTTGAGAATATCTCCATCAGGACGAAATAGCTGTTCAGAGTTCATAGGTTTCCAGTTGTATCATAAATGAAATTAATTTATGAGAAATATAACCTACAACAAGAGTATGTGATGACTAAAATTTTTTACTGAAATTCGAAAACCCATCTACCATTAATAAACTCTCAGAGTCCAGTAAAGAATATAATCGTATCATAAACAGTAAAGTAAGCGGTTCTATCAAAATCTGTCTTTAAATAAATTTACCAAAAAGATGAAGAAATCAGTATCAAACAAACAAGATGATTAATTGAAGTGTTTGTCGGTTCAAGGAAAGTAGAAATGAATGCTACATGTATTATGAAGACTGTTTTTACAAAAGTACAATCAAGTATCCAAACTTTTCTTTTCATACAAACTTAAAGTATATAATGACATAGTCTGCTAAAAATGAGATACAGTACATTCTATACTTCTTATAAAGTAAATATAACATCGCCGAACAATTTTGTGGTTTGGAAATAACGATGAATACTAATATCTTACATTCCGCGTGAAAGAATTAACCATAATTTAGCAGGAAATAATGAACTATTATAATGGAACTTGAAGGTCTTTCATAGAATATATACCCCTTACCATAGAAGATAGAACTTTAAGATATTGAAATATTATGACAAGAGTGTTATTATTAGTAAACAAGATAGAAAATTACAATTTGATAGTTTTAAACTTCAGTATATATTCATTATTGTAATTATTTAATGTATATTAGTGCAGAACTAAAAACTTGAACAAAGTGTTTGTTCAATGGTCATTTGTTTCAATTGGTCCTTCGAACTAAAAACTTACTTAAGGTTTATTCATTTGATAATAATTTAAGTAATGGTTAGTAGTTGACATCCGAAAAGTTTAGATTAGGTTTAGAATTTGTTTATATGTCATATAAGAGAGTTAACTCCTTCTGTAGCTCTTCTAGAAATATCCAAACCCAGGTAAAGGGAGAGGGTTCGGCAAACCCATCCCATAGAAAAAATCTCGCTAAAAAGCGTCAACCAGATGAAACATATTAAACAATTTAAACTCTGCCCTCCGAGTTCAAGGAAGAATTGTGATGCATCATGATGAAAGCCGAGATTTTTCGAAAGTCACAAGACCGATGCCCCTTCTAACTAAAAAAACAACTTATATAGGTACATGGAATGTCCGGACAATGGGAGACCGGAAAGACCAATCAAATAGCTATAAAAATGAAGAGATACAACTTGGCAGTGCTCCGAATCAGCGGAACCCATTGAATCCAAACTGGACAATAAAGGCTAGATACGGGAGAGATGCTGCTGTACTCTGGTCACGAAGAGGAAAATGCGTCGCACACACAGGGAGTTTCTCTGATGCTGTTCACACAAGTACGAAATGCACTTATAGGATGGGATTCCAGGATCATCAAAACACCCTTCAAAACAAAGGAGAGAATTACGAAGAATGTTATCCAATGTTATGCACCAACAAATGACAGCAATGACGACAATAAAGATCAGTTCTACAAGAGGCTGAACTCGATCATAGCAAAGTACCCAAGAAAGGATCTCATCATCCTGATGGAAGACCTGAATGCCCAAGTCAGAATGGACAACACGAGATATGAAGATATCATGGGACGACATGGACTGGGAGACAGAAACGAAGATGGGGAGAGATTTGCAAATCTGCGTGCATTCAACAAATTGGTTATAGGTGGCACAACATTCCCACAGAAACGCGTACACAAAGCTACATCATCGGATCACACTAAACAGAACCAGATCGAACATATTTGCGTCACTTAAATATCCATAAGATCAATGGAAGACGCGAGAACTAGGAGAGGAACTGACATAGCTTCAGATCATCACCTGGTTGTGGCCAAGATGAAAGTGAAGATAAAGAAACACTGGAAAACTGGAGGAACAGCATTACAAAGGTTCATTACAGCCTTCCTTCGACATACTGACAAACTCAACGAATTCAAAATAACTCTCAACAACAGGCTCCAAGCCTTACAGGATCTACTCGAAAAAGAATAAACGACAATGAAGGACAACTGGAAAAGCAAAAAAAACTCGCTCCAACATGTCAGGAGGTTCCGGATCGCAAGAAGCATAATCATAAGGAATGGATCTCTACCGAAACCCCAGACATGATTCAAGAAAGGAAGAACAGGGAGATAGCAGTTAAGAAAAACCGAACAAGAACAGAGAAAGCCAAGGCACAAGCCGAATACACAGAAGTAAACAAGTAAGTGATAAGGAGCATTAGAGCTGACAAACAGACCTAGCGACGACAGCGGAAAAAGCTGTAAGATAAGGAATCATGAAACAATTATATGACACAACGTAGAAACTGGCAAGCAATTACGGTAAACCAGAGAGACCGATCAGGGACAAAGAAGGCAAGATTATAACCGAGATTCAAGAACAGAGGAACAGATGGGTGGAATACTTCAAGGACCTCTTGAATAGACCAGCTCCAATGAACCCACTGGACATCGAAGCAACACCTACAGACCTTCCTATAGATGTCACTTCACCAACGATCGAAGAAATCAGGATGGCCATCAGACAAATCAAGAGTGGAAAAACAGCAGGACTTGACTATATACCACCTGAACCATCGAAGTCAGACATAGAAGTAACTGCAAACATGCTCCACGTTCTAGTCAGGAAGAACAAGTGCCGACAAACTGCAAAGAACGACACCTCATCAAAACACCAAAGAAAGGAAATCTGAGGAAATGTGAGAACTACAGAGGAATCACACTACTGTCAGTGCCAGGAAAAGTTTTCAACAGTGTTGCTGAACTGGATGAAAGACTCAGTAGATTTCTAGTTTCGTGATCAAGAGACCGGATTCCGTAAGGATCGGTCGTGCACAGACCAAATCGCAACACTATGGATTATCGTTGAACAATCAGTTGAGTGGAACTCGTCACCATACATCAAATTCATTGACTATGAGAAGGCATTTGAAAGTGTGGACAAGAGGACCTTATGCTAAATTCTTCGACACCATGGTGTACCTGAGAAAATCGTCAACATTATCCGGAATTCATACGACAGACTACAGTGCAGGGTCGTGCATGGAGGACAGCTCACGAATGAATTCCAAGTGAGGAACGAAGATAGACAAGGCTGCTTACTCTTCCCCTTCCTTTTCCTCCTGGTGGTCGACTGGATTATGAAGACCTCGACATTTGAGGGGAAGCACGAAAAGCAGTGGACAGCTTAGATGGAACTAGACAACTTGGACTAAGCAGATAACCTGGCCCTCCTATCCCATACACACGAAAAAAATGCAGGTCAAGACAACCAGTGTAGCACCAGCCTCGATAGCAGTAGGCCTCAAGATACACAAAGGAAAGGCAAGATCGTCAAATACAACACGGAGAACACCAACCCAATCACACGTGATGGAGAAGTTCTGAAGCTCCACATACCTGGGCAGCATCATCGATGAACACGGTGGATCTGATGCAGATGTTAAGACAAGGATTGGCAAATCAAGGTCAGCACCACCCAGTTGAAGAACATATGGGACTCAAAACAACTGTCAGCCAACATCAGTCAGAATCTTCAATAAGAACATCAAGACAGTTCTACTGTGGGGAAATACAACAACCATCATCAAGTATTTATAAAGTTATCTACATAAGATACTCGATATCCGTTGGTCGGACGCCATCAGCAACAGCTAATATTTATTTATTTGAACACATAAATATTGGTACAAAAGAGGCACCGAATACACAAGTCACTTGATTTGTGTATGGGTTCGGATAGTGCCCGGATGCCCAGACCGAAGCAGCAACAACCTATTGTGGGAAAAGACAAATCAGCTTCTAGAAAAAGATGAAATTAAAAAAAGATGTTGGAAGTGGATACATTACGGAAATCACCAAACTGCATCACGAGGCAAGCCCTAACATAGAATTTTGGAGGGAAATGGAAGATAGGAAGGCCGAAGAATAAACTACTTCGGGAATTGGAAGCAGACATGAAAAGGATGAATAACAACTGGGAGGAACTGCCCAGGATAGGATTGGATGGAGAGTGCTGGTGAGCAGCCTATGCTCCTCCACGAAGGGTAACAGGCATAAGTAAGTAATAAGAGTTGAAATGCTTTATTAGATAACAGTCGTTTAAGACAATAGAAAATAAAAAGAATGTATGTATTGTGCACTTTAATTTTATCTTGCTTTGGATCACAATCATCAAAATCTAGTAGCGTAAATTTAGAAATATATAGGCCATTATTTTCTTTTTAAAATACTTTATCATAAGGTGTTATTATTACCTAAACACAATGAACATAATGACCAATTTATAACAATGTGAATATAATTCTATGTAATTTTTTTTAAAGTACGATGTTTACACACTTTTATAAGAATTCAATTTAACTGATCGATTTCTTTTATGTATGTATGTGGTGTATGCTAATTATGTCGACAGACACCAAATGGAAGTGAAAACCCTGGTAGCAGAAGGCTAAGAAGTTGGAGAGAATGGAAAGAAATTGCGAATAGGAAGAACCATATAGAATGTGAAAGACAAATGGTGGAAATTTGCAAATGAAGTATTCAATGTATAGTCCTCATATTTTATTACAACATTCTTTAATTGCGTATTAAATACATAAGTTGCCCCACTTGTATATTAGACATGCAGAGATAAAAATACTGACATATTGAAGCTGGTTAGAATTCCTACTCTTAAATTATACAGTTAGCTAATTACACACCTTTATATACACTTACAGATATAAATACCATCTCTAAAAGCAGACAATAATGATTTTAATAACATTGTTTACCTTTTTTTCAACTAAATTTTGAATAAATTTTAATCTGTTCGCTGATAATATAAGCCAAATTTCATTACCGCTGTTATTTTTACCACGTACAACAGAAGAAGAATCATTATTGATCGATTCTGTTACAGTAACTTTTTGTTGATAAGAAAAAGAATCTGTAGAGAAAAGTGTATTAGTTGTAGGGGCAGGAGCTGTGCTTGCATAAAACCATCCACATTTTGAATAACACATTGATGTAACACGAGTTATAGCCAATTGTTGGATTAATTTATTAGGATTTAAAATACGAATTTCCAATGTATTATCCATAGTCTAATAGAATAGAAAAAGAAAATATTAGTTGTATTAAGAAATATATTTTAGCTTAACGGTAAACATAATTCAAATGGATATGAGCTTCTGCATTCTGTCTTAAATTATGCTGTTGAAGCCCTATATTCATTTGTTGGGGTTTTAACGCGAATACATAGTCGGTCATTTCATGCATTGACGCAATGTATTAGATATGCAGCTCCGAAGATTCTTCTAGCCTCCTATCTTAGTCACCAATGTAGTTTACGGTATAAGATGGTTCAGATAGATATATCTTATACCTAACTAATATGCACTAACAAAACTAGATATGAAAGAAGTAAATACAAACATTTTTTATTTTATTTTTAACACATAGATATTGGTACAAGGAGGCACCAAATACATATGCACCACACAAATTTCATTCGATATGTGTGAGGGCTGTGATACTGACCGGGTGCCCAAACCGAAGCAGGTGGTTTTCTTAGGGGGCCACTCCCCGAGCCTTCGACCTAAAGGTCTGACCCACAAGGCAGTGGAGCATCGTAAGGAGATGCAATCCCATGGAAGCCGGTGACCAACGATTGGTTCATACGCCATTTGTTCCCTCAGGACACTGAAGCCCATGTGCACCATTGGTTTGGAATTCGGCGAAAGCGCCGGACATTCGCTTTTCGTCCTCTCATTTTCGTAAACAACACACCCGCCACGAGAAGGCAGTGAGTAAGCAGAGACTATATACGCGTGTCCATGTGAGAGCATTTCGAGAGGGAGAGCGGACTCTCCCCACTCTAGGCCGTACCAGGGCGTTTGGGGGCAAATACAAACAAGGAATATTACACTTTTCTAACCAATTGACACACTTTAAAGGGAGACACTCACGGTAGTAGTGAACGAAATACGTTGATCAAAGTGATACATTTTCCACACGATACATAAACCTCAACTCCATAAAGTACATTTTGAATAATATCCTAAAATATACTTGATAATACAATTCACCCACTACATGATAAACACGATTATTTCTTATATTCAAAGTTGTTTCAACTAGACTTTTTATTTGGAACACTTGAGAATGATTCTGGTTAGTTCATCAAATTCATGTAGAGTGACGGATAAGTGATAAATATACAACAAATACGAAGTTATCATGTTTGCAAAATTCAAAAACCTATAACTTACCATACATTGTAATTGTTGAAAACATAAGTAAACAAAAAATTACATGACTATATACAAGAATATGACCCCAAATCAATATGACTGGAAAATTATTTTTATTAGATTAAAAAAGATAAGTTCATTATGCACTCAACTGAATCTATAAGCATAGTAGTTGAACCCATGGAACTAATGAATTGTTTATTATGAGAAATAAGGTAACTTACTTCAGGGTGAAGATTAATTTTCTAGCATTTGAGATTTATTTATTGAAGTTACACACCTCAGTTATTTTCATTTCTGTTAGATTAGAGTGAATAATTGGTAGAAATCGGACATTTAGAACTATTTTACGAAGAATTATTATGTATATTCTCATTGTGTAATTATTAAATAATTGGTTTATGGTTTTTTTCATATCGCTCATATTGAAAGCTTTCATTTCATTCACAAACTGACATCACACTTTTTTTTTACCTTTCCTAGATTATTGTTAATTGATTATGTACCTAATGATCAGTTCTGTAATACATTAAAGTTATTTATGTACACTATTATTTCTTATTTGTGGTGAGTAGCCCCCAAATGCCCTGGTATGGCCGAGAGTGTGGCGAGTACGCTCTCCCTCTCGAAATGCCCTCACATGGCCACGCGTATATAGTCTCTGCTTACTCACTGCCTTCTCGTGGCGGGGCTTTTGTTTACGGAATTGAGAGGACGAAAAACGAATGTCCAGCGCTTAAACCGGGTTGGTGGACATGGAGAGTCCACATACGGGAGTTGGAAAACCCTGATTCCAAAACAATGGTGCACATGGGATCCAGTATCCTGAAGGAACAAATGGCGTGTAAACCCATTGTTGGTCACCGGCTACCATGGGACTGCATCTCCTTACGTTGCTCCACTGCCTTGTGGATCAGACCTTTAGGTCGAAGGCTCCGAGTGTGGCCCTCTGAGAAAACCACCTGCTTCGGTTTGGGCACCCGGTCAGTATCACAGCCCTCACACATATCGAATGAAATTTGTGTGGTGCATATGTATTTGGTGCCTCCTTGTACCAATATCTATGTGTTAAAATAAATAAATGTAATTAGTGAATAAAATCTTCAGCTTTTCAGTTAGAAAAACAATCTAACAATAAAAGATAAATTTCTTTGTGGCCTTTATGGTCTAATTGGCTACTGAGAATAGAAAGAGTTACAGGATCAATAGAAATTAAAATTTCTGGTCATGATTCATGGTTATCAGTAAGATCAGAATACAGCAAAGCGTTCATAAGCAGATTCTATGGTCTCGTGAGCAGTATAAAGAAATTTGAAATTGACAACAATTTTCGGACACTAATCAAAGGAAGTGAAATTGCTAACTTCACAATTAATGAATACCTACGTTAGTAAGATGATAAGTTTATTCCTGAACAAATGTTTAGGACTTTTACTAGTAATGTTATGATTGATTGTATGAAGTAATAACATGCAAAACTCATTATAATCGTTGGTATACCAACTAATTTTTGAAAACAAATTAAATATTTCATGTTTTTTGAATCAAATCAAGTCGATCAGACAAGTGTATAATGAAAAATCCTAATGATTAAATTTATTCATTTAATATTTAAACTGAAATAATGAGGATATCATAGTTATACTCTTGATAGTACGAGCCAATAAGAAATGTAGATTTTGTCTTTGATTATTAAATCCCCAAGTTTTACACAAATTCAATATTTCTACATTATCATTAATATTTCTACTGTATGGCGAACTACTACAACAATCATCAAAAAAGTAAACTATTATCTACGCAAGATACTCTGTATTCGTTGGCCGGATACCATCAGCAACAACCTACTGTGGGAGAGAATAAACCAGCTCACACCTGAAGAGGAAATTAGAAAAAGATGTTGAAAGAAGATAAGGCACACACATTGAGAAAATCATCAAACTGCATCACCAGGCAAGCAGTAACCTAGAAGACTGAAAGGAAAAAGAAAAAAAGAAGACCAAGTAACACATTGAGTCGGGAATTGGAAACAGACAACAGAAGAATGAACAGCAACTGAAAACAACTAGGAAGGATTGCCCAGGACATAGTTCGATAGAGAATCCTTGTGAGTAGCTTATACTCCTCCACGAGGGATAACAGACGAAAATTAGTAATTAATCATTAATATCACATCTGATGTAAGGTTAAGAAAACACATTTTACAAATATACATTTCCTCATATTATTATGGATAACAAATAAGACTAATTTTTCTCCCTAGTAACAAAAAGTTATTTATTATGTATACATGGTTAAACTTTTATTTAAAATGATAAAAGTAGACATCAACTGAAAAAGAGATATTGACAATATATAAATGAGTACACAAATTTACTGAAATTGTTTCTTAACCAAACAAACAATTAGTGATTTCTAGTAAATTTAAGTAAAAACAACTCAGTGAAAGTCAACAGAGATATTAGGACTGAAAAATCTTTACTAAGTAGTAAATATGCATATAACTTATGAGATTAGTAGTAGTAGAATGAAGTGTTTTCAAATTTAAGCATTGACATAACATTTTTAATTGATTGAATCTCCATATATGATATAGTTTAATACTGATAAATTCATATTATGATGGTAATTTCATTGTTATACTTCCCAATCTTTTGTTAATGGTACCCCATATGGATTCCTTGAGTGTATACCTTGATATTATCTGTAGTCTGATATATTTTTGGATGATCCCTATTAGTGAAGAACGGAATATATTTTGTCTTCACGATTAGTAAAAAAATATATCACATATAGTGTATATGTTAGTGATTATTACAGTTCAATGGTCTAATGAATAACTACATGGAGTTTGAGATGATGGGTAGTACTAGGATCGAATCTTAATGTACACGTCAATATAGGGATGAAGATACATTCAAATGACGAGTTCTAAATACAACTAAAAATGTATTCTAGGATTTAAAACTAATATAATTGGAAGATCAAGTTAATAATAATATGAACATGTCAAACTTACCCCAATTATATAAGGTGGAAAAATATGAACTTGATATGGTACATTTGACCATTTAATTTGAAATATAGACTTATATTCATGAAATGGTGAAATAACAGATAATATATCATCACGTCCAATTCCTAGAAATGTACATGAACCTGGTAACATTGGCTGATAATATTGATTCAATGAAGATTGATCATTATTATTTTCATCATTATTATTATTATCTAATATGGATTGATTTAATGAATTTTCTGAATTAATAATGAATGAATTGATTGTTGAATTTTTAGAAAAATAAAATTTATCAAATATACAAGAAGAATCAAATTCATTCAAATTAGATGAATTAAAACAATGAGAAAGTGAAGTTATTATTGGCAACTGATTTTTGCCAACAGCTGAAATTAACTGCATCTAAATATGTAGATTTGAAAAAGGTATTAAAAAGAAAAGTAAGCCAACTTTGAAGGATGAAAATAGTATCGACCTTTTCAAAAATAATTATTATTATTATTACTACATTAGCACTAGGATACCAGACTACAAATAGAAGAGAATGACTATTTATAGTAAACATTATATTGTAAATAACAAAAATGTTAAGGTGATTAAAGATATTTATTATCAGTCAGTAACAACGTAGAGCCTCGTACGTAAGTACATCAGTTCGAGTTGCCATACCACATTAGCACAGAGATGCGGTTGTCGATTCAAATCGCGTGGTGGTAGAGGTAGTAAGAGTATAGGCAGTAATCGGGAAGATCAGGGTTTGGAGATGTTATTTAAAAGATATTTATTATAGTGATTTAAAACACTTAGCATGAATTCTATCTACCTAGCTAAGTGATTACTACTTGGTGAGGGTTTTTGGCGGGAGATAACCTATTAAGATCACAAGTGTAATACGATACGAATGTTGCAACAAAGACAGATCCTCATTTTGTAATAAATTAACAATATGACCCTTTAAAAGTGGTTCATCAGTTTTTCCAACTACACAGAAGCAGGTTCGAACTCGTTCTACCAATAACAGTTGTTCAATGACAATTACTAGAAGCGGCATGATTAAACTGCAAAAATTCTTATTTCCTCACAATTATGATCCAGTAAATAGAGATTTTACTTGGTTATTTATTATTAGGATAAGAATCTTGTATAGATTAGTCGATTTTTGAAGATGAAGTTAAGAACCAACAATCCTACTTTGCCGGGAAGATTTATACTATGATGATATATGTATTCTGTACCTCCTAGTTTTCAATGGTTACTTACTTCAAGTCAGTCGGTAACATGAACTATTTATTGTTAACTATTTGTCATTATTTAGCATCGGAGTTAATTGTTTCCTATATCAATTATTTTCATGACCTCATATCATGATGATATCGATTCACTCTGTTGAGATTACGAGACGAATATTTCATGTAATAACTTCATTTTAACGTGTTATTTATTTATGAACAGTTATTTGAATGCAATATATTAAAATACGATTGTACACTTTTAACAAAATTTTACATGGGAATAATATCTTTAAGTAATAAGGGTGTTTATTTTCGCTTTAAAGAAAATATGCTACTTTGTATTATAAGTAGTTGGATATTATTCATTAAATAGAAATATCTTTTCTAGCTGAGTTGAAGTGATGTCTAAATCTACATCAGCAATGCACGTAAATTATCAGTTTGTTCAACTCGTTACGACTGATGATATCATGTATAGTATAACTACAGTAATACAACTGAGAGACTCAACACACAACAGTTAATAACGCGATTTCGCACTCGATCTGCACTAAAATCCTAACAGATAAGAAAACACGTGAACACACTAAAGTGTATGACTGTTATCGCCGCTAACAATCACATGAAGAGAGATGCAAGGGTTCTTAAAACTTCATTTGGTCTACTGTTAGGAATACGACATTCAGTAGCTTAAAATATGAATTTTGTGCGTGATTTTGAACAATGACAATTCAAGAATATTTTTGTTTCTAAGCAATTTTTTAAAAAGCAACACATTTTCTAACATCAGCGCAGAGAGTAGTTTAAGACTGTTGGAGATTGTACAACTTACATGAATAATGTGAGTTCTTTCTGAATATCACTGTAATTCCAGATTGACAAAAAACTACTGAGCTAAACTTTAATAGGGTAGTATACATGATTAGCGACTGAATCACTCGTAATTGATGTGTAAAACTAATCGGTTTTTCTTGATTAGATGAGACTACTTACTTACTTACGCCTGTTACTCCCAACGGAGCATGGGCCACCGACCAGTATTCTCCAACCCACTCTGTCCTGGGCCTTCCTTTGTAGTTCTATTCAATTGTTATTCGTTCTTCTCATGCCTGTCTCCATTTCGCAGCGTAATGTGTTCTTTGGTACTCATCTTCTCCTTTGGCCTTGAGGATTACAAGTGAGGGCTTGCCTTGCGATGCAGTTCGATGCTTTCCTCAATGTGTGTTCTATGCACTTCGATCGCTTCTTCCTGATTTCTTCCTCCGCTGAGATATGGTCTGTTCTCTCCCACAGTAGGTTGTTGCTGACAGTGTCTGGCCAACGGATCCGGAGTATTTTGCATAGGCAAATGTTAATAAACACTTGTATCTTCCGGATTATGGCTTTCGTAGTTCTCCAGGTTTCTGCCCCATACAGTAGAATTGTCTTGACATTTGTATTGAAAATTCTTACCTTGGCATTGATTGACAAGTTTTTTGAGTTCCAGATGTTCTTCACTTGTAAATATGCTGGTCTTGCTTTACCGATCCACGCCTTCACATCTGCATCAGATCCATCGTGTTCATCAATGATGCTGCCCAAATATGTAAAGGTTTTCACATCTTTCAAAGCTTCTCCGTCAAGTGTTATTCTATTGGTGCATGCTATGTTGTATCGGAGAATCTTGCTTTTCCCTTTGTGCTGTTGAGGCTGCTACTACACTGATCGTCTTCTCCTGCATTTGTTGTTGCGTTTGGGATAGAGATAGAAGGGCCAGATCATCTGCGAAGTCTAGATCATCCAACTGTATCGTAGATGTTCACTGTCTCCCGTGTTTACCTTCAGATATTGATGTCTCCATGATCCAGTCGATCACCAGGAGAAAGAGAAAGGGTGAGAGTAAGCAACCTTGCCTGACACCGGTCTTCACTTCGAACGAGCTTGTCAACTGTCCTCCATGCACAATTTTGCAGTTTAATCCATCATAGGAATTCCGTATGATATTGACTATCTTCTGAGGCACGCTGTAGTGTCGAGGAAGCTTCCATAGTGTTGTTCTGTCCACGCTATCAAATGCTTTTCCGTAGTCAATGAATTCGATGTAGAGTGATGAATTCCATTCAATTGATTGTTCCACAATGATCCGTAGAGTTGCGATTTGGTCTGTACACGATCTATCCTTACGGAATCCTGCATGTTGGTCACGAAGTTGGGCGTCTACGCAGTCCTTCATCCTGTTTAACAGTACCCTGTTGAAGACTTTTCCCGGTATTGAGAGAAGAGTGATGCCCCTGTAGTTATCACAGTTGCTGAGATCTCCTTTCTTTGGTATTTTCATCAGTAGTCCTTCTTTCCAGTTTGTTGGTACTTGTTCCTCATCCCAAATCTTATTGAAGAGAATGTGGAGTATCCTTGCAGTTGCCGCTACGTCTGCTTTCAGTGCCTCTGCTGGAATGTTTTCCGGTCCTGCTGCTTTGCCACTCTTGATTTGTCTGGTGGCCAGGCTGATTTCCTCAATTGTTGGTGGGCCAACATCGGTTCGGAGGTCCGTGGGTGCTGCTTCGATGTTGGGTGGGTTCAGTGGAGCTGGTCGATTCAAGAGTTCTTTGAAGTGTTCTACCCGCCTGCTTCGTTGCTCTTCAATGTTGGTGATTACTTCGCCTTCCTTGCTTTTCACTGGTCGTTCTGGTTTGCGGCGATTTCTAGAGAGTTTCTTTGTTATGTCATACAATTGTCTCATGTTTCCTTCTCTTGTAGCCTTTTCCGCCGTCATTGTTAGATCTTCCACATATTTACGTTTGTCGGTTCTGATGCTCCTCTTCACTTGGTTGTTTACTTCTGTGTATTCAGCTTGTGCCTTGGCTTTTTCTGCTCTTGTTCGGCTGGTATTGATTGCTGCCTTCTTGTTCCTCCTTTCTTGAATCTTATCCAGTGTATCAACAGTGATCCATTCCTTGTGATGGTGCTTCTTGTGACCCAGAACCTCATGACATGTTGAAGTGATTGTCTCTTTGATCCACTTCTAGTTGCTCTCTACAGTAGTTCCTTCTCCATTGAGTAGATCATGAAAGGCCTGGAACTTGTTGCTGAGGACTATCTTGAATTTGTTGAGTTTTTTAGTATTCTAAAAAAGGCCGTATTGAAGTTTTGTGATATTGTCCGCCCCATTGTCCAGTGCTGCTTGAGGTTCAATTTCATCTTGACGACCAGCAAGTGATGGTCTGATGCTGTATCAGTTCCTCTCTTGGTTCTTACGTCTTCCATCATCCTCCTGAACTTTTTGCTGATGCAGATATGGTCGATTTAGTCTTGTGTAGTGTGATCCCGTGAAGTCCATGTGGTTTTGTGTATGCGTTTATGTGGGAATACGGTGCCGCCTATGACCAGTTTATTGAAGGCACATAGGTTTGCAAATCTCTCACCATTTTCATTCCTTTCTCCCAGTCCGTGTCGTCCCATGATGTCTTCATATCCAGTGTTGTCCGTTCCAACCTTGGCATTGAAATCTCCCATCAGAATGGTCAGGTCCTTTGTTGGGCACTTCTGGACGACTAGCTGCAGCCTATCGTAGAATTGATCTTTAGCGTCTTCATTGTAGTCGTTGGTAGGCGCATAGCATTGGATGATGTTCATTGAAATGCCCTCTTTCTTTGTTTTGAAGGAGGCTTTGATGATCTTTGGTCCATGAGATTCCCATCCTATAAGTGCATTTTGTGCTTGTTTGGACAGCATCAATGCAACTCCTTGTGTATGTGGGGCATTTTCTTCTTCATGGCCGGAGTATAACAGAAGCTCCCCTGAAGCTAGTCGTTGTTGTCCAACTTGCGTCCAATATGGTTCAATGATCCCAAGCACCTATAGATTGTATCTCCTCATTTCTGCAACAATTTGGAAGGCTCTCCCGGTGTTCCACATTGTACGAACATTCCATGTACCTAAATAAATGGTTGCTCTGGTTGTCAGAAGGGGCATCGGCCTCGTAACTTCCGAAGGAATTCAGCTTTCATCATGAGGCGTCACAGTTCTTCTAAAAGAAGACCTTCTGACTCCCAGGGCAGAGTTTAAAAGGTTTGAATAATTTTTTCTGGTTAACGTTTTTTTAGCGAGTTAGTTTTCTACGAGATGGGGACGCTAACCCCATGCCCAACCCTCCTCCTTTATCCGGGCTTGGGACCGGCAGTAGCCCTTGGAGGGACTCCAGGCGGAGACTACTTACATTCACTAAGAAGAAATTTCACTTTTAAACAAGTTGATGTTTTAAGTTTATAATCTTACTACGTTGAAGCGAAGTATTCCAATATTCTTTGAAATTAATGTGAAGAACAGGACTATAACTGGTAACTTGAAAAATGAAGTCGTATCTAAATACTGAAAGGTTATTTTTCATTCATTCAAAAAAATGATTCAACCTCCTTCAATTGATCTTTGACGTGAGATTTTATAATTTAGATAAAATCAAAGGATAACTGTCTATTCGTCCCTTGGACATGCAAACAGATATTTGACTGAAGATGAAACTAGAGTTAGTCAATGAATACTATCGTTATAAAGATTCTTATCACATTTATCATCCTAACAGGGATGATGTATGTGATAACAAAGGGTATTATAAACTATTCGGCAAGTTCATTCGTAAAGTTAAAATTAGATCCACAAATTAGATCTAAAACGTTAACCGCAACAAGTATTCGGTGATGCACATAGTAGTCATTTTAAACAACCGAATAACACTATGGTTTACTCGCTGAAAAATTATGTTTTACTAAGGTTTATATTTGAAAAAATTATCTATCTCATTCATATTATAAGTTTGTTTATGTAATTGCTAACTTAATGTTTTTAAAATTAATTGACATGGATGAAACAAATTTCGTTAACATATTATAGCATCTTGTGATAATATATATGTGAGTAAATATGACAATATATCGATACAACGTGATAGACAAGAGATTATAGTGCATACTGTGTGTTATGTTGTTGAGCTTATCAGAACATGTGCTATCTTTTTCCGTAGACTGTAAACTAGCATTTTACTACTGAAAACAGATAATTGTAGATAATGAGAAAAAAAGGTAAACTGCGTTTAACTTTAAATTTTGAAGATTAATCACCACGAGCCATTCTGAATGACTGAATACCACTGTGATGTATTCTACTTATGCTGACAGATATAAGTAGTATGTAGCACCCATCGGAAGTGAAATGCCTAGCAGCAGAAGACTGAAATGAAGAGAATAGAAAGGAACTCGGAAAGCAATGGAAATGACAATATAAGTGGAGTATTAGAAGGAAAACGCAAAGAAGTGGAAATGACGTATTTCATCTACCATTTTCAGACTTTATTAAACTACTTTGTAACTTGGCGTTAAACAATAGATTGGTTATCCTCGGCTGAGCCCTCTTTCATTACACCTTAAATCAAAAAGGCTTAGATGGTATTCATAAAAGTATTATTCTATCACACACGCAACAACAAATGCAGGAGAAGACGATCAGTGTAGTAGCAGCCTCAACAGCACAAAGGGAAAAGCAAGATTCTCCGATACAACATAGCATGCACCAATAGAATAACACTTGACGGAGAAGCTTTGAAAGATGTGAAAACCTTTACATATTTGGGCAGCATCATTGATGAACACGATGGATCTGATGCAGATGTGAAGGCGTGGATCGGTAAAGCAAGACCAGCATATTTACAAGTGAAGAACATCTGGAACTCAAAAAACTTGTCAATCAATGCCAAGGTAAGAATTTTCAATACAAATGTCAAGACAATTCTACTGTATGGGGCAGAAACCTGGAGAACTACGAAAGCCATAATCCGGAAGATACAAG
The DNA here is from genome assembly GCF_000699445.3 of Schistosoma haematobium. Lineage (NCBI taxonomy): Eukaryota > Metazoa > Platyhelminthes > Trematoda > Strigeidida > Schistosomatidae > Schistosoma > Schistosoma haematobium. The sequence goes on along the minus strand of NC_067197.1, from coordinate 37,673,041 downwards.
TGTTTATTAACATTTGCCTATGCAAAATACTCCGGATCCGTTGGCCAGACACTGTCAGCAACAACCTACTGTGGGAGAGAACAGACCATATCTCAGCGGAGGAAGAAATCAGGAAGAAGCGATCGAAGTGCATAGAACACACATTGAGGAAAGCATCGAACTGCATCGCAAGGCAAGCCCTCACTTGTAATCCTCAAGGCCAAAGGAGAAGATGAGTACCAAAGAACACATTACGCTGCGAAATGGAGACAGGCATGAGAAGAACGAATAACAATTGAATAGAACTACAAAGGAAGGCCCAGGACAGAGTGGGTTGGAGAATACTGGTCGGTGGCCCATGCTCCGTTGGGAGTAACAGGCGAAAGTAAGTAATAAAAGTAGTAAGTTAATTATATTGAAGAAGTATCCAGATGGTCATTAATAAACAAATATACCATGAATTTTGTGTTAAAAGGTTTGGAACTATACCGTTGTTTAAATTCATGACTCAATGATTTTGTGAACAACATGTTGGTGTTTGAAACAATAGGTATCAGTTTTAAGTCTTAATATGAACAACAATACTATGATCTAGAGATCTGTAGTTATGATGAGTCTTGAATAAGACAAAACCCGAATCCTATATTCTATTTAGAAGCACAATTTATGAAAAACAAAAATTAACGTTGTTTGTTCATTGTGAATATATTCACTCGGCTCATTTGGTGACGAGTAAACTTTTCAAACACTGTAATATTTTATGATCGTTATAACAAGTAGCTAATCAAAAATTTGAATCAAATACTTTCATGTTAGTTAGTGAGTTCCATATGAAAAAATCTCTAATATCATGAAGATAAATTATTGTAAGCATTATTATTTATTAGTTTATTAGTAAATGTTTAGTTTACTGAGATTATTTAAAGAAATCACTTTATGAACATAAGAGAAAGAGCTTTTTCATCATGCTTAAAGTCATGGCTGATATACTGATAGAACATTCATTCGGTAAGAAATTTCTGTCTGACAGAATTTGTTAGGTGCCGACCCAGTGGTCTAGAGGTTAAGTCTTCGCATGTGAGACCGAAAGTATTCAGTTCTAGTCCCGAGTGCGAGGTCGTGGGTGCGCACCACTGAGGAGTTCCATACTAGGACGGAACGGCAGTCTAGTACCTCTAGGTTTTTAATGGTGGTCTAACCTAGAACTTTTCGTGATTTTAATAAAATTAAACGACCCTCACAACCCCTTACTGACAATTTATCTCTTGAAAATTATTGTAAGTGGACGAAACTTAATTAGAACTTAAAAACAATGATATTTGGTGATTCGTAGTGAAATTTTAAGATGTACATTCGGTTCTATTTGAAACCCATCAACTAGATACGATTGTAGAGCGGTATCTCATTGGTTAAAGCGTTCAACTTACAGCCACTAAGTCGCAGATTTGAACCGGCTTCCACTTACTTGCGTTTGAATAACCGAGTTGTATCTACAGCACTCACACTCAGATTGTGGCTGAAAGCCAAGGACATGAATTAACACCTGGTAAATGAACTGAACTAGAGATGCTTAAATATTTTGTTGTTACTGTTAAAATGAAGTACGATCAGAACTAGTGACTACAGTTAACAACGATTACTACTAACTGATCAATTATTATTGAAACTCATCTACCATAATTATTACCAGATGCTTGCTAATGGACAGCTACTAGATGAATTTCTCAGTTTCAGTGAGAAGCTATGACTTGTGAAGTTAATCAGTCAAAGAAGAAAACAGTAGTTTATTAATGACGCTGGATCATGGTTTGGTCATTTCACAAACTGATTGAAGTCGAGAAATATGACCCGCTGAAAGTCAGCCGAGCAATTCAAATAGTAATATGCTCAGCAGAAGACCTAAAGGTTGTGGGTTTTGTTCTTGAGGGCTTTGTAAGTGTTTAGTAATGGAGTAATAGCCTTACAGGTGACACCAGTTCGTAATGATAACCAAAAAGTAACAAGAAGGACTCTACTTAGATTACTCACAATTTCTTCGGTAACGACTTTGCCTATATGACATGACAAAAGTTAAAAATTAGTGAATTAACTGGCTAACAATAAGAACATACCTCACCACTAATAATATTGATTAATAAATATTCACCTCGATGTCCTACAACAAGTTTTGATAGTCCACAAAATGAAATCGATCGAACAACTTCTGGAATAGTCATTTCATTTGGCCATGAAGGTGTAAGTAGATCATCTGATCCTCCAGGGCATACAAATTCACGTGTTTTAGGATTCCATCTCCAAAAGTATAAATGACGCTTCACACCAACACAAATGCGTAATTCTAAAGAATTTGATTTTGAGTCTTTAGAATTTTTCGATTCATTTAAAATACTTTCAGAGGATGATGACTGTGATTTGTTTAACGATAATGAATTGCCTATTTACATAAAAAATATAATTTGTAAATAATCACATTAAACTAATAGTATAAACGAAACTGTTTAATTATTATACAAACCCATGATAATTTCTTTCGAAATTATAAATGGCACATTAAATTATATGTAATCTATCGTTTTAAGGAATTGACCAGTCTAGAAGTTGCTCTTATGAATTAACATGGATAGAAGCAAGACAGAAAATTAGCCAAGTTAAATAACTGTTTCATCTAAGACTTAGTAATTAAAATATTTGACCATTAACCAGTAGAGTAGTATGCTTTAGTTCCATTTCACCAATATCAGTTTGAAAAGTCGGATACTATGAGTAATCATAACGCACGAAATGTAACCGAAAGCCGAGTACAAAAACCTGTATCAGGTTACGTAGTAGTGCGTACACTCACGATATATTTCATGTTCGAATACTTTTGAGCTATGCTGGAGTTGATTACACTTGGAAAAAATCAAGTGATCAATTGCAATCTAATGATTATGGATTAGAATGTTGATTGTTAAACTCAGGAATTAGGTTCGACTTTTTAACACATTAACGTTAAACGCTGTTGAGATGTCTGGTGCTCGATAACTATTTAGAAGTTTTCGCACTTGGTTGTCAATGACGCATTTCGTGTGAATGCGAACGACACTATCCAGCTTCCCAAACCAAGGTAAGTGAGGTAGGATCCAGACATGAGAAGTGTTCGCATTCCCAGTACTTGAATTAGTAAGCCGCCGCTCCTAATGATAATTTGAGGTGGTCAGTGATCACAGGCATAATTAGTAAACCACAGTTTACTGTACTGTTTCCACTTTGACAAATTGTTTCATGCTGTTTCATGTCGAATAGAAGCCAGTGGCGATTCTGCTGTAACCTTTTACTTTCTTCATAAAAAATGGTTATTTCTTCCTTAACTGAAAGATTTCTTCTGATTGTACCTTTCCGTTTCCCCATTATTACTATTATTATTACACTACCTTACACTAATCTGTTCGTTATTTTTCTTTGTTTTTCTCTTCGAATTCTCATTTTTTGTGTGGCGCATATATATCTGGTGCTCTCTTGCACCAATATTTATGTGTTCAAATAAATAAATAAAATAAATTGTTTCATGTATGGCTAAAGAGGTAATAACAAGATACAATATATCCACAGTATTCCGCCTTGTTTGAACTGACTGTAGTAACGGAGAAAGTGCTGCTGTAATATTTGATATTGAAAATTATAGTAATTTTAACGACCCAAATAAGTAAAAGAATATTTTATTGAAGACGTCAAAAGACACTAACGGTAATCAAATAATACACTCATTTCATGATTTTAAACAAACTTGATGACTGGTTAGCATGCATCAGGTATGGAGGAAATAAATAGAATCGCTACAAAAAGAAACCTATAATACACAACATACTAAACAAAGTTCACAATAAATTAATACAAAAAATTATCCTTAGTAGACGTCACAGTGAGAAAAACCAATACTATACAAAATACCACACAGAAAATGAAACATATTACGCTGAGCAATTACCAGACTGAGTCATGTTGAAGAGAAATTACAGAATTGAAAAGGTATGATCTAGCTTTTTTGTTCCGTCATATCAAATGGAGGGTTTAGTGGCTACTGCGTCACACGGCCACTTCATCTAATCTGACTTGTAGGAACTTTAATAAAAACCAGTGACTTAATAGTAAAAAGTAGAAATGACATGAAACTTGAGCTTTATGAATTAGAACAAGCGAAAGTGAGTGACAAAGAATTACTAAAAAATTTTTAAGTGTAGAAAGACAAAGAGTCGACCGGAATCGGTTAAATTAGCAGTACGTATGCCAGAAATTTTGATGAAAATTGATCTATATTTATAGTCTTTAACCAATTACGAAAAAATATAAATATATAAATAAAAAACTATAAATACCTGTTATGTTACATGAGGATACAGTTGAAACCTTTGAATATTGCATACAGTGGGTAAATAATCCAGATCCTTTACTGTTTGGTACTGATGTAATTAGCTGACAATTTTGAAGTTGATATACACTCATACGACCTTCAGCAAGTGCTAATAATAAATTTAATTCAGGAATAGCTGTCAATTGTGTGATCGGTTTTTTTCCAAGTGTTCGTGTAATTTTTACATGAGTGAAAAAGGTGGGCAAAGGGGAAGATGATGATACAGCATTTGATTGAATTTCATTCTTGAATGGAATTTCTTTTAAATGGTTATTTAAACAACTTAAGTTCGGAATGAAAAATTCAGGATGACTAGCAATTTTCGGTGTTAATTCATATACTAGTAATAATCCCTGTTTTGTACCGACCAGTAGGAAATTGTCATAACATGTTAAACATTCCAGTGGATACGGATAATCACTCAATAAACGAATAGGTACAAAAGCAGAATACATTATTACCCATTCATCTAAAATAAATAATCAAAGAGAATTAGCACACACAAAAGTCAATGTTCGGTTATTACAATTAAGTACTGAAAAGTAACCACAAGAAAGTAGTTGGTTTTGAAATCGAAAATCTATCATGGAAATTTCAAAGGAAGCAGATACACTTACCAATTTTCTGGACACGTACAAGATTGTGTGCGAATTTCCGGCGCTTAAACCGGGTTGGTGGACATGGAGAGTCCACATAGGGGAGTTAGAAAACCCCGATTCCAAACCAATGGTGCACATGGGATCCAGTATCCTGAAGAAACAAATGGCGTGTAAACCCATTGTTGGTCACCGGCTACCATGAGACTGCATTTCCTGACGTTGCTTCACTGCATTGTGCATCAGCCCTTTAGGTCGAAGGCCCCGGGTGTTGCCCCCTAAGAAGACCACCTGCTTCGGTTTGGGCACCCAGGCAGTATTACAGCCCTCACACAAATCAAACGGGATTTGTGTGTCGCATATGTATTCAGTGTCTTTTTGCACCAATATTTATGTATTCAGATGAAATATATGTAGTTTCAACTATGTACGCAAAATTAGATATTTAAGGAAAATAACAAAACATAACAGCACTTTTAGCAGCACTGTCGTTTTCCATAAAGCGAAAAGCTTGGGAATTTATTAGTTATTCAGCTCTTCCGGAAGTAGAATGTGGGTACCACCTTACTATAATAAAAGATAAACGATATACGACTCAACAAATAGCATTTATTCTCCCATTTGGATATTTCAGAGATGGTGATTTTATTTTAGAAGTATGAAGCTAGCAGTCTGAAATATAATGTGATTAAATTAATATCAAGCAGTTCAACGGTTAGTAGACGATTAATATTACAGATACGTTCAATTGAAAATATAATCAAATGACTTAGTAATTCATGAAGTAAAGAAATATAGTTATATATGGTTGAATTACTCCGAGAAAGGAGATGAACAAATTATTCATTTATTTATCTATTTGAACACAATTACTGGTACAAGGAGGCACCAGATACATATGCGCCACAAAGATCACATTTGATATATGTGAGGGCTGTAATACTGCCTGGGTGCCCAAACCGAAGCAGGTGGTCTTCTTAGGGGGCAACACCCGGGGCCTTCGACCTGAAGGTCTGATGCACAATGCAGTGGAGCATCGTAAGGAGATGCAATCCCATGGTAGTCGGTGACCAACAATTGGTTCATACAGGATACTGGATCCCATGTGCACCATTGGTTTGGAATCAGGATTTTCCAACTCCCCTATGTGAACTCTCCGTGTCCACCAACCCGGTTTAAGCGCCGGAAATTCGTTTTTCGTTCTCTTAATTTCGTAAACAACACCCCCGCCACGAGAAGGCAGTGAGTAGGCAGAGACTATATACGCGTGGCCATGTGGGAGCATTTCAAGAGCGAGAGAGGACTCTCCCCACTCTCGGTCGTACCAGGGCATTTGAAGGCCTAAAACCTACCCATATTTCATTTAGTAATAGTACTCACTTTCTAACACGTATGAAAAAAGGCACTAAAGACAGGTATGGGGAAGTAAACAGTGAGTGTTCAGTGTTAAAAATATGGACAAGAAACCTGTGGAAAAAATAAAAGTGAATATACATGAAGTAAAATAGGTTGACTACTGGGTATGACTAGATAACCAAATGGGGATGTTAATGGTAAGGACAATTCTCTGGCATAAGCTTCTTGTCGGTCTAAGTCATATAAAGTTCATTCTGCATTTCTGGAAATCATGCGCGTTTAAGTTTTTGGTAAAGGTTCACGTGTTGGACTAAGTAAAAATAAGACAGAAATATCGCGTTAACAATCCATTCGAAATTAACCGATTGATCCGGTCCAAATCATTATTCTGGTTTGTTTGGGTACTTTGGATTAAGATGTAATCCAACTAAATTGGATGCTAGACTAGATAGTTGTGTTTACTTTGAGTTGTACGCTCGATAACATGATATCGTGGAAAACTAGCTTATGTTAGTTAATGGAAATATTATGAAATCAAACCAACCAGTTGACATCAGTTAAAAAGGTAAAGGGCTTATTTGTTTTACAGTATGAGGCTTCTAATGCTGATGGTGCTATAACAAATGCGGTAGTTAGTGTTTTTACAGAATGTCCTACACAGTCCAGTTTGGTTAAAATTAGATTACATGAAGCTTTACTGATAAAGTCACGGTTAGGAAGGAACTCAGGCTATGGGAGGCAGCTAAAAAATATCATATTTCTAGAAAGAAGTGGGATTGGGGAAATAAGAGTTTAAGGCTTATGAAAATAACTGTCCGAGTACACTTGCTAGTCAGGCGAGACTATAATTTAAGGACGAATCAATAAGATATAAGATAGCAAGTCTTGGATTTTGGCATGAAATTCATTCATCTATTTGACTACGTAGCGTTTTGGAATTGTAGCTGATGTCAGTTTGTGACGAAAACACCAAATCAAGTTCCTAACCCTAGTTACCAACTGCAAATCATAATTCTAATTCCTCACACTGTTTTGTAGTCATGTGAAGGATAAGGTTGGTAACTATTTAAATTCCATTTAAAAACATCCGACCTACAAACTAAGGGATATTAGAGATAGGTTTGTCCGTAAGCTAGAGGTGTTATGTAATAATAGTGGATATTACCCCGGAAACTTGATACAAAGGCATCCAAAAACCAATCTGCTGGATGAATATACTTTGTTGCAACAGATAACGAATTGAACCGATAAACCAACAGACTCAGAGACTACTGTGGGTTGATGAATGAATACATCTCAAACACAGAGAATGATGCCGAAAAAGCTGGAGCTTTATCGGAATATTTTAGTAAAGTGTTTTCTATTGGTAGTGAGGAACGACCAATGATTCATCATGACCGTGATGGCTCGCTGATGGATCCTGTAGTCATTGAGAAAGATACTGTTTTAAGGCTACTTCAGCATCTCAAACCTGATAAGTCCAGTGGTCCTGATGATATTCATCCTAGGATTATGAAAGCCATATCAGATGAAATTGCTGAACCATTAGCGATACTATTCGACATGTCTCTGAGACAGTCCAGACTTCCTAGAGACTGGAAAGACGCCATAATAAGTCCGGTGTATAAGGCTGGGAGTAGGGATTTAGTTAGTAACTATAGACCCGTTAGCTTAACTAGTGCAGTTGTGAAACTGATGGAGAAAATCATTCGGATAGCTGTTATAAACTATGTTGAAGGGCAAAATCTTTTCTCCAGGGCACAACATGGTTTTCGGAAAGGCCTATCTTGCTTGACAAATCTTCTCATTGCACGAGAAGAGTGGGCTGCGGCAAAGGATTGGAATGCTTCTGTGGATGTAATTTTCATAGATCTAAGTAAAGCCTTTGATAAGGTTTCCCACTCTGGTCTTAAATTCAAACTGGAACGTTTTGGAATCCATTATACAGTCGTCGATTGGATAAGTAACTTTCTCCATGACAGGAGACAAAGGGTAAGGGTTAATGGGACTCTCTCCTCGTGGGTACCTGTAAAAAGTGGGGGTTCCCAAGGTACAATCCTAGGTCCTCTTCTCTTTTTACTTTATGTAAATGAATTGCCAACTGTAGCAAAATCACCCGTTCTACTCTTCGCTGATGACATAAAGATTTGGAGACCCATACATAGTATGTCGGATAGAATAGTATTACAGGACGATCTTAGCTCATTGGTGTCATGGTTAGACAGGTGATCACTAGAAGTAAATCCTAATAAGAGTGTAGTGATGCAGTTAAATAACTCTGATGAATCGTATGACTATACACTACGTGGATTCGTGCTACCCAAAGCAAGAAACTGTAAAGACTTAGGAGTTATATTAAGCAATGATCTCAAAACGACTAGTCACTGTAAGGCTGCTGCTGCAAAAGGCTATAGGGTATTATGGTCAATTCATAGGTCTTTTCAGTATTTAGATGATGAAATGTTTGGATTACTATACCCGATTTATGTGCGACCACATTTAGAATACGGGATTCAAGCAGCGAGTCCTTGTTTCAAATATGAAGCAGATATGCTAGAAAGAGTCCAACGACGAGCTACTAAGATGGTACAAGGTCTAGCTGGCCTATCTTATGAAGACAGACTGAGACACCTTAACTTATTTCCGTTATCTTACCGTAGAGTACGGGGTGATCTAATATTGGTTTATCGTATACTGAACGATGACCTTGGTATTAACATGTCTTATCTTTTGCTTCCGTCTAGAACCGATCATTTGAGAGGACATTCGAAGAAAGTTCAAAAACCGAGATCAAACCGTTTACGTCTGGAGTTCCGTTTCTCGCACCGAGTACTGAATTACTGGAATTCTCTACCGGAACACGTAATATCAGCACCGTCTGTTAATATATTCAAAACGAGATTGGACCTCTACAGTATTACAAACTGCAAGGATTAATATAGGTCAACAGACCTCCTATCTTTATTACTGGGGACTGAAGACAATTATTTTAAAGAAACAAAGACGTAAAGTAGAGGGATCCAGATGGTGAATCTCAGGGAAAATGAAATCAATCCATGGTAAAAAGTAATATATCTTACTTATTACACTCTGTTTGCATAGTTTTAAATGTGATAGGAGGCAGTTTTAAAGAAAGGTATCTTCAACGAAATATGCAAACAATCACGATATGTCGTTGCAAACTGTTTTCAAAATAGCTGAAACCAAACCCAAGCACCGGACCACCATGATTTGATCTACAAATTGTTCCAAGATACAGTAAAAATGTTAGAGATTTAAGACTGAACCACTATCTCCAAATACCTGGAGGAAAAATTATATTCTCATTAACGTCCCGGCTTCAGCTGACGAAATAACAAAAATGACCATACACATAGTAAATCACTCTACTTTAAATGAATACATTTTAAATTCACTTTCAATTCCAGATAGTGGGTCAACGTATCAACATCAATACATTCGATATCTGTTGATTAGGTCTAATATATGTTACTGAATGATGGGTGCCAAACCATCGAACTCATACCAAAAACGAATAGATACAAGATTTTTGTAAAAATAGGGTTAAAAGCACTTTCTGCAAAACTGATTAGAAAAACAAGTTAAAGACTGTCTACAGTAAAGCATCTCAAAAGCCACAGCAACGTACATACTTGAATTTCGCGCTTTCAGATTTATGTAGTGATTCAGATTTGTGTAGTAAGGACAGAAGGCCTACGGCCTATGTTATTCCTTTTCTAGTATGCTTCTGTGAGTGTCCAGTCTTCTCTTGAAAGAATCAATTGAAGGTGCTGATACCACTACTTCAGGCAGCAATTTTCAAGTATTGACAACTCGGTGTGAAAACCTGTATGCCGCGGATATTTTGTTCGTTCTTGGCTTTTCTACTCGCCTGCTATATCCTCTGAGATGTCCCGATCTAGTGTGAAGAAAAAGCGAGAATAAGTTAGGTCCGAAATCGTTTCTCAGTATTCTGTACATCAAAATTAGATCTCCCCTTAGTCTTCGATAGGACAGAGTAAAGAGGTCCAGATTTTCAAGCAGCTATTTCAATTCTGGACTCAAACTTGATTCACATTTGCGTATTAAGGATATGAGACTTACAGTCTGTGTTGGTCCCTTTATAGTACACCTCTGTAGGCGCCCAATCTTCTTTTAAATGGGTCAGTAGAATGTACGGACACCATTTCTTCGTGTGACAGGTTTGATTTCGTTGAAGAGATCATGGCAACTCCCCCAAAATTAATTTTGATTACGTTTAATTTCACCGATCCCTTTCATTAAATTATTTAGCAGACAGTGTTATTCGAACAATGACAATTCGTCTATTTCTTTGTACTGTTGTGATCGCTACCATGTCTGTACAAATGTGTATGCTTGTGACAGACGAAAATTCATATTCCTCACCCTACCCTGAATAATCATCTCTTAAACATCACTTGATGAGATAGTCCGCCCCCCTTTACATGTAACCTGATCCTAACTATATCTTTCGGTTCGCCACAACCTGCTAAGCCTATGTCTTACCTCGCTGCGCCTTGAATCGGTTTGACCATAAATCCGCCTCTATATTCACTCGCTCGAACATATAAGCCTTTCTTCTCACATTCACTCGACGTGCCTGTAACTTTATCATCTGTACTTTCCAGTAATAGACTGAAGTGGCCACCTCTTATTACCTTCTGAACTCTTACGTTGTTGGGGTCTATATAATAACGGTGATCGATAAACGAGGCAAGGAATTGTCTCGAAGTCAAGCCACTACAAATTGGACTAAACTTTGTCCGTCGGTTAGAACTCGACGTTTAAGTATAGCCTTTTTCAAATTTTCGTAAGGTTCCGAAACATAACTGGTAAATATCCTAGGTGTGACGTACCTGTTAAGCTCACGCAATAGTACTCTCACAACGAAAAATTGTGCGCGTGAATCTGGCCCACCGGGCTTGTCAAAGTGAACCAAACTAATATACTGTCGGCCAGAATGGCACGAGTTGAATGGTGTGATGCGAAAAGGCATATTATTCAATAATTAGTTTGTCTGCCCCATTGTGATAAAAATAAGAAACTTTGGCGGGCGGAAAATGTATCCGAAAACCTGAAAGTAATTTCATAATAGGTGAAAATAAAAATCGAATAACTACTTGTAATGTTCTAGCAAGGAGCAGACCGACAGCTAACGAGCTGGTGTACCAAATCACGTTGGTGTTACCACCGAAAATGCTACATGTATTCGAATTTGACAACCCATTTACTCGAAATACTACTATAATTGAAGTGTACCAAGGCACTCAGTTCAGAAGTCAGAAATGGAGGGCTCGAGGATATATTTTGAATGCCATTTATATTCTGTGAAGCGCCTAGCATGAGCCGTACTGCAGTTACAAGAGATGCGTGGAACAGAGTACCCACTCGTGATCTGTGTTCCGCTGCGCGACCGAGGGCTTTCACTCAGGTATGTACGAATAGTCAAGCTGTGGAATTCACTGCCGTAGAAACTGATCCAAGTATCTTCATTGGAGTCCTAGGGACTAAAATAATATTTCAATATACTCTACCAGTTATTATTATTATTATTATCCGCAAACATCTTATGGGTACTTCTTTCTCTTTTGTCGTTTGACATTGCCAGGTTCCCAGCTGACTGCACCAGTGATCCACTGATACTAACTTAATCGATCGGCGCTTACTTATGTTAAAACACTCTTCCACTAGTCTAATGAATAATAATCACACGTCCTACCGTATTGTAATACTGATTAGTACTCATAGCTTATTAGCTCGATAGATACTGATAATGGATCATCTATATTTATGTTTGGCTATGACTGTTTATTACTAAGCTTTGGTAGCATTTACATTGTTCTTAAAACCAGCATTTGTATTTTGTCACATTGCATACCACAGGGGACAGCAAAACGACATCCAGGTCGCTTACATGAGTTCCTCATGACCGTGTTTAAATGTAAGTTGTTTGGTAGATTGAATCAAAATTGACGACCGTAAAACAAAAAGCAATACCCTGGAAGCAGGTGCAACAGATAAAACGCGCAGTACAAAATGTTAGGATATACTAAATCTAGCTCTGATGTGGAAAACTGTAAAAATCGAATTAAAAGCCGAGGCAAAGCTTCAGTTAATTATTAACCCGCATTTAGCTCAAAATGTAGATTAGTCTACTTCACATGAGGTTTGATATTCATTCGTTTCAAGTAGTGGAATGTAAGTGAACAGGGGTGATACCTATAGTGATGTCATGAAGCTGTTCTTCACTGATAGGCTTTTCAGATTCTCAACAAATTCAAAGGGATCCTTGACAGTATGCTTACAGAAGAACTACTTTCGTACTTCTTTCATTCGGTTTTTTTGAACTTTGTATTTTTTCTCAACATTCATCTCTTGATTCTTACATAACTGCTATTCTACTGACCATCCAATAAAATATTCTGTTCATTCTCTTTTTCATATATTATACAGCGTAGCAACTTCTTGATTTTCGAATAATTACTTTGAATATAAATAATCCTCTTTCTTCTACTTACTTAATTTGTAGTCGAAATGTCACTATGTAATTATTACGTAACGTATCCACTCGACGAGTATTATTCCATTATTGTGAATCATATATATATATATATATATCAGTGTAGAGCCATGATGAAAAACTAATTGAAAAGAAATTTCGACGAGACTCTAATTTAGGGACGAGCCAATCAGAAGCGTTTGAGCAATTTCAATTATTAGCCAGTCAGACGACAGTATAAAGTAAAAATATATTATAAGAAAGTAATGAATTGCAGTGGTTATTCTTCTTTAACATAATTTAAAAACTTGTTAAGGTTTGATAAAGGTTCAGAGGTTCTGAATTCATGATGCATATGGTATAGAAACTCGTCCATAGGGTTAGGGTTGTAGCCTCTCAATAAACACCTCTTCTCTAAAATCCGTTGTAAACCGATCGTATGTTAGCACCCTTACCCGAACCTCACCCTAACGTTAACCGTAAACTCTAACCCTAACCTTAACCCTAGCCCTAAACTCTAACGCTAACCTAACCCTAACCTGTGGACGAGTTTCTGTACCATATACATTATGAATTCAGAACCTCTGAACCTTTACCAAACTCTAACAAGTTTTTAAATCATGTAAAAGAAGAATATCCACTGTAATTCATTACTTTTTTATAATATATTTTCACTTTATACTAAATGTCTTCTGATTGGCCAATAATTGTCAAGGTCATTTAAGATTCGTTTAAAGGTCGTCCCTAAATTAGAGTTTCGCCGAAATTTCTAAGCTCATTTCTTTCCTTCTTTGCTTACAAAATGTCAGAATATGAATTTTCACTAAATTTATCAGGCACTTAAGGTTAGATGCATACAGATCAGATAACTTCCACTAGAACTCATGATGAAATGAATGTAGTGTTATGTCTCAATTATCATCATTTGCCTTGCTATATGCTGATGATGTCAAGATATGGAGAGCGATGAGATGTAAGGGTGACAGCTCAGAAATCCAAAATGACCTGGAGAAACTATTTGAATAGTCTCAGGCCTGTCAGTTGCTGATAAATACTTTCAAGTGTATTGTGGTGAATATTGGTCATCAAGGTACAGATATATACACGATGAGTGACAATGAGCTGCTCGTTGTCCAGACGCACAATGACTTGGCAGTCATCGTTAACCAAGACTTAAAGGCTGCTGCAATGCTGTGCGATAGCCGCCAAAGGTTCTATAAACTTATGGTCAATACGTAAGGCTTTCGATCATGTCTATGTTAAAACGTTTTTGACTTTGTACACAGTGTTCGTGAATCCGAAACTTGAGTACTACATACAAGCGGCCAGCCCCTACTTAAAAAAGACAATGAGCTTCTGGAAAAGGTTCAGAGAACAGCAACTAAGCTGATTCCTAGAATAACAAAGCTGTTGTATGCTGCTCGACTGGCCAAGCTCAACCTATTCCCGTTGTCATATCGTAGAAGTAGAGGCGACTTGATTACAGTTTTCAAATTGCTTAGTAATAAATTCACATCTGATATGCCCCTTTTTACTTGTCTTCCAAAACGAAGAATTTATGAGAACACTCCGAAATATTCACGAGACCAGAGCAAATTATTTGTCAGCTGAATATCGGCTTTCCCATCGAATCATCAACGAATGGAATTCAATACCTCAGCACGTGGTTGTAGCTCCACGCGTGGACTCTTCTTAAAGAAAGTTGGATCAACTGAGAGACCATCAGCAGCAGTATTGACACAGGCCCACAAGCCTCCAGACGTTTCGAACTGAAGCCGTGTTTAAATTAAGCAACGTTTTCGAATATGATTGATGAAGCATTTTGTGTTATATGCGTATGTGACATAAACTTCGATAATCATAGAATCGAAAAATTGTGCGAAAACCTGGTTTTTCAAGTCAAAAATTCATATATAAATGATCGGTGACTTTTGTTTTTCTTTGGTATTTATATGTATTTAGGTCGCTAATGTTTTCTCTCACTGTTTGGTTTTGATTCTACCCTATGCAATAATGTGAAACACGTGTACGGAGATGATATACAAGTAATTATCGTCCTGGTTCGCTGATGATCGAAGAGTTTTATCGCCGCAAATCTTAGTGCAAGTTTCCAATTTATAAAGTACACTTTAGGTACACCTCAAGCATGTGGTGTTCATGAACATGTAGATGATATATTTCACTTTTGTATGGGTTGTTACTGATTTTTCTGGAATATTCACCTTGATTGCGGCAATGTTGGGCCATTTGAGACCACTTTGTCTTCTGGCTACAGTGAATAAAGTGGGCCGGCCCACTTTGAATATTTTTAAAAAATATCTAACATGATAAAATTTCGCTATACCAAAGTTATTTATTTTCTCGCAGTACAAAACTATGTATACCTCCTTTATAAACCAGGAAAACGAGATTACATTCGGTATTTTATCAGAATAACCAAACTATTATGATGGTGGTATTCGGCAGATAATTTTGATTTCTGATGTTAAAAGCAACTGAACTCTCACTTTTCCTCATCAGATGAGATAAGAGTCGATCTTAAATAATAGTCGCATTTCTTCTAATCTAAAGAACTTTCAAAATTTGTTTTATTTCATGCCATGGAAGTACCCAAGCGACTAATAAAGGGGACGAAAGCGTAAATAAATCGGAAATGTCGCTTTTTCGCCTATAAGTCGGTTATGCAGGGGGAATGTCGATTTTTTCCTCTCAGGTCGTGTATTTGGGGGATATTTATCGACAATTAACTTTGTGCAAAACTTGTAGTTTTATGATGACAAACATTCGACGTATTTTAATCCACATATTCTGAAGATTTCTTTTAAAACTAACTGTTATAGTTTGGTAAAAATCTCCTGGTTTCATTCCGTAAGATTGTCATATTGAAGAAACTGATTTACTGCGAGAAATTGGTTTTAGTGAAGCAGTTGTATCTATTATTTTCTTACAAAACTTGAGTTTTTTCTACCATACTATTTCTTCCGACTTTTCGTTTGTTTTCTTTCCTTGGGTTTATCGTCCTATTGTAATGCTTGTTGTTTTACCGATAATCTGCTTGGGAAAATTGAGATTTGTTTCTCTTTGCTTATGTGAGCTGTTGGAATCTGGATCGTCATATATTTGCGCTATGTTAAACATTTATGGTGATATACAAGTAATTAACTACTTAACTAATGTTATAACGTGGCTTGTGTGTCCTGCTAATGTATAATGTAATGATACTGCCAATTAGAGAACAGTGAATTATCGATTGTACCAATGACGCATAAAACCCGTGCGAGCAGCCTAGAGTCGTTATCGGTCTTGCTTTCCGCCTAGCCCGGCATGTTAGGTCCAGAACACTAATCTCAGCCTCTGCGATATGAATCATGTATTCCAAGCACACTGGGTTTATATATCAACCAAACAGACCACATCGTACCATAAAATATGAAACAAAATTTGTACAGGATTTATTCAAAAGTGAGAGAGAGTTAGTAATACATAGACATGGCATAGTTCAAGAATGGTAAATAATATAATAACAGTTCATAAATTAAAATAAAGCTTATGATAAAAGGAACACGAATATGAATAGTTTAGTTACATAACAATTATACGATAAAAATATACGTATAGTATTGGTCCATAAATGGATTCCAAAAGGTACGACTCATTTTCATCGGGATATAACACTTAATTCTCAATATGATTATTATTGGCTTAAATATCAACCTGATTAATAATATCTTTTCTTACGACACTATTTATAAGCTAATTCTCTGATCGTTGATTTATTTTTACTCTTCTTCTTATTATTGTTTGGTGTAATAGTTCACTCCTTTGCTTATGGCTATACTCCTTATTTTTAGATTAACAGCATAATCAATAAACAAAGTTTTTGCTTGTTCATCGTCTTTACATGAGTTGTAATAGTTGTGTGCTCAAGGACCACTTTACTCTACCATCGGAGGTAGTTGTTTATTTTTAAATGGTAAAGTATTTTATAATATCCAGGATTCAAATGCCAGATATATCAGTGAATTAACACACAATGAACAGTTATTGAAAGAAACTAAATTAAAACACTTTTTGATAACAGAACAAAAGCGATCGAAATTGTATAGATCATTAATTGCTAAAGTTAATTCCAGTTGTATAGATGACGTAAGAATGTTAGAACGCTTTATCTTTAGATTTAGAAACTGTTATCTAATTTACCCAGTGAATCAGTTCTTACTACTTTGAATCAAAATACATCGTGTGACAGCACCAGCAGAACAGATTCTCAAAGTAATTTTACGGCTTGGTGTTTTATAATTCGTTAATATTCTAATTTTTGTAGAGTGCAGTAATCGTAGTGAAGTATTAACCAATGTAAGTTTATATTTATTAGTAGTATTTTTATCTATTTCACTCGGTTATTATCTTTTGTCTAAAGTTTATCAATCCTACGGAACTTTCATTTCCGTTTAAGCCGTTTGTTTGTCAAAGAATCATAAAAGGAAAACCTGTGGTTTTTATTGCGTTTGACATATGAGTGGGATTATAATTCATTTGTAGTGTTTGTTTAAATCCTCCTAGTGGTGTTTAAAACCTTAATTGATCAGTCCGTTTTGACATATATGGATTCCAAGTGAATCGCTCAAATATTTTGTTAAGTCACGAGCATCATAAACAGAGTTGGATGCTAGCTAGCAGTGGAATCCAGGACTAGCGTTTCATTTTATTCGAGACTGGTCAGCCGAATGTACTCGCTTCGGAACTTGAATCCTACACCGTCCGCTTCAAATACCATCACGTTATCCATTCAGCTTAGTGAACTTCAACTCTGAAATGTAGGTGCATCGGACTGACTAGTCTCAACTAGTGCGAAATGCGTCTCCTGGGTTTCACTGCTAGTGACCATTTAACTCTGCTTATAACGAGTGAGATTATGTTTAAATACTTATGATAGAAGTAATATTCTCAATAGTTCGAAACTAGTCTCAGTATGTAAGGTCTAAAAGTTGTAGCCTTTTATTAGTTATATCAATAGAAGTGTTTCATATTGTCCAACCTTCTTTACTATACATTAGCGAATGAAGTTGAGGTCAGTAGTCCTGGCCATTGACCGATGTGAAAGTAAATTATTTAGTGATTTATTTTTTTTATATTGGTTAATTAACTGATTTAAAACCGTTTTAAATTTCAAAACTTTGCAATCAGCCTAGTTGTACTAAAGAACAAAGTTTATTGGACCATTAGGTAGTGAATGATAAGCAAAAATCTGGATATCTCTATTTGTAATTTTCAAACACCAAATTACACTTAGGTTATTGTAAACTATCAGTTACTTATCTATGACTGCTAGTTAATATTAAAGGCATCTATTCTTTGTATCATTCATACAAAAAATTTGGACTGCGCGGCAGTCCGTTCTGTCCTACTTTACGGCAGCGAAACATGGCCATTAAGAGAATAAGACACTCGTAAGCTACTAGTACTTGACCACAGATGCCTTAGAAATATTGCTGGCGTCTGTTGGGATCACCGGGTAAGTAATAGTGAGGTTAGACGCAGGGTATTAGGAAATGATGGTAAATCAGTTGATGAGGTTATGAATCTTCATCTACTGAGATGGTTGGGCCACGTGTTACGTATGCCCGAACACCGATTACCACGACGTGCAATGCTATCCGGTATCGGAGATGGTTGGAAGAAAGTTAAGGGCGGCCAAACCAAAACGTGGCATCAGTACTTGAAGTCACTAACTTGTAGTCTGAGCCATGTTGGTAGATGCAGAATACTTGGTTGGGGTCCGCGTGACTATCGTAACCAATGGTTGGAGACTCGGTGTGACATTGTTCAGAATCGATCACGATGGTGTAGGTGTATACACTCTTTGTCTTCCCTCAAACGATGAGATTAAAATTGCTTAGTATCTTTCTTTCTACGAACTAATTTCTTCTTCCTATACTATATCCTTATATGCAATCTTTCTTTTATATATTACTACCACTGACTTAACTACTTCTATGAATCTGGTGTTCTTCTTGCTGTGCTAATGCGGTATGGCAACTTGGACTGATGCATATATGTGCCTGGTCTTACGTTGTAGATGACTGACTGGCTGACTTATTACTGAGATATAACAAGGGATACTTCTATCGTAATATTCATGCAATTTGATGAAGATATTTATTGTGAAGAATAATGGGTTCTTACAGTTTTCTATATATTGTTAGATAGATACTTACGAAGCCTATTTTTGGTGAGATTTTACACGTTCTCATAGGCATAAAATTGTTTTTGATGCGTTTTTAAAATTACTTCGAAATATGTTTGTTTAAACATTTGTAAACACATAACTTCGTCCTGTGAGCTGATTTCTGTTTAAAGTGGCATAATGTATGGTGTGACAGCCCCTTTCTCTACGCGTTATTTCCTTTTATGTTTTTTTTCAGTCAGAAAAGTTTTTCAAACAATCACCTAGACACGAAACTAGTTTATCTAGTCGTACAATAACAACAACAACAACAAATAATACTACACATAATCATTGCAAATGTACTGAACAGAGTATTGATGACTTGTCCAGTCGTGCTAAGGCGTTATCACTTCATAGTTTCCCTTATCTCGTGAAAAGTTTAAAACTTAGAACTTCTAGCTTACACGAGCATAAAGCTAGACAAATGAGACAGGCTGTTGGAAGACGTATTTATTCAGATGCTGAACGTAAAAAGGTCTGTGATCTACGTCGAAATAAAGAAGATTTAATTTTATCGGAAAACATTAAAGGTGATACAATAATCTTGTTTTTTCAACCCAACATTCTTTTTTTCATTCTTTTCTACTGTTGTTTTATTAATCCACTTCTTAACTTAAAAGGCTTGACAGTTTGTGGTTAAAGTTGACCAAAGACGCTTTGTGATAGTAATGTAAATGTAATTTAATATATATGCTAACTAGTCTTACTAAATCAACACTAAGGTTTCAACAAATAAATTGAATTTAGAATCTAAGGATTTAAGGATTTCGTTTATGTGATACAAACTACTGAATACATTATTCACCATCTCTAAGATGGTGTGGCTTCGTAAATGGAATAGAATTAAAAGAACCTCAAAATAGCTTGGTACGGTTAAAGATAGTAAGACTTGAGAGTTGTTTCCATATAGTTGTAGGTTGGCTTCTTGGCTTAGAACGTGATGGTGCCTTGGTCTGTAGTGTATGCTACTTAAGTCTGTCAACATAAGTAGTATGTAAAACAATAAAAGTGAGAAACATGAGAGCAGAAGGCTTAGAGGATTGAGTTGAAGAGAATAGAAGGGAAAATAGGAAGGGGTTGTGAACTGGAAGAATCATATGGATGTAAAGGATACATGGTGGAAATTTGGAAGTGAAGTATTCAGTGTATTGTTCTCATATTTTACCAAGATATTTCGCAAGTTTGTGTTAGAACTACAATCAGTTGTCCCCACACGTAATCTCCTTCACAAAAGGTCTATCTAGGGGAATTAGGAAACTGTAATATCTGACTAATGCCACACATGGATTCCTAATCTTAAGGATACGAGTGAAGCACGAACCAACCTTAAATACCGGACATCATGGGACTTGGTTTCTTATCGTTAATAAACTATGTTATTTTCAAATTTCACCAGTATCAAAGAAACGTGTATGGTGTATCGCTGAACTTGGTGCTAATAAGCATTGTATAAGCTTGTGAATTCATTTCACGCTAAAATAAAAAAGGAAGAGATAATTGGTTGGGAATTTTAGAGAATTTAATTTCTCCATATATTCTTTAGCATTGAATTCTCCTAATGTCAAGGTTTTAATTACTGAGCTAATTTTGTTTCTCAAATTGGTAAAGCATCATCCATCACCTTGATTTCATTATACTAATTTTAGTTGTGGAGTAATCGTTGAAAGTCAGCTCAAGTCTATGAGTTCGTCAAACTGACTTCTCCTTATCTAAAATTTCGAGATTATTTCTGGTAATCCGTTGATTGAGTCGCAGTTTATTTTTGTCTAAAACACCATCAGTGATTAAGAAATGATAAAACAGCTTTATTTGATTCTAATAGAAATTTTATAGACTTGTGTCATCAAAACCAACTCAGAATCTTAAATCATCTACTCTTCCTAAGTAACAGCACATGATACTATAATTCTTATATTATGTAATAATGATGTAATCATGTATCATCAACAATTGACAGTGATTATAAAACTGTAATGTCATCTACCTGGGTATAATTTTACATCGATATGATGTGGTTATTTATTTATTGAAACACATAAACATTGGTACAAGGAGGCACCAAACATATGCATCACACTTCAACATTCGATTTGTGTGAGGGCTGGAATAATGCCCTAGCGCCCAAACCGAGGCAGGTGGTTTTCTTCAGTGGCCACTCGTCAAGCCTCTGATCTAAGAGTCTAATTCACGAATCAGTGGAGCAACGTCAGGAGATGCAGTTTCATGGTAGCTAGTGACCAACAATAGGCGCATACGCCATTCGTCCCCTCAAGATCCTGGAGACCACCATTGGTTTGGAATCAGGCTTTTCCAACTCTCCTAAGTGGATCTTTTATATTCACCAACCCGGTTAAAGCGCTAGACATTCGCTTTTAGCCCTCTCAGTTTCGTAAACGACACCCTCATCGAGAGTATGCAGTGAATAGGACTTTCTTGGCAGTGGCTGTTATCCGTGGCTACCTCACCCTTAGCCGTACATTGATACAAACTTTCGTCAGTTCCAAATAAATTCTCCCCTTCTTTTAAAACCCAGCTATCGCATACCTACGTCTAAAAAAGCTTTTTGAATTCTATTGACATGGTATTTTATCCTGGTACCCTATTTATAAAGATGAAAAAATCTTTATTATCGCTTCTTGTTTATTTTTTTTTCTAGCTAAAGCTGAAAAACATTTTCTTAATGTAAAATCTAATAAAACTCTTAAATCGTCTAATTATTTGAAGAGAAATTCAACACAAATTATGTCTACTAATAGAGATAACTTGACAGTAAATGATCATAGCAACTCAATTGATGAAAATAAACTCAATAGTAATTCGAATCAAACAATTAAGTGTAATTATAAAGAGAATGAAGTGTTTTATTCAAAAGATACAAATTTGTCCGATACCATGGATACTAAAGAGATGTAAGTCAATGTGAAGTAAATTATTTAGAAAAAAACTCATTTAAGTAGTCATGTATGTCTGATTTAATCAATTCAGTCATTGTAATTTGTTTCAATTATAATTCAACAGTTTAGAAATCTTTTTTGGTTGAGATCATGAACCTATTGATGTTAGAACGCCATTGGAAACCTGAAATCAGTGGACGGCGCGAGATTGAAGGCTCTGGGTCCGAATCCCGTAAGCGGGATCGTGGATGCGCACTGCTGAAGAGTCCCACAATAGGACGAAATGGCCGTTCAGTGCTTCTAAGTTTTCAATGGTGGTCCAGCATTAATCGGTTTATGATCTCAATCAAAAACTTAATAACCTCCACAACCCCTATACTGAGTTTAAGAATCCCCATAGAATATTCAAAAATGAAGAATATTTGAGCAAACTATTGTTTTCAATAACTTTATCATCAGCCTCTACAGTTATAAGTTCATAGTTGTTGAGATATTTTCCAAAATAAGGCATGTAATAATGAATTTGATAATGTTCTATATTAAAAATAGTGAACGTTTGCATCTGTTACGACATATATACTTCAAAATTGTGTTATTCGCAAGTTAGAAAGGTTATTTAATATAGGTCAGAATGATTTGGAGTAAAGTGTCCAGTCACAATCAGTAGAATAGTATTATAGCAAGAATGAAAATGCGAAAAATTCGCGTGAATGAAATGTATTTTATCTTGTCAACTGAGATAATAATAATATTGTTGTGTGAATATAATATGTAATAAGAGGGGTGTTATCAAGGTAATTACGATAAACTGATTGGGAATGATGGATGTGAAGATTAAGATACGGGTAATTAAGAAAAAAAGGACGAGAGTGAGAGGTTTGTAATATTCAGTTTAGGTATCCGGTGATCCAGTCGTAGGCCAAGGTAAACATAGAGGCTGGATATACCTTTTACTATATACATAAGTTTGGTTTTCTGGAGTTGATCCAGATGGCTTCGGCTATGTAGAGTAACCGTAATCTAGCTCCATGAGATAGATTTTTTAGAACTTGATATAAGACAGAGGAAGCCTAATCTACTTTCATATGATGTTCACTATCTGCCAAGTGAGAAAGGATAATGCTGTTGATCGATTTAGTGACTCTTTTTCCCAACCTTGCTGGTACATGTTCACGAACATGCAAGGATAAAGCCCTCTGGGTACGGCCTGATGATGAAGTTATTGAGAACAATTGTTCGCTCAAATATTCCTCATTTTAGATTATAATTCAATTTAAATTTGAGAAATCACTCATAATCAAGGATAGAATTAGGAAGTTGGTTTTACATTTAATCCTTAATCATTTCCCTTCGACTCTTTTGAGTATTGTTTTATACTACTTATTTATATTCAGTGAATAGTTGTATTCTTAGGAATGTTTAAGCTGATGTTGTAACTCAAGTTTGTCGTGTGATATTCTGAAATATTCACATGTACTTATAACATTTATTGTATTTATCATTATGATTACTTTATCTCAATCACTGTAGCAGTTATTCACTATTTTGTGCATTTGTTTAACCCTTGTTTAAACGCAACGGTTTCCATATTGTTTACTCTTGGTTCGGTTTTTTGCTAAAACCTAAAAGCTGTCTTTTGCACTATCGTATTTTGGAATTATTCTTTATGTTACTATTATTCGGAAACCCTTTTTATTTCAGACAAAAAGACGCGGTAAACACCGCAGACACCTCACAAGTCAGTCAGCTACAACGTAGGACCAGGCACATATATGCATCGGTCCAAGTTCCCATACCTCATTAACACAACAAGATGAACACCGGATTCGTAAAAGTAGTTAATTCAGAGGTGGCAATATATAAAAGAAAAATTGCATATAAGGATATAGTATAGGAAGAAGAAATTAGTTCGTAGAAAGAAAGATACTAAGCAATTTTAATCTCATCGTTTGAGGGAAGACAAAGAGTGTATACACCTACACCATTGTGATCGATTCTGAACAATGTCACACCGAGTCTCCAACCATTGGTTACGATAGTCACGCGGACCCCAACCAAGTATTCTGCATCTACCAACATGGCTCAGACTACAAGTTAGTGACTTCAAGTACTGATGCCACGTTTTGGTTTGGCCGCCCTTAACTTTCTTCCAACCATCTCCAACAACTCAAAAATTGAAGTTTGTAACTAATCTAGTATATTATTCAATAAATATTAGCTGTTCTAAACAAATCATTGGTTTTGTGAACATCGATTTTGTGCGTATCTCAATTGGGTGATTTAGACCATCGATAGACCTAACATTATATATATATATATAATTCTTTTCATAGTATTATTATCAGTAAAAAATAAGTAAACTCTTCAATGTTCATTCATATTCTCACTTGTTGGTAGATAGTATAGTGGAGGAAATGCTTAATATAACTAGAATATATCATTTACTTATAATAGGTAGTCTATTTTTGTAATTGAACTGTCCATTTCATAAGCAGACGTTGACTGCTACTCACTAGTTCGATATTGTGATATAACATCAAGTATATTAGACTTATACATAGATAACGTTACAATGGATACACAACCATTCATATTATATTGTTATCTGCTACAATGCATTTTCTTATACCAAAGCATTGTGATTTATCAAACAGATATGCTGAACTGTTGATAGGGCAAATGATTCCACTCGAATCATATAATATTTATTTATCTTCAAATACTATATGTCTAGCATATTTAAAGTTCATTTTGAATATTCTTTAAAGCAACGGACAATTTATTAACTAAAGTATGTATATAGTAAACCGTTCGTAAGCACATCTTCGGTTAACTAATGCTTAACAAATTGAAACTTCATGCGG